>NC_135534.1:209274575-209569575 GCF_045843805.1 Urocitellus parryii | reverse complement strand
GTGCTGGGGAAGGGCGTGTCCCTGAAGTCTGGGTGCTCCTTCCACTCCTGTCTCCCAGGCTGTGCGGGGGCTTTAACTTGACGGAGCCCTGTGAGGGTTTCTGCTCATGCCTCCTGTGCTCTGGGCCTTATTAGAAGAGCTGCCCGGACCGACATCCTAAAGCATTCCCCTATTCCCCCTCTCCAGCTCTTCTCCTCTTCCTGTGTCTTTCCTCAATATACACTTGTCCCCTCAATTAGCCTCAGAGTCCATGGTCTGTATCTCCCTTCTTCTGGTGATTGGTTGATAGGATTGTCAACACGCCCAGCTCCGCGGGGCGGAGGGCCATGGATTGCTCTCTCCTGCAGAGCAGCTCTGGGGCTGTAGGACATGTCTGTTCTCAGCCCAGACGCTCTTGTCTGGCTTCGTGGTCCTTGCTTTGGTGGTGAGTGGCAGCCCAGAGGACAGGGTTGCAGTGGACTTGTTTCTCGGGGTTCACTTGGATTCGCCCAGTGCCTCCCGCCGAGCTCCTCCCTCTGGGTGAGGTTCCCTCTGAGACCACTTTCCTTGTGCTCAACTCCCTCTAAGAGGGTGCAGTGGAGGGGAGTCGGGATGGGAGCCGAGGTCTGCAGGAGACCAACAGCTCAGGCAAAAGTCTCCTGAGCATCTCTGGAATCCAAGACTCTCATGAGGTCACGGATGAGGAAAGCCCTTTTCCTCCACTCCCACTGTTCTGGAAGCTTCTATGAGAGGGAATTTCCTTAGCATCCAGGCTTCCCCACAATCTTAAGGGGCCAAACCAATACCTCTGTGATTGATCCAGACCCAAATAATCCCCAGAAAGAGTCAGTTCCAGGAGGTGCCCTCTAGCCCGCCTGAGTGCCCTTCTGCAGGTCCCCCACCTGGCCGAGGGCTCTCGCCCCTGCTCGCTGGCAGCTGGGCAGAGCTGGGCTCCGCCCCGGGCTGCACCTCCTTCCTGGCCTCACTGGATCCTCCCTCCTTGGGGCTGGAGCACCTGCTGCTTTCCCAACTTGGGGACCAGGCTGGGGACCGCAGAGCCTGGCTCCCACAGGTCGACCCCGAGCAACCCCTGCACTGGCCAAGCCCAGCAAGGCCTCCGGCAGCTGGAGGTGGCTCCGGGCCAGCCCCCAGGTGCCTGCAGGAGAGGCTCCTGCTGCTGGGACCACTTGCTGCTTGTTGTGGCGCCCTGGCCCGCGGGCCCACTCCCTCCTCTCCTCCTTCCTTCCTTCCTCTTTCTTTCTTTTCTTTATTTTTCCTCCCTCCCTCCCTCCCTTCTTCTTTCTCCCTGGCCTGCATTTTGTACACATGTTAAAGGGCTGACCCCTGTGAATCTCTATCTCCTAAGCTCAGGGGAGTCCCTCTCAAGAACTGGAGAGAGTCACTGTCCTGAAGGGTGCCCATCAGAAAGGACCGGCCTCTGTCGCCTGTGGTCAGAGAGGACAGGCCTGACTTGGGTGACTGCCAGCAGCCAGGCTCCTGGGGAACCCTCAGTGAGCAGCGTCCCGCCTCCCCTGAACCCCACTCCCCTGCTCTCCCTTTAAAACACCCAGTCGCCTGTGCTGAATCTCGAAGGGCGCAGTTCCTTGCTCTGCTCTAGCGGTTGACTGAAATCTCTTTCCCCTGCTTTAACTAACGTCCACCTGTGTCCATCTAGGACAGACCGAGGCTCAGAGAGGCGGAGACACGGTGCAGGTGTCCCTGGCTGTTCTCTCTGACAAAGGAGGGCTGGAGGCCCCCATCCCCTCAGTTCCTCCCGAGTGTCCTCGCAGCCTGAGCCCCGGGTGCTGGGCCACCGTGAACCCTCTGTCTCCCTGTGTCTTCTTGCATCTGGGGACAGGCAGTCGGTGTGGGAGCAGCAAGCAGCTTCCTTGTGTGGGGTAGACACAGGCTGCTGGGCCCCTCTTCAAGATGGCCCTCCTGTCATACTGTGCCCTTCAGGCTGCCCACAGCACAGCCAGCTGCCCTCTGTCACCCAACTAGACTGTGCTTCCTGCTGGGACATGGGCTACTCCACACACACCAGGAGATGCTGAGGAGAGGGAGCCACATGATCCAAAAAGGCCTGCACAGGTGGTCAGACCTGCACAGATGGCTGGCCCTGCCTGCACGTGCAAGTGTGAATCAAAGCAGCCACCTGGCTGCAGGTCTGCTGTCACCAGCCCCTGAGGAGGACGTGGAGCCATGGTGGGCGCCTCCCACTGCAGCAGCAGAACCAGTGCAGCTGAAGGAGCATCTGCCCCTGGACGGGCCTGTGTGCTGCTGGACAAAGAAGCAGGGCAGTTCCTACGGTGGAAACTAGGCAGAAGTGGGAATGAGGGACCAGATCTGCAGCCATCCACAGGGATGTGTGTTCCCAGTGGACCAAGGGGTGGCCATAGGTGCTGTTTGTGGCCATAGGTGCAGTGAAGACTTGAAGTGTCTGTGGGAACATCAATGCCACCCTCAGGAGGGCCAGCGGGAGGGAGGAGGGCGGCTGCCCAGGGACAGTCCCCGGCTTCTCCTTCTTAATTCCTTCCAAGGGAGCAGGTTCTGGGTAGAGGACTGTTGGCATCCTTGGGTCTGGGTGGTGCTCATTCCCGGGTGCTCATTCCTGGGTGCCACAGTGGCTCCTAGCCACGGTGTGCTGGGGGCTCTGCAGGGGGAGAGGGTGGACCACTGCCAAGGCTGCTGTTCCAGCCCCCTTAACCAGGGCATGGGCCCTGGGGTCAGGCACCGCCAGGGCGGGTCGCCAGCCCTCCAGCAGGGAGCCTCCCAGCCCCGGCAGGCATTCGTAGAGTGTCAGCTCAGAGGTGGACACTCCTGGGTTTCCCAGGCCTCAGTGTCCCCACCTATGAAACGGGGAAGAGCAAACGAGTTCACGTGGGCACAGTGCTGCGCGCTCAGTGAACGTGTCCTGCTTCACCGAAGAGGTGGGAAACACCTGTCTATCAGGGGCTCCCGGCAAGGCCAGAACCCAGCAAGGAAGGACACAGTGAAAATGAAGGGCTGTCCACAAGAGTGACATGAAACGTCAAGTAAGCCTCGGGAGATCCCATTCGCACCATCCAGCAGCCAGTCCCTCCAGTGGACGGAGGTGGGTGGTGGGAGTGAGAATTGGCCCCGTCCTTGTGGAGGGGCCTGGGCGACGGCTATCGCAGGACTGTTGCATGGCCGTGTCTCATGCAGGGCATGGCTGCCCCGCCCAGCAGCCCGAGGCCGCCCTCCAAGACACCGAAGCTCTTACCACAAGGCCATCCAGCAGCACCTGGGTCTGCGGTGTGGACTCAGAGGAACCGCAGCAGAAGCCCCGCGAGCCACACTGTGCGCCACGCAGCTTGGAAAAGCAGGAGAACGGCTGTGTCCCTGGGGAGTGAGCTGCCCACCGGGCTGTGCCCCTGCGTGTGCTGCTGCAGTGGGGGTGGCAGGGAGGGGAAGTCTTCCCGTAGGGAATAAAAGGCAGAGAAAGAGGAAGAGGAAGGGGAGGGAGGGAAAGAAAATACCAGGACGACCAGCCAGAACCTGGGCAGCCGTGTCCCTGCACAGAGGGCAGCGGGGACCACACGGTGGGTAGGAAGGGGCGGCGACCTCCTCGACTTCCCCACACTGTGTCCATACACATAGAGAAGCAGGGTCCCTCGGAATGGGGCAGAGCAGAACAAAGGCGTCGAGCTGATTTCAGGTGAAGAGCGTCGCGGTGCCGAGGGGATAAAGAGCGAGCGCGCACAAGTCACTCAGACACAATATTTTGACCAAATACCCTGGGTTTAAAAGCAGAAGACGCCTTGTCGAGCTCTAGTTAGGGCGTCTGTTTCCCCAGCAGCGTGGGTTGGAATTTAAAGCTGTTTCTGTGTCTTCCAAGACAGAGCCAAGGAGCAGGTGCGTGGAGCCACGCGTCGGGAGGGTCACGCCCCGTCAAGGACTGGCCTCCCGTGGGCTCTGAGGCACCTCCTGCACTTGCAGCTCACCCTCGTCCTGTCCTGGGAGACACGCTGGCCGGGCTGAGATGCACAGGACCTGCTGTCCAGTGGCTGGCTACGGGACCCAGAGGTGATTCTGTGCCAGAAAGCAAAGCCATGCTGCAGCCTGACAAGGGCGTGGCATGTCCCTGGGAGGCATGTCCCTGGGAGGCTCGTCCCATGCCTGTGGCCGAGCTGGCAAAGCTGTCAGCATGAACTTGAGTGGCAGCCGTGCCGAGAGGTGCACTCGGACACCGGAGGACAAGCAGGAGCTTGTGTGAGCAAATGGACATTGTGAACCGGGCGGCTCTGGACGGAGAGTGGCCTGGCCTCCAGGGATGGGACCCAGGGGGCAGCGTCTGCAGTTTGGTGGAGCAAGGCAGGTGAGGTGCGCCCGTCGGCTGGGGGGATGGTCCTGGTTGGAAGCAGCAGGCAGGGCTCAGAGGGGTCGAGCTTGGCCCTCGTTCACGGTGCAGCTGGGCTGGCCTCCCAAGGCCCCATCGAATGACCTCCTGATGGGTGTTTCCCATCAGAGGCAGCATGGCTTGCCCACTGACCAGATGAACCCAAAAGCACCAAACGGAGGGACAGATGTGCTGTGGGCTGATGTGTCCACAGATCCGTGTGATGCCCTCGCCAGGACCTCAGGGTGTGGCATTATTGAAACAGGGTCTCGGCAGAGGTAATTAGTTAGGATGAGGTCGTCGGGGTGGGCCTGGTGCCGGTATAAAAAGGGGAAATTTGGATGCGGAGACGCACAGCGCGAGGTGAAGGTGGACACCTGAAGCCCCAGAGAGGCCTGCGACCTCCGCTCCCCGGCATTCAGAAGGGGCTGCTCTGCCGGTGCCTGGTGTTCAGACTGCGTCCTTCCTGCTGTGAGACAGGCTCCTGCTTTGTGGCCCTTTGTCACTGCCGCCCCAGAACTCACCCGGGGGAGAGGGGAAGTCCTAAGCAAGGCAGAACGATGGAGGTGGGAACCCTGTCGCCCTTCCTGGTGGCCCCTGCCCTGACCGACCCCCAGTAGAAAGCAGACCTTTCCTCCTTCACTGTCCTCCTTCTGCCCTTGCTCGTGCCTGTGTTAGCCAGCTTTCTGCCACTGTGACAAAGTGCCTGAGAAAACCAACCTAAAAGGAAGGAAGGCTGATTTGGGGCCATGGTTTCCGAGATCTGAGTCCAGTGTCGCTGGAACCTGTGGGGAGGCAGCGCATCATGACAGGGAGCGGGTGGCAGGGCAAGGCTGTCACCTCATGGCAGCCAGGAAGCAAAGAAAGTGGGAGGGGTGGGATCACAGCATCCCCTGCAAGGCCCGCCCCCATGACCCAGCTTCCTTCTACCAGGCCCTGCTCCTAGAGGCTCCCCCACTCCCAACAGCACCGCTTGGGCCTTTGGGTGACGTGTAGGATCCCACCGTGGCACCCCCTGCCCAAGCCACTTCCTGCCTCGGATCAGCCTCTCCTGCTTGCCCTGGCCCAGCTACTGGAGTCTGAGCTGGGTGCGTTGGGTCTCAGGCTGTGGCCCCAGGGCCTCCTTTTCCCTGGACAGTCCCTGCAGGTAAAGGGAGCTGAGCCGTCAGGCTGCCCAGGGGCAGGAAGGGCCTGAAGGACTTCTGGGAAGGGAGGTTTGCCATCCTCGGCCAGAGGCCAGAGTCCGAGTCGTTCAGCAGATCCCAGGCTGCAGAGACTTTCTCCTGCAGTGCCCGGAGTGAGGCTAGGAGGAGGCCGGGATGAGTGGGCCGTGGGGACAGTGCTCCCCCAGCAGCTCCAGAGTAGAGGCAGCTGCGCTCTGGAGGGGCTCCAGGAGCAGGATTGAGGAGCACCTGCTGCTCCCAGGGTCCCTGAGCCACAGGGATAAGGGAGGTTTGAGCCTGGCTGCTTCCTGGGGATGGAAAGGCCACCCAGGATTCCAAGCAGAGGCACCCTGGGATCAGGCTCTGCAGCCACACCTGAGGGTGCTCTGGGCACATGGCCCTTTGGGGGAGGGTGAACTTCCTGCGAGTTGTGCTTTCTGCCAGGAGGACTTCCTGGGCCTCGTGTGAGCAAGAGCAGTTGTGTGTCTAGGAGTTCCAGTGCTTTCCCGCAAGTCACATCACCTGCTCGCAGGGCAGTTAGGGAGTGAAGTCTTCCCTAAAAGGCCACTCACCATCCTTGATGTTCCACGGACACCTTCCGGCTTCTGAGTATGCCTGAGGGCTCCGAGGCTGAGCCTCCTTCCCTGGCCCCAGCCTCCCCTGGTCCAGGCTGGAGGCGGGAAGCACCCCTGGGGAGGGAGCCCCCCTCTGGCAATGCCCCGCTCCTCCCGCTGCAGGGCGAGGAAGTTCTCATCACTGTGGCTGGGGGCAGAGGCAGAAGTGAGTCTGCACAGAAAGCCATATAGCCCTGATCCTGCCCTGGTGTCCCCGGCCCTCTCCAAGTCACTGCCCGGTGGCTGCAGCCCCAGCCCACACCCCCACGTCTTGCCTCCTCTCCACGAGCTTATCATTTGTTAAAAAGTACACGCGCCGGGCCGCTGCCCCCTTGGGTCCTTCCTCCTTCAACTCCTGTGTGTGTGTGACCTGTCCAGCCCCAGCCCCACGCTCACGCTCACCTGTCCCTGCTGGTTTACATCTCAGGGCCGAGGGGCAGAGGGAAGCCCCCACACCCACACATCCAGGGTCTCTGGGTGTCTGCCCCATGCAGGAGCAGGGCCAGGTGCAGGGGTGGGTGGGAGGGGGAAGGCCACCTGGCCCTGTCTGAGGCCACCTCCAGGGACAGGGGGCACGGGCCTTTCACCCCCCTGTGCTCTGAGCCTGCTGCTTCATCCTAGAGCTTGTGGGAACCTCACGCTCCCACCCACCATGAATCCAAGGCCTCCTGGTCACTTTGGGGAGCCCTGGGGAGGCCAGGAGGGCAGAGGAGCTGTGCTGGCTGTGGGCTGCTGCTGACTCCCAGTACCCTAGGCCTCTTCATCTGTGGGACCAACAGCCTCGGTGGCCTTGGATATTCAAAGTCAGGAACGGCCAGCAGGCACGGACACCACACACTGGAGGAAAGTCCAGCGTGGCTCTGGGATGGACACTGAGGCTGTGGTCCTCCCCGCTCTCCACAGTGAGGGGCAGTGTGCCCCACAGGGCAGGCCCATTTCCTGAAGGCTATACGTGCTCTGCAGGAGGCCAGGCCACGCCCAGGGATGAGGGAGAAGCAGAGACACTTGCAGATTCAGCACCGGGTTGTGGCCCCCCTGAGAGAGGGGACAGCATGACCTGGGGCCTTCCTCTGTGTGGCATCTGCTCTCACAGCCTGAGGGTGTCCTGCACTGCACGGTGGACAGGTGGATGGGGGCTGTCTCCAAGTTGCATTTCTAGTCACTGAGTTTGAGGCAGGAGGTTGGACCCTGGGATGGGCCTGAGCCAGAGGCACCAGCTGCCCCGTCACATCCTGGGGCCTCGTCGTTCTCTGAGTTACAGCCCAGAGAGAGGTCAGCGAGCTGCTGCTGAGGCAGGTGCTCAGACACAGTGAGAAGGCGGCCCAGCACCCACGTCCCAGCCCCTCTGGGGCACCTGGCCGCCCAGTCTGTCCTGCCATCCGTCCCCAGCAGGGCCCTGGCTCGGGCTGCCACTGCACCTCCCCTCTCACCACAGTGTGGCTGCCACGTGTACGGGCTGCAGCGAGCGTCATCGCATGCATGCAGCCGGTTTGCTGTCGGCTCCTGTGGCTCGACCTTTAGCTTGTCCCATTTTTCTGCTGTTACAGCCAAACTCTGCCAGGGACACATGTGGAGCTCAAATCTGGCCACATTCGGCTTAGAAGTCTGATGGGGCCCCCGCGCTGCACAGTCTGCTCGGATTCTAGGGCCCTCAGGGTGAACTCCCTCTCTGGACCCTGAAGGGCCCCAGGACGGGCCACCTAACCCAGGCCACCTTGGCAGGAGAGTTATTTTAAGAAGAAAGCAATTGAGAATCAGACCAGAACGGGTTCTCCTCCCTCCTCTTCCTACCTAAAAGCAAGACATACACCTCACTGTGCCTGGGGCTGCAGAGGTGGCACCCAGAGGAGCCTGAGAGCAGGCCCATAACAGCCTTCCCCTTCCACCAGGCTCGCTCCGCGTGCCTCTGCGCCTTTCCATGGTTCGCCATCCGTCAAGCCCAAGTCTCCTCTTCTTTGTTAAAATTGAATCTAAACCCTGGGGTCTGTGTCTTTGAGTTTTACTTATTGCCTTTGAACTTCTGTGCGTGTAAATATTAATAAAATTTGTACCCCTATTCTCCCACCCGTCCGTCTTTTGTCAGTTAATTTGCATGCCTCCAGAGGCCGGACCTAAGAGAGCAAGACTTTCCTCCTCAAAAACCCTCGTGAACTTTGATGGTGTCCACGGCCTGTGCGTGCTTAGTTTTCTACTCTGATGTACTATAAGCAGCATCAAGGCCCGGGGGATGCTCGTGGAGAAACGTTTTATAGTCGAGTCGATTTGGGCAGCTCTGCAGAAGACCAGGATGGGCAGTTGGTCCTTCAAGGTTTGTAGAATGGTAATGGGGTTCTGTTTACCAGCCTTCCTGACCTAGGGCTCAGGCTGGAGCCTGTGACACAGGACATGTCCATCTGGAGGCAGGGTTCTGAGGAGTGCCTCTGGGCAGGGCGGAGTCCCAGCTTGGGTGATGGGCACCTTCTCATTTACTGAGGGTCAGTTCCCAAGGTTGGGCTTCCCAGCCCTGTGGGCAGAAGCTCCTATCCAGGGTGTTAGTGGTTTGAGGTGGCTCAGGGCTGAGCGTGGATGTGGTCTCCAGTGGAGGAAGAGCCCAGGCAAACACAGCTGCAGCCCCCACCCTCTATGCAGCACAGAGCTGGGCTGACCGCGGCGGCCGCCGGGAGCTCAGGTCCTCTTATTTTCTTAATCAGCCTCTTCCTCCTGCACCACCCACACAACAACGAGCAATTAGCTTCGCAGCCTCATAAAGGAAAACAATCAATCTTTCATGAAGTGCTCACACCAGACCTTGAACAGCAAACAGTTTAATTCCAGATTAAATACAGCAACAAGGTTTTGATGAGGCCGTTGGTCTGAAGCAGTCACTCCCGATCACTGCAGAGCACATTAAATTAGCCCTAATCGGAGGCGGGTGGGTAAATAGTTTGGGAGGAGACGCCTTTGCCACTGAGGTCGGACCCTGGATGTAGCGATAGGTTGGGGCCCTTAGGTCTTCACTTGGTCTGGACCTGCTGGCTGCACTGAGGGGTCGGGGAGTCCTGGGGGCAAGCTGGGAGATCACCTTGCTCCAGCCGCTGGTTTTACAGCCCGAAAACCAGGCCCAGAGGTGCCAAGCTCACACAGTGTCTTCACGGCAGCCCCAGCTGATCCTGAGTCCGAGGACAGGTGCTCACCTGTCCCAGAACAGAACGGAGGAGCGGGCGAGCATCTGCACTCACGTCTCCCTGTTCAGCAGAGCCGGGGGCCTCCCGTGCTGTGCCCACAGGTGGGAAGTAGTGCACAGGTCAGGACTCATGAGCTCAGGGCTGGAAAAGGAGTCCAAAGGCCCCATCTGCTGTCCTGCAGGGGAAGCCAGCCTGGGCAGGGACAGCCTGGTGCTTGCAGGGCAGCGGCTGGGCAGCAGGTTTGTCTTTTCCCTGAGGGGGGATGGGCCATTCTTCCTTGAGGTCGCAGGAATCGACCGCCTTCAGGCCCCTGTAAGCGCCTCTGGGCTCCCTGTCTTTCCTCTGTGACGCCACGCACACCCGGAGCTCAGAAGCCTCTCCCACTGGGGACCCCACCGTTTCTGGGCACAGTGGGTCAGGTGACTGCTTGCATGCAGCCTTGGTGTGGCACAGGCCTCTGACTGGGCAAACCCCCTGGTGTGGCCTGCTGGGACACGCACGGCTCTGACGTGACCAAGGCTACTGTTTCCCAGCACTGTGCCACCGTGCCACCGTGCCACCGTGCCACCGTGCCTCAGGACTCCTGCTGCTCTCCGTGCACTGTGACTCAGGCTTCTGGTCCTAGGCTCACTCAGTGTGTGAGGGACTGGCCCAGGTCTCTCCTTCCTCCTTCGGACACCTGTGGGCATTTTCTCCTGTGTGTGGTGACCCTCTCAGCCCCTCATGCCGAGCCTGTGCTCCAGGGTCTTCAGCTGCTGAAGTGCAGGGGGCTTCGGCCGCTCCGCCCAGCCTGTGGCCACCGGCGTCCCACCAGCGTCTCACCAGCGTCTGTGAGGTAAAATGTGATGCTGGACACAGGAACGCCCAGGAACTGAACGCCGCGTCCCTCACCCACCCTCCACCCACTGGCCACTGATTCCAAGCCACCTCCAAGGAGGGGTGGTCTGGGAGACATCTGGGGGGCTCAGGGAGGTCTGGGCCTCGGTTTCCCCAACCACAGGCTGAGGGGTGAGGCGTCCCTGGCAGGCCCCCAAGTGACAGCCCTGCAGGGCGCTCTCAGGAAAAGGGGATCTTTCCCTCCAGGCCACCAGGCAGGGGCGGAGGCCCGCTGCTGCTGCTCACCCAGGATGCCAGGAGGAGCAGCAGAGGGACAGGGTTGGTGTGCTCACCCTCGGTCAGCCTGCCCCTTCCTCCCAGGTCACTCCTGGGTCCTCCTGCCTGGCTGCTGCATATGGCCTGGTGGCCCTCGCTGGCCTCTCTCCTGCTCTGGGCCCTTGGTCCTGGTGAGTGCCAGCCAACACTCCTGATTGGCGGATGAAGAGGGACCTGGCAGATGAGATGGGCCCACGGTGGGGGGGCGAGGAGGGTGGGCTCTGGGAGGCGGGGCCTGTGCTGCAGGCTCCTGCCTGGTCACTTCCCTGCCACCCACGGTCACACAGGTTGATCCTGGTGAAAAGGGCCAAGCGAATAGGTGAAGAGCTCTGGGGAGGGAGATGAAGGAGGGCGAGGGGGAGGCCGGGCTGCGCTGCCTGGAGAGGTGGGGTGTGCACAGCCCTGGGGTGCTGCCCAGCTCCTCGAGCCTGTGATTTCCTCCACAGTCGGAAGAATGAAAATACAAGCCTCCCAGGGAGAGAGCGAAAGGTGGCAGAGGAGGCTGGCACTGGAGCCACCGTGGGCCATGCCCCTTTGTGTGGGCGGGGCCCTGTCCAGCTCTCCTGCTGACCGTCCCTGAGCCCCCAGCCTGGCCAGGCTGAGCACGGCAGGCCACACGCTCAGCGCTGCACCTTCTTTGCATGGTGCAGGCATCACCCAGAGCTCAGCTCCAATGCTGGCCCCCCACCCAGGAAGCCTCCCAGTGGCCTTCCCTCAGCCCCAGGGGCCGCTCTTTGGTGTGGATGCAGCCCCCTCCTTCCCCATCTCAGGACTCACCTGAGCTGTCAGAGGCGCTGGTTTCTCTGTCCCCACCAATGGCAGGTCCTTGAGGCCCTGTGTCTCAGTCTGCACCCTTGGCACTGGCACAGCCCGGCTCCAGGGGAGCTGTGAATGCTCACAAGCAAGCACTTCACGTGCAAGGGGGAGTGTGTGTGCGTGCGTGCGTGCGTACGCGCATGTGCGTGTGTGTGCGTGTGTGTGTGTGTGTGTGTGTGTATGTGTGTGTGCATGCGAGCGTGCCTGCGTGCAGCATGGACGTACAAATGCATATTTATCCTTTGGATGTTCCTCTGTGGTGCTCGGTCCAAGGTTGCAAACTCATCCCAAGTCCTCTCCCCCATCCCCAGGAGGTGGGTGTCTGTGTGGGCGCCTCCCTCCCACTCCAGCCCCAGTACCCTGGGTGCTGACGGCTGCCCCCTCCTGGCCCTGCCTGAGGTCTCTGGGGTGGGAGGAGCTTGTGTCTGGCCTTGACCTTCTGTTTGTCCCACTGCCAAGAATCTGATGCTGCAAAATCTTTTGGCAGCAAAACAGTCCAACCAGGCCGGGTGCACCGGGTATCCAAGAGCCGTGGACAAACCCTAACTGGGTCGTCTCGAGAGCTTTACCGCGTTCCCCTCCCTGTCGGCCCCACGCACAGGCTCGAGGGTGAAAGCAAATGAGGCCTCGCGTCTGGGGGTTCACCCGTTTCTCTTATCTCTTCGTTTGCCTCTGAAACTCGAATAGGCCAGATGCCGTCTCCATGGCAACCGCCTCTCCTCCCGGCCACCACGGGGAAGGCGGGTTCCCAGCTCCATCTTCCTGGAGGTCTGCACAAGGGGCTGTTCAGGAGCACAGGCGGCCAGCCCTGCTGGGCCTGCCCACTACCCCTGTAAAGTGACAAACACAGCACAGAGGACACCCTGCGAGAGCTGGCCTGGAAGGCTGCCCCCCAGAGCCCAGGGGTGGGCCGGGCATCGGAGGCTCCCTCCTGTGAGGACCAGTCAGTCCTCACAGCCCCACGGTGGGAACGTGCCCAGACCTGCCTTTGCGGAGGGATGCAGTGGGGGTGGGGGCCTTCCTGGGGACAAAGGCATGCAGCCCTCTGAGGCCCACCTCGGCCTCCGTGTACACTGGCCCTTGTCATGACCCTGTTCCCCAAAGGCTGAGCCCACCAGGGTCCCCAGCACTGGGCTGTTGGCACTGAAGTTCCCTCACAGGCTTGGAGCCTGGATGCATGGCCACACAGGGCTTCAGAGACCCCACAGATGGCTCCTGCTCTACAGCTGCCCAAGGCCATCTGGGGTGGAGGTGGGTCACTCTGACCTGCAGTGGCATCTAGAGCTGGCTCTTCCCTCTGGCTGCAGGAGCCACCCTCACTCCTTGGATCTGAATCAGCCAAACTTCTGCACAATAGGGAGCTCGGCTTCTCAGTGTGCCACCACCTTCTCAAGACAGCGGTAGGTGTGGCTCCTGGCTGCCGCCTCAGGCCACTGCATTCTAGAACATTTCCATCCCCACAGGAAGTTCTGACAGACAGAGCAGGTCCAGGTGTTTAAGGGCAGGAGATGGGATGGACACCGAGGGCCCAGATGGTCCAGTCTAGAAGTTGCATCCCACAGTGCTGGCCTGCATATCCAAGGCACCTGTCCTTGGGCTCAGAGGAAGACCGGGACTGGAGTCTGCAGTTGAGCCAGGTGCCCAGTGGGCATCTCTGGCTCACCCCTGCCTCCAGCTGTGTGACGGGGCACAGAAAGTAGCACCTGTCCCTCAAGGGCACAGAGCCTCTGGGCTCATGACCCTGGCTGTCTGTGCCTGCCCTGGACCCAGGCAGCTGCTCGGAGCAGCTCACTCCCGGGTGTGCCCTGCAGGCTGCTCTGGCCCAGGGAAGCTGCGTGCCGGCCTGGCTACTCTGGCTTGGTCACCTTGCCGTGTTCCCCGCCCAGATGCTTCCGGGCAGGGAGCTGCTTCTGTCGCTCCCAACCTGTCCTCAGTGTCCCCTCGCCTCCCACCTCTCTGAACTTCAGTCTCCACACCTGAACTGCATCCTATTGGCACCGACCCTGAGCAGTGTTGCCAAGTCACAGCCCCCTGTCCACTCGCTTAGCCCCTTCCCCAGGGAATAAGGATGCTCAGCCATCACAGCAGGCTGGACCACGGCCTTCTTGAAGACGTCCCATGTGCCCGCCCCATGTGGCTACTCTGGGCTGCATCTCCAGAGAAGCCCGGACCCTGGTCCCCAGTGTTTGGGTTGCATGTGGCTGTCCCAGTCAGCTGGCCACCCGTGCTGGGCCCTGGGGGTTGGTGCTCATGGCTCCGCTGGCAGAGTGTCCGGAAGCTCCACAGAGGCCCAGGGACGGGGGCAACCCAGCTGCCTGTGTTTAGCCCTCTGGGCACTTTCCCCTTTGGAAGGCCAGCAGGCCCTTGCCCAGCTCCAGTGGGTGACTGCAGGCTGCAAGCTCTCAAGCCACTGCCCCCACAAGCTTGTCCCCACACCAACTGTGGCCACTCCCACATCTCACAGCCGTCGCCTCCCTTCCCTCCCGAGGCTGTGGACATCTGCTTCCCCAGGAGACGGGCCTGTCCTCCCTGGTGTCTGGTGGAGAGCAGGAAGCAGGCCTGAGGGTCCCTCTCTTGCCCGGCTTGGGGTGGGCATTCCAGAGATGTGACAGGGTGGACGCCAGGCGGGCGTTTGCTCCAGTGTTGAAGTCAAGCACGAGGTGGCCGCAGGGTGTTGAAATGCGTGCGATCGTTATTTGTCTGGTGCTGGAAACAGCTTCCCACCATTAGATTGTGCTTTTCTGTGAACCTCGCCAAGAGATTCCGTGGATCTCAGCATTGATTTTTGACAGTATTTGCAGCGGATTCCGCGGCGATGGGAAGCTGTTCACCCCGGTGACGTGGAACGCGGTTTTTAGGCCACTGGCACGACTGGAAAGCCTCTGAAGCCACCAAGGTTTTGCTCAGTGAAACATTGTCACCCTGGCACTCAGTGGCTGGAGCTGGAGCCTGTGCCAGGCAGCAGGGCGGGAACTGAGGGGCTTGGCCGTCCCCCGCTCCCGCGGTCCCAACACAGTGAGGCACTGGCACTCGTCCAGAGACACGAGCAGGGCGTGGGGCTCTGTAGCTGCCCGGCTCCTGGGGCCATGAGTCTGTGGTCATCTCCCCACTCTGGGTCTGAGCAGGAGGGCACCCGCAGGTTGCCCACAGCTTGCTTGGCCTGGTGACAGTTGTCCTACCGTCAGGGCACAGGGACTCCATCTTCTGAATGCTTGGACACTGCCCCACTGCGCACGGGCACGGTTTCCGCCAGCCCTGGCCCCCAGGGAACGGCCTCCCGGAGGTGAGGCTGAGGGGTCAGTCAGTGGTTGGGGGCAGGAGGCTGCATGTGGCTGAGGGTGGACATCTGAGGAAGGCCTGTCCTGCTCCTGGAGACTTTTGCTTTCCCTGCAGGGGCAAACCCTGAGGGGACAGGGCCTCGATGCCCTGGGGTTTCCCAGCTCCTGCAGGCTCCTTGCTGGAGCTCCTGGGCCCTGTTCCTGTAGCTGCGACTTAGCTGAAGGGGCCACTTCTGCTGGTCATGGCGAGGTGCAGGGAGGGCAGGCACTCGATGAAGAGAGGTCAGCATCAGAGACCAAGATGCTGCACCGAGGTCGCTGGGCACCTGTGGGACGGGGAGGCAGGAAGTGGAGGGTCCTCAGAGCTCGGAGGGGTGCCCCGCCCATGCCCGGAGTTAGGCCCAGCCAGACCTGACCTCCAGCCTGTGAGGTCACTCGTGTGCTTGCCGTCAGTTCCTGACTTATGCAGATTGGCTGCAGCTGTGATAAGAGCCAAGGGACAGTGCCGCTGGGGTCCTGGGCAGAGTCCGCTTGGTGTCCATGAGGCTGGAGCAGGGCCATGGGGCCACTCTAGGACTTCATTACCTGGACAAAGCAGGCTATGCACTGCCCTGGCTTCTCGCACAGGGGGCTTGTGGCCTGGTGGGTCCTCAGCACAGCCTGGGGGAGGCTCACCCCTGGACGGCGTCCCAGGCTCCTGCAGGACCCGCTGGCTCCTCTCTCCAGTCTTGATGTCCTCTCATGTTCCGGCTGTCCCCTTCATGGGCCTGCAGATGTGGAGAGCAGTGTCCCACCCCGGGACAGAACACGGGCGCTGAGCAGGGCTCCAGGAACAGGATGCCATTTGTCTGGCCTCTTCCTGTGCTGGTCCCTGAGGGCCGCTCCATGTGGACCCTCTCCTTGTCTCAGGACCAGAAGCACCTGCTGTCAATCTCCTCACACTGCAGACCAGGGGCCAGACGGATGCCGGGGCTGGCCGAGCCCTCGCAGCGCTCAGGGCTGAGGTGAGTTCCCGCCCAAGGCTGTCCCGCTCCCAGCCCGTGTCCAGGCAGTGGACTGCTCCCAGGGAAGGGGAGGGACAGCCGTGAAGGCATAGGAAGAGGCACAGGGGGAGCACAGCCCCAGGCAGAGGGGAAAGGACAAACGCTGCTTCCTGCATTGCTGGCTCTGACCAGGTGCTGTGACGTCCCCTTCCTGCAGCGCTGGCTCCGACCAGGTGCTGTGACACCCCCTTCCTGCAGCGCTGGCTCCGACCAGGTGCTGTGACACCCCCTTCCTGCAGCGCTGGCTCCGACCAGGTGCTGTGACGTCCCCTTCCTGCAGCGCTGGCTCTGATCAGGTGCTGTGACCTTCCCCTGAGCCCCTGTGGAGTCCTCGGAGGAAAGGAGGGCAGGGAAACACACGGAGTGCCCTCCTCGTTCCCAGAAACCCAGCCAAGGGTAGGGACAGTGGACCCAGGCTGGGCCAGAAGATCCAGGTACGAGCAGTCTCCATGGACGTGTGCAGGAGCCAGGAGCTCAGTGATGTCGCCGAGCTGCTTCCTGCACACAAGCCCGGACCTCCACCAGATCCGTCCCCTGGGCTCAGAGACAGACCCCTCCAGCGGGACAGCAGTCGAGTCCAGCACCCGCCCCCACCAGGTTGCAGGCTGTCTTTCCCCCTCCACTCTGTGGGATCAGGATCCAGGATCTGCCTGTCTCAGGAGGACAGGTGTCTCCAAAGGAGGGTCCAGGAGTTGCCAGGGGGAAGGAGAAACCCACTGAGGGCCAGCGTGCCTCCTGGATACTTGACAGAAAAGAATATCAGCACACGCCAGCCAGAGGCCCTGACAGAGGTTGGCTCGGGAAGGCAGACCTACATCTCAGGGGACGCGGCCGGCTCCAGAGGGGAGGCACGCTGTGGGGGCCGGGCTCTCCTCTTCAGACCTGGGGAGGAGAAGGTATACACAGCTGCGTGGGAGTGACATCAGTCTGTGATCTCAAGACGGGTTCTGGTGGCCTGGTCAGCGGAGCATCCTTGGGCTGACGCAGTCTCCATCGTCCGAGCCACAGATGGTGCTGGACAGTTCTCTCTGCCTAATCAGCTCACTGGGCGTTCATTAACAGTGCGTGGTAGAGCCACATATTTCGCAGGAATTTGGGAGTGAGAGGCCTGGAAGGGGGACAGGCTCAGGGGTGGCCGGCCCTGAAAACCCGGCAGAACTTCTGAGTTAAAATCCTACTCTCTGGTCCTTCCCGTGTGTCTCCTTCCCGCCCCTTCTCGTCTCTCCTGTCCTACCTCATGCCCACCTTAAGGTCTTGCCGTGTCCAGTGCTGTGCTTGCTCGGCCCAGCGGACATGCGGTCACTCACCCACTGGATAATCCCAGGTCCCTGCATGCTCTGCACGTCCATGAGATGAGCAGCTGAGTGGCGAATGGATTGACAGACACACTTGCTCTTCCCACCCCACCTACCTGGGTGACCTCGGACCCACCCAGCCTCCGTCTCCCCTCTGGGAAATGACGGGCTGGGGCTGCGAGGACCATGCTGCTTCTAGTGGAGCCGTCTGGGGACTGAACAAGAAGAAAACACTAGAGCAAAACCCAAGGTGCACCGGGCGGTGCCCGGATGGTGGTCCAGGCTCTCGCTCGGCCTCTCTGGGCGGTTTCCCATCTGTAGGCACAGCTCTGGCGTGGGCTGCCTCCAGGGCCCCAGGCAGGTGGCCAGCAGAGGCAGCGTCACTGTCGCTGCTGCTGGTCCTCAGGACCGTGGTAGGAGCCACCCTGGGGTCCCAGGCAGTGCCTGCCAGATGGCTCCTGCCCACATCAGACAAGGCTTCAGATGTCCCTCTCGGCACCCCACCGCCCTCCAGCCCCAGGCTTCCTGAGCGCTCCCTGCTACCCAGCATCTCTTTAAATATTTAAGCCAGAGTGACGCAGAGCTGGGGCTCTGCTGCCCGGTCTGCGGCCCAGGCCACGGCGGCAGGCTTTCAGAGCTTAATTTTAATATTTTGTTGGAAGAAAATTGACCCAGAGAGAAAGCTGAAGCTTTTAAGGCATTAAATTGCAGAGCAAGCCTGGATCCCAGCAGAGCCCCACCGAGCCTCCAAGGAAGGAAGGTCTGCGGGCCAGCCTCCCTGCTGGGCGCTGCCCCTGCCTGCAGCCGGGGCGCTGGAGGGAGCAGGGCTCTGCTGCCCACAGGCAGGGAGGACATGCAATGAGGAGGGTGTGACAAATCAGGGCCACCGAGGGCTGCGGGAGCCCAGGTGCAGGGGAGGGTGAGCGGGCCTGGTCCTGACTGTGGCAGCAAGACCCCAGCTGTCCAGGGTCCTCGTGCCCCTCACCAGGCCCTGGAGTGAAAGGAGGAGCTCTCTGCAGGGAAGAGGAAAGAGCCTGGTCCTGAGGAAGGTCCCCAGCCACCCTGTCGTCCACGAGATGATCTGGTGGCCCAGAGCAGCTGGCAGACTGCTCGCGCCTTGGAGCCGGGGACCTGAGCCTCCCCTGGCTCTGCACCCGGGGTGGGGGGGCGTTCCTTGGGATAGGAGACCCCTCTGCTGTGACTCAGGTTCCCCACCAGCAATCTGGGACCACGATGCCGCTCAGCTGACCCCGCAGCAGAATGGGATCAGATCATCCAGAGGCTGAGGCCCCTCACCTTCTTGTTCCTGGGCAAAATGGGGGTGAGGATGAGAGTTCCTTGTGTCACAGTTGGAGATTCAAGAGGATGATTCTCGTCAGGAGCTCCGTGCCTGGCACAAAAAGCCATGCAGAAGGTCGGGTGACGAGACCTGCTGATGCCATGTGCCTTGTACCAGGAAACCAAGAGGCATTGCCACCACCGCGTGCGACGGGGACGTAGGGACTCTTGCGAGGAGGGAGAGGGCGTTGGCGAGAGCACCCCCAGTCACCTCGATCCCTGGTGACATACCTGTAACTTGGAATTATCTAAGAAAGCTCTGGGTCAAGGCTGACCCTGGCTCAGCACACACTTTCTCCAGGTGTTTCCATCATCATCACTAGGCCAATACGTCACTGGGACAAGGACAACAACAGCCCAGAGAGTAAAATGTCCCAAAGCACGAAAGGACGTCCAGCAGAGTTGCAAATGGCTGAGGTGCTAATTTCCCTAGAATTATTATCTGTTCATTAAGAATGTTCCCAAGCTGTGTGGAACCATCACTTTGCAAGCCAGGAGATGCCGCCACATTAGACCAGCCGCTCTCTGCGAAGAATGTTCTTCAAGGCTTCCACCTGCCTCAGAGCGGGAGCTCCCAGCCCGAGTGGGGGACTTGCGGGCCCAGGAGTGTGGCTCGTGGGACGCCTGCAGGGCTCGGTGTCTCCTGAAGCTGCACATTAGAGGTTTCTGCTCGGCCTGTTGCTAATAAGACAGTTGTTGGCCTGTAAGTGGATTGTACAGCTAACTAATGTGTCTGTACTTGGGAATTATTTATCGCCCGTGATTGCTCTGCCTGAATTTCCAATACATAATTCATATTTTGAAGTTTTTTTTTTCCCTAAGCTCAGAGCTAGGAGGAAAAAGAAGGCCCACAGTCAGAGAGGGGTGTGCATGTTCTCAGCATGGGGGGACAGCGCAGAGTCCTGCAGGGTGTCAGGGGGTGGGGAGGGGAGCTGAGAGGACCTGGGGAATCTCCTGAGCTTGGGGTGCAGATCTGGGTCTCTTGGAGGTGAGACTCTGACTCCATGGAGGTGAACTTTCTCTTGGTCCTCCTGGAAGCCAAGCTCCTACCCTCTATGAGCAGAAAAGGGAGGCCCGCCAGTGGACTATTTCTCAACAGAGAGGACCAGGGCAGGTCCTACCGCAGGAGACACTGTGCTGAGGCAGGAAATACCTCCTGAGCCTCACCACAGTCTCTCCTGGAACTGGGGCTCAGAGATGGGGTAGGGGGTGTGCTGACATGGACCGACCAAAGCTCTGACTGGGCCAGACAGGTGCTGCCCAGCCTTAGAAAGAAGGCCAGCACTAGGTGACCTCTGACGCCTGTAGAACTTCCTCAACCTGGAGGAAGTGGAGGGGCTGGCAGGACAAACTCCAGCAGGTCTTATACTCACACGATCATAAAGAGGTCCGTCACTTTGGGTAAAAATGCCCCAAGGAGCAACTATCATAGGAAAGAAGTCTTTGAGCAAAACCCAGAAATCCAGCAGAACCAGTGTGGGAGGTTTCCCGGCAGTGGGCAGCACGCGCCACCCTGCGAGGAGAGCCCTGGGTCCCCAGCCACCTCCCTCGGCCTGGGTGCGAACGCTTGCTTCTGTGGTGTATTCTTGTAAAACCTCAGCCTTAGAAGGGAGTGGACGCCACGTTGCTCAGCCAGGATGTGAGGGATGAAAGGACCGAGGAGGGCCAGGCGGCAAGGAGCGCAGTGGAAGGCCACAGCTTGGCGGAGCCAGGGAGCCCCAGAGAGGGCCCAGGGAGGCCGCAGAGCAAGACTTCTTAACTGGGCAGGTTTTTGTTCAGCAGCCGCATGAACCAGGCAGCGGGCGGGCGGGAGGGAGGGACTTCAGAGGAATGGGTGTGACAAGTGTGCTCAGGCGCCTGGTGGCATTGCACACCATGCACATGGGTGTGAGGCACGTGGGTGTGGAGTGCATGTGTGCACATGTGGGGGTGAGTGGGGTGCCTGTGCATGCTTGGGTGCTTTGCATTAGTGCACCACATCTAGGCATGTGTGGGTACATTTGTGCAATATGTGTGTCTATGTGTGCACACGGGGACTCTCTTGTGTGTGCAGGAACACAGGGACAGAGTACATGGCATTCATACGAGTGCGTATGAGAGCACGTGTGCAAGCTATGTTGTGTGTGTGTGCTCTGTGTGTGTATTGCAGCACGTGTGCAGTGTGCCTTGTGTGCTGTGTGTGTATGAACCTGTGTGTGTGCCTGCGTGTGTGTGCCTGCGTGTGTGTGGGGCATGGGTGTGGGTAAGACAACAGAAGACATCATGCAGTCAGA
The DNA here is from genome assembly GCF_045843805.1 of Urocitellus parryii. Classification (NCBI taxonomy): domain Eukaryota; kingdom Metazoa; phylum Chordata; class Mammalia; order Rodentia; family Sciuridae; genus Urocitellus; species Urocitellus parryii. The sequence continues at coordinate 209,549,100 of NC_135534.1, read as the reverse complement.
GCATCTGGTCCCCAGTCACTGCCCAGGGAGCACACAACCGTCAGGTGAGCTACTGGGCCCTGGGCTTCTCGGCTTGGTCAGCCAGCTGCCTTCAGTTACAGGTGGGCCTTGCTGCCCACAGAGACCATGAGCAAGGTGCCAGGAAGAAGTGGCCTCTGCACAGGGATCCTGGCTTGCAGGAGCCAGCAGAGGGGCAGGAGTCTCTGGGCCTGAGGACACGTGCCACCCTCTTGTGCTGAGTCTGGGGCAGGGCCCATCCTTCCTGGGTCCATAGCCAGCCTTCCTCTGGTTGGCCGTGGCGCTGATGCTGGGGGTTGGAAGCTCCCTCTTGGGTCCATCCTGCACATCCTTAAGGTGTTTCCTGCAGCCCCGGCCTCAAGCAAGAACGCCTCCAGACCTGCCAGGTAGTCCCCGGGAAACCCTGGTCTGGACATTTCTCTGTCTAGGCACGGGGCGAAGGACACAGAGGTTGGCAGGGATTTAGGGCTGTCTTCCCAGGGACAGACACACAGACTCTGGAGGTGCAGAGCTCCTGCTGAGAAGCCACCCTGAGGTCTTGGAAGGCTCGAGAGCAGGGCCCAGCCTCGGGGCCCAGGTGGCAGGAGTAGGAAGCTCTCGGCGCTCACCACCTGGATGTCAGTACCATCCTCGCCACCTTCCCAGAGCCAGGCCTTGCTCGTGCCAGGTCATCCCCCGGGGCCAGCCGCCCTCTGAGCCAGCTCTCCAGCTCCTGTCCTGTGTCCCGGTGACAACAGTCTGGAGTATCAGAATTGGACTGAAGATCAACACCTAAGAAACACAGAAAAAAGTAAATTTTATATAAAAGTCGGGGGTGGGGTGGGGGTGGGGGAGTCCTCTGGAGAGAAGAGGACCCACAGAGCTGGTGCCCTGGGAGTGGGGGTCCTCCCCCTCTACACATGGTGGGGTTCCTTTCTTCTCATGCCTACGTGACCAACAGTGACCAATAGGTGGGAAGAGACACCAGAGAGTGTTGGGAGGTGTGACCCACCCCCCGCAGGCTGCTGGAAGGGCTCTGCCCATGTCCTTGGATGATCAGCTGCCTGTCCTTGGTCCCCCTCAACTCCGTCCTCACCCTGGAGCTCTGTCCAGGCTCTGCTGTCTCTGTTGGAGGCACCTGCCCCATCTCTTTCCTGGTTTTTTGGGGTCCATTGTGAGCCTACAGATGGACCTTCTGGTTTCCCACCCTGACCTGGCTCTTTCCTGCTGTCTGCTGGTGTCACATGAAGTCCCTCCTGCTGCCCCTCTGTCTCAGAGGCAGAGCTGACTGTCCCATGGGAAGGGCCCTCCCCTTCTCTGTCTGCTGGTCAGAGGCCGCGGGGCAGCCAGGGCTCCCGTTGGACAGCACCCAACCTCCTAGGAAATGCCACGGGGTGAGAGGAAGAAGGCCAGCTTGCCCAGCCCCCGTGGGGAGGGGACGTGCCCACTGTGGGCCACGCAGGGTGAACACCATGGAGGGGAAGGTCAGTGAGTTTGTCCTGCCCACCTGAGTTCCAGGCAAAGAATGAGACCTGCTGCCAGGCGTGTGGAGGACTTGGGATGGGAGACTGCCCCTCATCTCTCCCTAGAGTGACCCGGGCTTCACGTGTCCCTGAGGCTCTGCCCTCGAGACGGTCAGGGCTCTGCTTCCTCAGGGCTGCCCAGAGCCTGGCTCTCTTTGGCCACCCCAAGAAATCCCCCTGGTCCCTGGATGCTCTGCAGGGATGACCCTGCCCTGCAGCCTGGGTCACAGAGCGGAGCCCAGGTGCTGACCGCAGAGCCCCGAGACCAAGGTCAGGGAAGGGGGCCAGTCCTCAAGGCAAGTCCACCCCAGAAACACAGGCTCCGCGTCTTTACAAGTCACTTTAGTGCTAACTTCCCCCGGAGCACAGGGGAGTTGGGTAAAGATGTGGGTACTTAATTCAATAATTAAAAACAAACATGGCTTTATTTAAGAAGATTCGTCCTTCCTGGTTGCTGGAGCGGGACTCGGCTGGGCGGCTCCCGAGTGGCGCTGTGTGGCTGGCGCCAGCTGGGCACTTGCTTCAGGTGAATATTTATTTCAGGGAGGGGGGGACTGGCTCCTACCAGAGGGAGGAGGGGACAGGAGGCCCACTAAGGACCCAGGCTGTGTTTTTCTCCTTAGGTCTCCACTGACACCAGCCCCTCTGTGTCTGCCACCAGGATCCAGTCGGTCTGAAATAGCAAGGGGGTTCCTCCTGCTCCATGGGGCCCTCTTCCTCCCTGGGGCCCCTCCTTCTCCCTGGGGCCCCTTCTGCTCCCTGGGGCCCCTCCTTCTCCCTGGGGCCCCTCCTTCTCCCTGGGGCCCCTCCTCTGTCCCTGGGGCCCCTCCTTCTCCCTGGGGCCCCTCCTTCTCCCTGGGCCCCTCCTTCTCCCTGGAGCCCCTCCTGCTCCCTGGGGCCCCTCCTCTGTCCCTGGGGCCCCTCCTTCTCCCTGGGGCCCTCCTTCTCCCTGGGGCCCCTCCTTCTCCCTGGGGCCCCTCCTCTGTCCCTGGGGCTCCTCCTGCTCCCTGGAGCCCTGGGCAGATGAAAGGCTGCAGCTCTGAGCCATCTTCCCAGAGCAAGCTCAACCTCGGGTCGTGGTAACTCTGGTCACCCACCCACCTGGCCACACAGCCCACCCTTGGCTGGAGGACCCAGAGGGTGACGGGAGTGCGGGTGGCGACCCTCACGGAGGCCGTGTTCTCTCACCCAGAGGCAAGGCTGGGATCATGCCCATCTGCCTGCTTGGCCATCATCGCTGAAGCCCAGCTGGGCCCCCTGCCCATGGTGTCTATTAACCGTCAGGGTGCCCTTGGTGACCGGGGTCTGAGCCAGGGAGACAGGTCATGGGGAGCAAGAACCTGGTGGGGCCTGATGTCCCTGGACCTGGGCCCCAGCCTGAGGGAGGGTGTGCATGACCCTGTGGCCTCCGCAGGCAGGGCCTCCGCAGGCGGCTTCCGGGCAGGGCAGGGACGGGCCCTGGAGGCTCAGAGGCCTAGGCCCCATCTGGGGTGCTTCCCCTCTGAGCAGCCCTGGAGGAGCAGCGGCCTCCTGGGTCACAGACGCTGCCTCTCAGAGTCAGGAGACCTCAGGGCAGACATGGAAATGGGCTTCCCAAGATGTGCAGGCAGATGTCAGTCCCTCTGATTGCTGGCCGCAGGGCCCAACAGGGCATGGGAAGGCACTGGACAGAGCCAGGGATCCCAGGGATCTGGGTTTCAGGTCATTCTCCACCAAGGCCAAGAGCATGCCAGTGACCGGATGACCTCAGCCTCTCTGTCCATAAAGTAGGTCCCTGGGGTCCTGTGGCCAGGTGTGGACGAGGGCCAGGGAGTGGCCAGTCTGACAGGAGTGAGGAGGCGGAAACCCTGCCAGAGGCTGCCAGAGGCTTTGCCGCTCAGGTGTCAGCGTGTGCAGGCACGGTGGCCTTCGCACAGGGACGCCTTGCCAGACTGCCCGTCCTGCAAAGGTGGAGTCCGGTGAAGTCTGCCACGACCCGCATCCTTTGGTGTTCTGGGTCAGCCGCGGTCTCGGGCGGTGCTGTGAGCAGGGGAGCCTGCCAGTCAGCGGCTCCCACAGCAGTGTGTGCAGTCCTGACTTGCACACCGTCCCAGGCTGGGCGGGCTGCAAAGAGGCCAGGCCAGGAGAAGGAGCCCCTCCCCATGCTGAGAGACATGCCCAGGCCACGCGTGGCAATGCCAGGAGGCCAAGACACCCGGTCAGCGGGAGAGAAGCTGAGCCAGCTCTGGACGGCCTGGACCAACCAGGGGAGGCTTCCAGGAAGAGGCAGGGGACCATGGACAGGACTGGGAGAGTCACCAGTGGAAGGAGGTGGCTCTGGAAGAAGGAAAGACTTGAGGCTCTGCAGGGGACTCGAGGAGTGAGGGCCCGGTCCTCCTCTCAGCAGGACAAGCCAGAAGTCCTGGCTCCAGCATGTGAGAGGCGCCCCCCTCTTGCCCTCATGTTGGGGCCTGTGCGGCAAAGTGCCCGGCTCTGCAGACCCCGGGGCTGCCTGTGCTCCAGGTGTGAGCCTGGCGAAGACTGGAGGTGGGAGGTCTATGCATGAGTCCCATAGTGTGCCCACCTGTACACCTGTACGTGCACAAGTGTGTGTCTGTGTTTGCACACACTTACTCATACACACACGTGTTTGTACATACGTGTGTGTGCATACCTGTGTGCTTGTGTGTACATGCCTGAGTCTGCCTGTGTGTGGAGGGAGCCGGGGTCTGGGGAGCAACTGTGGAGCATGGCCATCTGTATGTTCCCATGGCCAGCCGCCTCCTGGACCTGTGGGGAAGGGGAGGCTGACGAGGAGAAACCGTGTGGGTGGGGGCCCCCTCCAGCAGCTGAGGAGCAGACAGAGTGGCATGCTGGAGCCCACTGAGGACCACCCATCGCCTCGGTGTCCTCAAGAGAAGCCTGTCGATTGGGCCTCCAGGGTATTTGGTCTTTGGATTGGTTGGCGAGGTGGAGCCATGGAATCACCTGGGGTGCTTGGGTTTGGAGGCCAGGGGCCTCGCTTCAGGGTGTGCACGCTCACGTGGAGGCTCAGCTCCTGCCCCGGTCTGGCGGCTCGCCCGAGTGGACACCCCGTGTGCTGTGATGGGCTGATGGCCCAGGAGAGGACAGCCAGCGGAGGCCCTGGAGCTGGTGGCCTGTGGGAGGGGCTGCAGAGAGCACTGTGCCAACCAGGCAAGGCAGAGTGCGGGGCCGCGGCTGCTCCCCTGGCCCAGCCCAGCCTTGACGGCGGCTCCTGATCCTCCATGCCCACAGCCCAGCGCGGCGGCCGTGGGGAAGGGCAGGGCAGTACCTTCCCATGCCACTGCAGCCCCTGGCCACACAGTGGGCTGTGCAGAGTGACCGGAGTATGCTCCCTCGGGTTCTGGAGGTGGGCATCTGAGTCCCGGCTGTCCCGGCCTCTGCATCCGGAGTCTCCGGGAGGCCCGCCTGCCTCTCCCGGCTCCTGCTAGCTCCCGAGGGCTCCGCCTGGCAGGTGACCCATCTCGCACATCTTCAGGCAGCGTCTCTAGATCTCCCCACTCTGTCCTCACCTCCCCTTCTCCCCCGTGAGTCAACCACAGTCCAGTCCCTTCTAGATTGCGATCACACCTGCCACCCCCCAGCCAGGCCCAGCCCAACTGGGGCCCCAAGCCCTTCCTTCCTGTCCTTCTGTGGCTGCTTGTGCACCTGATTTCTCCTCTTCTCAGGACATGATGATCTACTGACTCAGGTCCACCTCCTGTGTCCAGGGGGCCGTGTCCAGGCTGCCCCAGAACTCGGCCCTGTTCCAGGGTGCCCCACTCATTGGGCTGCGGGTGGTGGCAGCCATGCTGGGGGCTCCGAGGCAGGGAGCAGGAGCAGTTGCCCTTCCCGTGGCCAGTAGGGCCATCCTTTGCTGGGGGCGGGCTCTCTGGAAGCCTCCGTGGAGGTTTATGACAGCAGGGTCCCCACACCCTGCAACAAGTCCTCTGTAGCATGCTCTGCCGTCCTGCTGCTCAGGAGGCCCAGGACAGGCCGGACCCCAGACTTCAGCTGCAATGTCCCCAGGGGTGGCATAGCTCCCCCAAGCCTTTCAAGGTCCCAGAAGGCACCTCTGTCTCGCCTCCTCGTCTTAGCCATGGGTCATGCTGTGTGGCTGACCAGGTGAGAGCTCCCCGAGCCGAGGCTCCTCCCCACCTCAGGCCTGCGAGCAGCTGCCCTGGCAGTGAGGTCATCTAGGGGCCATTTCATTCAGGGAGATGGGCCACTGCTGACCCAGGCTTCACTGAGGATGTGGGCTAAACCGGTGCCTCCCAGAGCCCCCAGGAGGGCCAGCATGCCGCCCGGGGCCATGGGCGACTCGCAGGAGAGGCACGTTCGCCTCCTGAGATGCTTAATGATCTGGTCAGGCAGGACGTCCAGGGAAGCAGAACACCCCTCTGCCTGTGCCTCACAGGGACGCGGAGAGGCAGACGGTTACGCAGAGACAGACACACAGACCCCGGGGACACACAGACGGGCACCAGAGCTGGGAATGAGCCCATAGAGACTCAGAGCCACCCCAGCGAGCGGGGACTTGCGGGAGTCCTGCAGGCCTCAGGCTGTGGAGGCCTGGGTGGCCCTGTGCTGGAGCTGGCTCTCCTGGTCTGGGAGCTTCGTGGAGGAGATGGGGCACAGGCTGTCCAGGGGGACAGTGCTCACGGGGAGGGCCTCTGCCCTGCTCTGCCTGCATGTGCATGACCAGCTAGGGCCTCCCACAGAGCCCACAGGCTACAGCAGCCCTAGGTTGATGGGGGCAGAGGGGCCAAGGGACCCCGGGCTGGGCCCAGGCTCTCCCCTCCCAGGGAGGCTCACAGTTCCCCGTGCTGCCCCTGTGCCCGCTGGCCCGGCAGAGGGATAGGAGATACATGCCCACCGCTGCGTCGGGCTCCGGGCACTGTCCCGTGGCGGTGCTGGGGGGAGGGGAGCCAGGAAACCCCAGACCCAGCCTCGAGTCTGCTCTTGGTCTATGTTGGCAGCTTCTGTGTGCTGGGCCCTGGGCTGGGCGTGGGGTCCAGCGAGAACAGGACGTGGGATCTCCCAGAGGCCTGCTCACAGGGATCCTCTGCGCTGGCCTGTGTGTGGGCAGAGGGGCAGCTGATAAAGGGAAAGCCACTGCCAGCCATCGCTGTCTTGCAGAGGCCAACTAGTGTGAGCTGGGGACAGTGACCTTGAGGCAGTCATCGGGACAGAGTCTCTGAGAACATGTTTGAGCAGCTGAATGTCAAAAACATGATGAGGTAAAGGGGAAGCGGGGGGGTTCCGGGCTGGCTGTGCAGGTAAGGGTGACGGGCTGGGCTGGGGCAGGAGCTGGGGACGGGGAGTGGTGGACCTAGAGCTGGGAGGCAGGGCTGGGGGACAGTGAGGGCCAGAGAGGAAGGAAGAGAGTGCTCAGAGCTTTGCAAGTACGCCTGGGGGAGGGCGAGCCATCCACTGTGGGGACACACCGGGGGAGGCCGGACGGCCAGAGTCAGCAGGTCTGTTGGGCCCACAGGGGATTCAGGCTTGGCCTGGGCGACAGGCGGGAGCTTTGGACTGGGAGCGGGTGTCCTCGGGAGGTGAGAGGGCAGGGAGTCGGGCACAGAGAGGAAGCTGTGGGCTGAGGGGTGACTCTGTGGTGGGGCAGTGGAAGGGGACCAGGAGGACCCCATGGCCCAGATACCTGGGGACAGGAAGAGGAGGGGACCCAGACAGAAGCCAGGAACTGAGAAGAAGGAGGGGGTGGACCCATGGGGTGCTCCCAGCAGGCCGGGGACAGAGGGCCCACCTTGGCCTTCACAGACACGAGGTCCCTGCTCTGCCAGGAGCGTCCCAGCCTGGGGCAGGGGGGAGGGAGCCAGGGAAGTGGGGGCCAGGGAGGGGGACAGGGGACAGTGCTGGGCCCTCAGCCACCCCCCAGGCCTGCCCAGGCTCATGCTGTCTTTCTCCAGCATCTCTGCTCAGGCCCCAGGAGCCAGCAAGGCTTGGGGACAGGGTGACTGGTCTCCTTCAACCAAGGAGACACGGGACCTGCTGACAAGCACCCCCTGCCCCTCCTTGGGGCAATTTGGGCACAAAGTTCTACAAGGTCCCTGGAGGGTCCCCAGCATGCAGAGCCCTGTCACCCATGGCTGGCTCCTGTCCCTGCCCTCTGGGGACTCCTGGCCTCACCTGGCCTCATGCCCCTCCTTACTTACGCGTTCTGGTCTCAAGGACATAGGAAAGTCCAGAGCCAGCCCCACCCAGGGGGTCCACCCCCACCTGTGACCACCGCCACAAAGCTCCAAAGAGGACTAAGAAACGGTCCCCCCGTGGGGGCCGGCGAAAGCGGGAGCCCAGAGGGACATGGTCAGACCGCATCCCACCTGCTGCACAGAGAGGCTCTGGCACAGGGCTGGGGGCCTGGGAGTCTGAGAGGAGGGAGGGGCTCGGAGCAGCTGCTGCAGGGAGGGAAGGAGCTGCCGAGGGGGGAGTACGGGGCACGCAGGGGACACAGAGCAGGAAGGGGAGGCCCGAGGAGCCGAGGTGGGGGCAGAGTGCCAGCTGGCTCAGGTGCACAGCAGAGACTGGCCCTGGTGGCTGTGGCAGGGGACGCAGGCCCCGAGGTCAGGAGGTGGGTGGCCCGGCCTGAACCTGAGCTGCCGCAGACTCGGCCCCCAGAGGGTCTGACTCTGGACAGGAGCAGAGAGACCAGGAGGAAGTGGGAGCAGAGTCGAGGGGGACGCACGGGCATGATCTGCCCCTGTGGGCACTTCTGGGCTTTCTCTGGGGTCTTCCCAGGCCCCACGGCATGGGGCGAGTCAGTGAGGAGATGGCCGGAGGGCAGGTGGCAGGCCACCATGAGTCCTCAGAGCTGGATAGGCTGTCTCCCAGGCCCGGGGCCAGGGGCTTCCTTTGCTCTGGATCAACCCTCTGTTGGGCTGGAAGCCCGGGTGGTGGGCAAGCCCTGGGAGGTGACAGCCCCAGGGGCTGAGGGGGCTTCTCCCCAGGTTTCCCCTGGCCTGAGTCCCTCCACGGGGCGGAGTCCCACACACAGAGTGGCCGTTCTGTCTGCTGTGGAAGCTCCGGCAGCAGAGATCAAGACAGGGACAGCCTCTGTGGATAGGAGCTGCCCACAGCTGGCTCCAGGCTGAAGCCCGGGCCTGTGTGCCAGCTGAGCCCTGGGCCCGCTGGGCTGCCCAGGTCAGGGGCCTGGCGTCAGCTGGCGTGGGGTTTACTTGGCTTCGTCTGCACATCTGTGGCACCCTGGCCTCTCCCACTTTGAGCTCTGCTTTCTCCAGGTGAAATGTAATAAAACGAGGACCAAGGTTCCCTGTGGCTGGGTGCAGTGTGTGACCTGCTCCCAGAGGCCCCTTGGTCTTGGGTGTAGGAGGAACAAGGGAAGCAGTGGGCAGGTGCGGAGCCTGATCTCCCCCCAGGGCAGGTGGAGCCACAGGTGCCAGGCACCTGCAGGGTGGCTTCCTGGGAGACCCCCACCCTGCTCCTCCCGACATCCTGGGCCACCCAAGGTCCTCTCATAACCCCCTTCTGCCCGTAGTAGCTAGATGGATTCGTTGCTCTGGGCCAGCAGTGCTGAGCAGCGTGGGAATTGGTCCCCATAGAGCCGTAGGCCACAGCTCATGAGGAACAGGGACAGGCATGGTTGAGGGGAGTAAGGAGCGGTCACAGTGGGGACCTGAGGTGCGAGTCCACTGACCGTGGTGGCTCAGCGGGAACCAAATCCCCACCCCAGGCCTGGCATCCGTGCCTGCGGGAAGGAAGGTGTTGGTGGCCCAGGGACATGGCTGTCCTCCAAGATCCCGTGCCCTTCCCGACGCAGGCTGGGCTGTGCTCCCCGAGCTCTGCCCGGCAGGGGATGCTCAGTCTCGATGGAGCTTTCCTGCTCAGGACACTCTTCCTTTCCTCCATGACCCCTCTGTAACCAGAGGACATCGTGCACGGCTCCTGCCTGAGTGGTTGAGACAGATGTAAACCGCTTTGTCATTTAGCCACCATGCAGTCGGGCATGCCCGTGGCCTGGAGCGTCGACCCCACCACCCTAACGGGGAGAGGCGCGTGGCCCAGGGTGGGCTCATTCACGGCTTCTGTCTTTGGAGACTGGAGCCTACACAGCAGGGGAGGCCTCCTCCTGCCCTGCGGACAGAGCCACCCCCAGGGGCACGTCCTCCGTGGCCGTCTAGCCCTGTGGCCAGGCTGCTGTCTCCTGCAGGCACCTTGCTGTCCTCCCCAGGAGCCGCTGTGGCCTGGGTTTGCCCCTCACCTACCTCATGGATGGTGACGGCACAGTGGCACCTCCCAGGAGGGACTCCCCTCGTGACAGGCATGAGGAGATGGGCCAGTTCTCAAAGTCCTGGTCACCCAAGAGCAGTGATGGTCTTGTGGAGAGCAGGGCGGGTGCTGGGCACCAGCCTCACATGAGGGGGGGACCCTGTGCGGGGTGCCATACTTCCAATCTCGAGTGTCCTCAGAGGCCATGCTTGAAGGTTTGCAGCCACCTGCTCTGTCACCGACCTGGAGGTAGGGGGACCCTTAGGAGGTGGGCCTGGTGGGAAGGGGATGTCGGGCACGCAGACCCTGTCCCGCCCTTCTCCCTCTCTCTCCCTCTCTCTCTCTCTCTCTCTCTCTCTCTCTCCTTTTCTTTTTTTTTTTTTTTTAACTTTCTTATTTTTATTTATTTATTTTGGGCAGTGCTAGGGATGGAGCCCAGGGCCTCACTGAGCCACGACAAACGGTCTCGCTAAGTTGCTGAGGCTGGCCTCGAACTGGTAAATTCTCCTGCCTCCGCCTCCTTAGTAGCTGGGTTGACAGGTGGGTGCCACTGCGTCCAGCTTCTTCCTCTGCTTCTCCACCAGGAGGTGAGCAGCCTCCTCCTCCTCTGACACCTCTCCATGGTGTGCTGGGTTGTCCCAGGCCCAGAGCAATGGGTCCAGGCAACATGGACTGAAACCTCCCAAACCGCGAGCCCGAGGAAACCACGCCTCTTTTGGGTTTGATTACATCCGCCACAGTGATGGACGGTTGGCCAGCTCACACAGGAGTCAGCAGGTGGTCCTCCCCCTGTACTCAGGCCGCTCCCCTATGAAGTAGGGAGAGGAATGGAATGGCTCTGGGTCACCTTCTTGCTGCCACCCTGACTCTGGGCATTTCTGCTTGGAGGTCTTCCACCTGCAGGAGGGAGGCTGGCCCAGGGCACGGTGTCCAGTGCAGACTCCTCATGCCCCCAGGGGAGTGGTGCAAAGAGCTCATGGGGCTGACCAGCTGAGGAATTGATTATCAGGAGCCAGGAACAGCTCCTGGGGACCCAGGGGAGCTGAGGACCCCCAGCTCTGCACGTCCAGGGCCAAGAGCCACCTGCAGCGTGCTCAGAGCCTGGCCCCATGGGACTGAGGCAGGCATGGATGGGGACAGGTTGCCTGAGGGCCATGGCCTCTGCCCTCTGCACATGACAACCTCCTCTGCTGTTCACACTTAGGAGGATGTGATGATGGGTCACAGAGGGCAGAAGGCTGTCACCCAGAATCATGGGCTTATAGCAGGCTCAGAGCAGTGACACTTGGCACAAGTGCTCCCAGAGTTTGGACTCAGCTCTGAGGCACCTCTGCAGGGAGTTCATAGTGTGGCTATCTGGACCTGTCAGTGGGGACAGTGACAGGCCATGGCTGGTATCTTCTGCTGTGACTCCCACACTTTCAGTGAGTTGGAGGCTCCCATCTGGACATCCCTCTTCCCCAAGGGAAGCCCCAGAACCTCTTTCCCAGACTCCCCTACAGCTCAGGAAACCTGGCTCTGCCTCTCTTGGAAGGCACGTGGGGTCCCATGGGAAACCCACAACAAGTGTCCCTGAAGGTCTCCATTTGTCATCAGACACACAAGGGGACACCAGGTCCCGGGGAGCAGAGTGCATGTGTGGCAGGGGTCCCTTTTCTGTCCATCACCCTTACTGAGGTCATCTTCCCCACACATTGCCTGCGGGTGATTGGCAGCGGGAAGCCCTCGTGCACCTGTGTTCCTGTGCACAGGGGAGGAAGCCTGGGGCTCTCTGACGCGAGGCCAGGCCAGCTTGCGAGGCTGCCAGCCCTCTAAGTGCTGCCTTTAATCACAGTGTCATGGGCCTCTGGGGTCCTCCTGGACAGACCTCATCAAGACCTTACTGGCCTGCTGGACACACTGATTGATCAAAGATTGATCAAATAGCTCTTCCTCTCGCCAAGGCCAGATGGTTGTTCCTGGGATCAAACAGCCCGGTCTGCCAGCACTGGCCCAGCAGCAGAAGGCGAGCCCTCGAGAGCCTCCTTGGACTTCCGGGAGGGCTGGTTTTCTGAAGCTTTCTACCTGGACCAGGGCAGAAGGTGAAGCAAGCCTCACCTCCCCCAGGGCGAAGCTAGTCACGGGTGGCTTAGTTTCAGGGAAGAGAGTGTGTGTACGTGAACACGCACATGTGTGTGTGTTCATGCATGTAGCAAACACGTGGGCCCACTGTGCAGGCGTGCGTGGTCTATGTGATCACACGTGTTAGTGTGTCTGGGTGCACATACATGTTGTGAAACCACACGTGAGCATGCACGTGCCTGTGTGAACGTGCTCCACACTGAGTGTGCAGGCCTGCCTGCACATTGTCTGCCTGCGTGTGTGGGCACGCACACTCGGGTGCACTCCTGTGAGCACCTGTGAACAGAATGTCACAAGTCCCTGGACATCGCTCCCACACACCCGGGACCCATGCTGCTCTCTCTGGTGGCCCAAGAACATGCCACTGAAGGGAGTGTGGGAGAGCAGGACTTCTGCCCAAGGGCCGGAGGTGGCCTGGGATCCTGGGTGGTGTCTTGAGCTGACAGTGCTGATGGGAAGACCAGTCAATTTTCAGTGCCAGAGGCCCTTCTGGGAAGTGTGACTTTCCTTCCCTGTAGAACACCCGGGGCACCTTCACGGCCAGCTTCTCCCAGCACAGGACCCCATGGGAGCACCCCTGTAACCATGAAGCCCCCTGACTCCCGTGACTACTGACAAGAGGTGGGAAAATCTGACCCCACACTACTGAGCGCAGCTTCACAGTGGGAAGGTCCTGTGCTGGCCCCCACTCCCCTGACCAAAGGACTCAGCTTCCTGGAGCTGAGGCTGCAGGTCCCCCTGGTCCTGAGGCTGTAGGGCAGCCCTCTTGGAGTCCCATGAGACCCCAAGTCCACTCCTTATGCTAGGCTGGGACAGGCTCCCTTCTGGACCCATTGTTCACTGAGCTTTGCCGGTGGTGCTGTCCTTGAGAGCCCAATTTTAGAAAGAACTTACTGCGTCCACTTAGAGAGGCCTCCACCTCAGTGTCTGACCACCTACCAGAGCTGGTGTCCCTCAGGCCTCTCTGCCCTCAAGTGTGTGGTCACCCTGGCCATCCTGCAAGAGGCCTGGAGGTGGGTTTAGCTTTCTCCTAATGGTTTTCCATGGGCAGACGCTCCTTGGTTGTAAGCCCGATGGGTGTTTGCATTGGAAGTTGAGCCCTGTTCTGTTTGGGGTCTCTTTGCCCCACTGCCTGGTCAGAATCTGCTGTTACCAATTTAACTCCTGCACAGACCTGGTTCTCTCTGATAGGTAATGGGCTCCTTGAGAGTAATGCAAGGGCCACGGGAGCCCCCAACCTTGGAGTGCCCCTGAAGCCCACTCTCCTGTGCCTGATTTCCCAAGGCAGCAGAGATGCCCAGTTCACCCACGGCCACAGTGACCCAGCTGCAGAGAGAAGTCAGTCAGGAAATGCCTCCCCATTCCCCTAGCCTGATGGGCCATGTGCAAACAGGGACTGGCATCCTGAGGGCAGCACCATGAATATTTCCTGTCCCCCATAGCCTGGACAATGGCCCTCAATGTGCCTAGGGCCTTCTGGGCATTTCTGAGCTGCTGCTCCTTATGCGGGCTGAGCTTCCAGGCTCTGTGCAGTAGCTGTGGATGCCCACTGCAGGCGGACACTGAGGTGGCTGCTGAGCAAGTCCGGGGGGCAGCAGGAGGGTGGGGAGGGCTTTCCTGAGGCCCAGCAGCAACAAGTGCCCTGAGCTCAACACTCATCAGTGTTGACAAGGACGCTGGACACAGGCGGCCTGGGGGCAGAGGAGGGGATGCACAGGTGGACACTGTTGGCCAGCTGGGGTTGTGAATAGCAGCAGGCGTCTTTGTAGAGGGTGCCCAGGGCCGAGGGTCTGCTGCTTTGGGCACACAGCCCTGGGGAAGGGCAGGTCCTCTCTGGGCCTCAGTCTCTGCATTGGGCTGCTGTTGAGCGGTCCTCCAGGGCTGTGATGGTGACAGGAGGAGCGAGTGGCTGCAGGACAAGTCAGGCCCGTCCCGAGGGGTGCTCTGCACTAGGATGTGTGTGCATTGGCCCCACCAGGGCTCCCAGGTGCCTCCAGGTGCCGTCCAGCCTTGGCTGCCTCCAGGCCCCGAGGAGGGGAATCAAACCCTGGGCTTGGCTGGGAGGCCTCTGAAGTGCTAATGGCTGGCCGTGCACGTCCAGCTGGGGATCATTCCCAAACGCCAGATCAGAAACACGGAGAAGCTTGTTTGATACATTTCTAGGACGCCAGCTCCAAATGGAGCAAGGAGCTCACAGGCAGCCAGGCCACGGTCTCTGCGTGCACTCGCAGCAGTCCCGGGCTTCGGGGACAGCTCTTGGAGAGCTGTCACTTCACTCTGCGGTCCTCTCTCCCTCCTTTTTTCTTCATCTGACCCCCGGGGGCGATTCTTGCCTCCCAGGATGGACCAGCCACAGCTGAGAAACACATGAGCCCCTGCCTTGCCCTGGCCAGTGGTCCTCACAGCGAAGTCCACCCTGACTGGTGTCCCGAGCTCTGGGAGTGGGCCCCACACAGCCCGCTGGCTCTTTCTGAGGTGTGGGGATGCGGTCTCAGAGCCTGGTGTGCCAGCCCTGCTATCGGGACCCTTCTGGGCCCAGCAGGGTCTGTCCAGCTCGGGCCGCAGTCACTGGTGGCCTTCGTGTGGGCAGCAGGGCCACACAGTCCAACACCACCTGGCGTGCACCCAGGAGGAGCCAGGAGCACACGGTGCCCACGGGAGACACCTGTGTCAGCGCCCTGAGGTCTGGCCTTGGAAGCTGTCCCAGACAAGCCTGGCACCTTGAGCTCTTGCCTTTCTGACATAGGGAGAGGCACCTGGTGCCACCAGGGTCTGTCGACCCCTTTCTTATCTGCTGCCCCACAAACCACAAAGCCTCCCTCCCCGGGAAGCCGGCTCCTCCCTCCAAGCCCTCCCCTGCCCCTCCTTGTTAATATTCCTTCCCTTTTGCTAAGTCTGTTTCAAACACAGAAAACAAGATAAACTGGCTGCCAGCCGAGACTCGTGGAGCCCAGAAGAGGGGTGGACGTGGGGCTCAGCCAGAGACCGCTCAGACCACAGGAAGGGCCAAGGCACTGGGGGACTGGGTCTACTTCCTGCATGAGTGAGGGTTAGAAGACGCTCCAGGGCAGGCTGCACGGGGCCTCCAGGCCCAGCTGCACACAGAGCCACTTCTCTTCCTGAGAGGGCTCTGTGGCCGCTACCACCTCCTCCTCCTCCTGCTCCTCCTGCTCCTCCTGCTCCTGCTCCTCCTGCTCCTGCTCCTCCTGCTCCTCCTGCTCCTGCTCCTCCTCCTGCTCCTGCTCTTCCTCCTGCTCCTCTTCCTGCTCCTCCTCCTCCTGCTCCTCCTCCTGCTCCTGCTCTTCCTCCTGCTCCTCTTCCTGCTCCTCCTCCTCCTGCTCCTCCTCCTGCTCCTCCTCCTCCTCCTGCTCCTCCTCCTCTTGCTCCTCCTCCTGCTCCTCCTCCTCTTCCTTCTCTTCCTCCTCCTGCTCCTCCTCCTCCTTCTGTTCCTCCTCCTCCTGCTCCTTCTCCTCCTGCTCCTCCTGCTCCTTCTCCTCCTGCTCTCTTGCTCCTGCTCCTCCTCCTGCTCCTCCTCCTCCTGCTCTTCCTCCTCCTGCTCCTCCTCCTTCTCCTCCTCCTCTTCCTCCTCCTCCTCCTCCTCCTGCTCCTCTTCCTCCTCCTCTTTCCTTCTCTCTTGCTCTTTCCCCCCTCCTCTTGCAGGTGGCCAGCACAGTCTCTCCTGGCTTCTCACCACCCAGCCGCTCAGCTCCTGCTTCTGTCCTTACCAGCTGACAGCTAGTGTCTCCTGGCTCTGTCAATGGAGAGTCTGGAGCCAGGCCAACCCAGGCTCCCAGGGCCTTCTCTGGGGCCTTCGGCCCATCCTTGGCCATTTGTCTGTGGAAGGTGGGCAGAGCCGAACTTGGTCACTGGAGAGGAGTCCTAAAGATCTGAACATCCCGAGTCTGTTCCTGAACAGGCACAGGCCACTTGTCACTTCTCCTTGGCCCTTGTGGACACCCTGGGTCCTCCTGTACCAACAGGACTCAGGCTGGTCCCTCACACTGCCCGCCCTGTCCCTGGTGGTCCCAGCCTGCCCAATTCCCCATGTAACATGTGCCCGCGCCCCGACATGACCCACCCAGTGTCTCCACGGGAACAGACCCTGTCCCAGCACCTCCCCGGGGCTGTGGGCTCTCACTGCTGGGGACCGTCTCACCCAAGGAAGCTGATTTAACTGCCATTTATTTGCCCAGGAAGATGAAGTGCCCCGGGCACTTGCTGCTCCCTCTCGTGCTGGTGGAGAACTGTGAGTAGGGGCGCTGTGTCCTGCATCCGCAGACCCAGCGAGGCGCCTTTGCCACCAGCTTGCCTGGGTCCGGGGCAAGCGCTACCCCTTCTTGGTCCTCAGTTTCCCCGGATGTAAGTTGAGGGGGCTGGGAAAATGAACCCAGCAGATCTCATGACCCTGATCCTGATTCTGGCAGTTGGGTCAGGGGCTGCTCCATGCCAGCTCTGCAGGATTCGAGGTGTGAGCCCATTCGGGGAACACAGCCTTCCCCAAATCCACGTCCATCCAGAGCCTGGGAATGCGGCCTTGCTTGGAAACAGGGTCTTTGCAGATGTGTTTAGGGAAGGGTTTTGAGATGAAGTCTCCTGGATTAAGGTCCTGGATCCACTGGTTGTCTTCTGTGTCATGAGGACACAGAGACAGGGAGGGGCTGGAGTGACTCAGACACAAGCCACGGAGCAGCCGGAGAGGCCCGAAGTTGAAGAGGGACGACCTTCCCCAGAGCCTCTGCAGACTCCTGGACTCCAGGCCTCTGGCTCCAGAGCTGTGGCTGGTCTGGTGGCCGCTGGGGACTAACCTAGGTGCTGCAGAGATGGCCAGACGGCGAGACCCACCTGCTTCCCCAGGGCTTTGAGGGGCTGCAGGTGGAGCCATAGACAGCGTTGTTGCTGGGCCAGGAGAAGCAAGGGTGGGGCAGAAGTGACGAGCGGCCCAGAGCCTCGGGCCAAGGACAGGCTCTCGGGAGGTGGCCAATTTGCCACGGCTGCTCCAGAGCTTGCTGGGCCAAGCCTCTCATTATTCCCCGAACAGAGGCCCCTTTGTTCTGTTCCAGGTGCTGTGATGTGGTGGCCGAGGGAGGTGAGCGGAGCCTGCGTGGGGGACAGGCTGAGCAGACCTGTGCCTTGAAGCCAGTGGTTTCAAGCTGCACCAGGGCCTGCTGAGGGCCGGTTCTGAGAAGGTCCCGGGGCTTCTCGGAGCCTCTGCTCTGCCAGCACGGGAGAGGGTGGTGTGGGGCCAGCTCAGCTCTGTGTCCCCAGGGGCTCCCGCCTTGGACATGGTCATCAGCCTCACTTTTCAGGAGAGGAAACTGAGACCCCAGGCAGGAGGACTTGCTTTTTAATGACCACGTTGCCTTGTCCCTCTCTGAGTAGCAGGTGACAGAGGAGTGGCATGTGGATGGCACACAGCTGGTCAATCCTGGATGGCTATGAGCCAGCCTGGAAGGAGCCCATGTGGTGGGAGGCGGCGGGAGAGGGCCTCTGAGATGCCCCAGCTGGAACTTCTCTGGACCCCCAGACAGCAGAGGGCAGAAGGGACGGCGGCACCCAGAGACAGCTGCTCCTGTTCCTTTAATGGCTCGTGACTAGAGGTGACTGTCTCCTGGGAAAAGTGAGGCTGAGAACTTGGAGGTCAAGTCCAACCCCCTACTTGCCAACGGGGTGACGTCAGACAGGGTCCCCTCTCTGAGCCTCAGCTTCCTCCTCTCTGAGGAAGAACTCTGATACCCCCTGCAGGGCTGCTGTGGGCTTCTGGGAAGTGGCCCTGGAGGATGCCCCAGGTGGGCACCACTGGACGTCTTCTCTGCCATGTGCCCAGGCACTGTTCCAGGGCCACCCTGAGCCAGCTCGGCAGCTGTCACGTCCACCTTCGGAGCTGATATGCAGACAAGGAGGTAGAGGTGAAAGGGTTAGAGCAGGTAGTGTCTCCCGCAGCTGCTGAGGGGATTCCAGGCCAGCTCCAGATCTGTCACCATTGTCCCCATGGTTGAGTTTAGTTGAGGGCTGGCACAGGCTGGTGTGTCCCTGTGATTGGGCACGGTAACAACACTCTCTGGTATCACGGATGCCAAAGGTGCTGCTCCTCATTTTGTCCTCACGAGCACCCAGGAGGCACCCTGTGGCTTAGGTCTGGAACTGAGGCTCAGAGATGGGGTGGGTGCTGCTGACATGGACTGGCAAAGCTCTGCCTCGGCCAGACAGGTGCTGCCCCGAGGAGCTGAGCAGGGCTCCCTTGCTTCTCCTGCTCCTGGAGGGCACAGGGACCTAAATGGCAATCTGCTGTGTGCGGGGACAGCAGAGTGGCGCCTGGCCTCTCCAGTGCCTGGGCGAATGGTCCAGCACCCACCGCCCAGAGCAGAGATGCCTGGAGCCTGGCACGGCAGTTGCTGCCAGTCCATGGCTGGAAGCCCGAGGGAGCAGGGTCCATACCAAGGTCATACCAAGGCTGCAGCAGAAAGGGCCTCGGAGCAGGGAGACTGTGTTCTAAGAGCAAGTGCCTCTTTCTAAAACCAAAATAGTGTTCCCCCTTCACTCCAGACCCGGTGGCCAAATTATAGTAACTTCCTAGATCACGGAGAAGGGAAAAAGCCCCATTGCCAAGAAGTAAAACCACGCACAGCCTGGCGCGGTGAGTCACGGTGCCTGGAATAGCGCATCCGCCTCGCACGAGCAGGCAGGGCCTGAGCACCAGCTGCCACCAGGCAGGGGGTCTGGGCAGGTGGCTGACCAGTCACAACCGCCCCAGAGCCCATTCACGTCAGAGCACAGCCAAGGGCAGGAGCTGGGTAGGACGCCAGGGCCCAGACCCACACACGGGCAGGAAGCCATGGTGGAACGGAGCGCGGCTCCCCCGCCGACTGCCACCCACAGGCTGCTGCGGAAACGGGGGGCAGAGCATGGTCAGACCAGACCGTGGCCCTCACCTGAGCACCGTGCCCCGAGTGCAGGCTCGAACTCTGATGGTCAGGGCCTCCCTGGAAGCTGTGTCCATGGGCCTGACCCCTCTGGTAGAGTGACAGCTCCCAGTTACCAGACTGTCCCATCGAGGTCCTGTAGAGGCTGAGAAAGGCATGGTGTACCTCAAAGAGAAAGGTTTGTGGGCACAGGGGGTGTGGCCTGCGTGGTGCAGATGGGCCATGACCCCTTGGCTCGGAGGCTGGGTGGCCAGGGGAGGTCACTGAAGGCTTGCTGGCTGCCCTTGGAGGGAGGAGCATCCCATTGCTAGAGCTATTCAAGTGCATTGTGCACAAATTGTAGGACAGGAGAGTGGCCAGGGTCCTCAGGGATCCTCTGTCTAAGTCCTGAGGAGGAATTTGGACTTGCCCGGAGTGCCCAGCTGAATGCCAGCATTCTGGCTGGAAGCCCAGGTCAACCTCTGGATGCTCCTGCTGCCTTCTGAAGAGCCGGCTGTGTGCCAGGGCTGGCGTTGTGTGGGGCTGCCCCCTGCGCTGCAGCTGAGCCAACCACGAGAAATGCCCGTGGGTCTCCACAAAGCCCCAGCATCGTCTCCAGGGACCGTGTGCCTACACGGCTCTCACTGTAGGCCCCGTGTCCGCCCTTTCACCCCCTCACCCCCATTTCTCCAGAAGAAAAGGAAATCCAGGGAGGAGAGGTGTCCAGGGTCCTGTGCCCGCAAGCAGCTGAGTGGGACTTTCCAGCTGGGATCTGGCCGACACAGTGGCTGGAGTCCCCCAAAGCCCCCACCCACCTGTCCACTTCTGATGTCCCAGCTGGGGGAGGATTCCAGCAGGTGGGCCTGGAGGAAGGACAGCAATGGATACAGGTTGATGGATGGGTGGGTGGGTGAGTGACAGGCATACAGCAAACAGGAGAGGCTGCAGGGAGTGACCACTGGGCCGTGGAGAGCTTGAACAAAGATGGAGGCCGGGTGCTGGGGAGGAAGCCACCCAGGCCACTGTGAGGCTGAGGGGAGGGCTGTGCTCAGCTTGTGCTCTAGGGAGCAATGGGATGGCTGGGTGGCCTTGGAGGGGACAGTGAGGAAGATACCCATGAGGAAAGGCCACTGCACACTGCCCTGGTGGTCATGAAGACCTGGCCCAAGGTGTGGCCGAGGTGCCAGGGAAAGAGATGGAGAGCATATGGGGGACTGGTGACACCCGGGATGGGGGCGGGCACGAGGGAGCCAGAGCAGACCCAGGGACAGATTGGAGCAGGACATCAGGTGGGCACTCAGGAGGCCAGCCAGTCACTGTCCACTTAGGTTCTTAAAGCTCCCTGCCCCACCCCTCACCGACCAGCACACTTTGAGCTTAAGTTCCCTGCTTCCCTGGCATTGTGTGGGGCTGGTGGCTGTCCCTGGCCTGGGCTGCCCCGCCTCTCCGTCAGGGTGTCTCCAGCACACCACACGCGGGTGCTTTTGTGCAATCGGCCATCTGTGAAATTCACGGCTGCCTCACCCCAGCACCGGGAGCAGGAGAGCAGAGGCTGGCCCGGCACCAGCCCCGCGGGGTGCCCATCCTGGGCGGAGGCACAGACGGCAGCAGACACTCCTGCGGAGTCACAGGTTCTCTGCTTGGAGGGACAGGAATGGAATTAGGTTGTCCTTGAGAGTCTTCTCACCAGAGCCCCAGGGGTGGCTGGCCCTGAGCTGGCTCACTGCGGCCTCCACAGTGTCTCTGGTCAGTCGAGGAGTTCAGACGCTGCAGGTGGGGGCGGTCAGGGCCGCATAGACCCCTCTCAGCCGGTCAGCCCTCTGGTTCCCACGAGCATTGTACAAGGATAAACCCCACCAGGGACGAGTGGCCTTCCCTTCCCCGCCCCCAGCGGCCAGTCCCCCACTTCCTTCTGCCCCAGGTGGGGGCTCTGCTGGCTCCTGGCAAGTTTGGCTCTTTTCCAGGGGAGCTCCTGAGGGTCATCCAAGCGTCTCCGTCTCCATGCAGGGCTGCCTGGGACACGGGAGCACCCTACCTGGCCCTCAGCAGGTACTTCCCCAGGCTTCAAAACTCAAGAGGAGAGCAGGAGAGGCAGCAGAGTCTCCAGGAAGCTGCTCTTCCGCCAGGGCTCCTTGGGTGCCTCGGTGGCAGGGCAGGGTTCACCCCAGGCCTCTGTGGGGGCAGAATTCCTGCCTCTTTCAGCAAGCGGGGGGCCAGGGCCGGGGAGGGCTGTGGAAGCAGACCTTCAGACCCGGCTCTGTCTCCCTTGGTTGGCTAACAGAGCTTTGGAGGAGATGACCTTGACCGCCTTTGAAACCGTGAACTAGAGAGGAAGACCCAGAGAAAGAGAGCCGTGCAGAGGGCCCCGAGAGCTCCAGGCATGGGGGCGGCCCAGGCAGGGACCTCATGGCACCGCCTAACCACACCAGTGCCCACTAGGATAAAGGTCAGACTCCGGGATGGGGCAGCAGGGAGCTTGCAGCCCCGGGCCTTGGGAGGCCTGTGCTGGCCCGCAGCTGTCCCCGCCTGGAGTCCTGCGTTGCCAGGTGGGGGGCGGCTGGCTGGGAGGCGCTGCTCGGCAGCCCAAGACCAGCATTATATTTAGGCGTAGTAGGTGGCTGCCTACGCGGTGCGATTTCACAGGCTCTGGGGGGCCCCTTCCAAGCCCCAAAATACCTCCTCCACCTGCTTCCTGCGCTGCGATCTGATAAGGGAACAGCTTTCCAGTCCCGGTTAGGCAGCAGTGGCTGCCCTGCTGTTGGCGCCAACGCCCATCTGAGTCAGCGTCCAACCTGGAGCAGGAGCAGCATGGGCTCTGGGTGGAAAGGCCACTTAAGGCCATGTCCAGGAGGGCCATGCTGAGCCCCCTCGGCCTCAGGTCCCCTGCGGAACCATCAGGAGCCTGCGGTGCTGATTGGGCTCCTGATAGGGCTGCAGCTTGCAGCCATGACCCACTGCCCGAGCTACAGGTGACCCCAGGTGGACGGAGAGCTCTTCAGAATGTGAGGGGCGCCTGGAGGGAGGACTGGGGCTCACAAAGGGCGGACACCTGGTGGAAGGCACCCCGCCCCTCCCTCCCTCTCAGACCCCAGGTACCACAGGACTTGGTGCAGGCAGGGCCCCCAGGACATCATCTGCCCTCGGTGTTCTTATTGCACAGCCGTGAAACAAGCCCATTTTTATTCAAGTAAAAATAGGTATAGAGTCTCTTGGAACCTGGAAGTCCCTTCTCTTGGCCACTTGCTGAGGCTGAGCCCTGGGGACCACATCATCACCACTTGTCCTCCACGGCTGGCTTACACAGAGGGACGGCACCACGCATGTGCCATGCCTGGTCCATGGGGCTGAGGGGCCTTCTGGAGTCAGCCTCAGTAGGAAAGTGTCATTCTCAGTGGCTGTGCAGGACGCCAGGTGACGCCTGCGTTTGTCCTCTATGGGTATGATGTTCTTTTACGTGCTACTTAAAAATATTTCTGTTTGTGATTGTCGGTTGCCAACAGGGATAAATTCTGTGTATTGACTGTCGTGGGCTGAACTGGGTCCCCTCTACCCAAAGTTTGTATATTGAGGCTTTTACCCCAGTGTCTCAGCATAGGTGCATATTTGGTGATGAGGCATTTCAAGAGGAGATTAAATGAAAATGAGCTCATTAGAGTAGGCAATCAGTGTTACTGTCGTCCTATAATTAGAGGACACTTTGACAAACACGGGCACAGAGGAGAGATGCCCTGAGGACACAGGAGAAGGCGGCCATCTGAAGCCAAGGACAGCCCCGGGAGGAAGAACCCTGCTGACACCCTGGACTTGCCACCCCTAGGACTGGTCGTGAGGTGCCCACGGCATGCGTGAAGACCTGGTGTGCCTCTCCTGGAGGGGAGAGGGAAACCCGAGGCCTGAGACTCGTTCCTGAGGGCATCTGACATCTGCTGGCTGAGGCCTGCTTGGTCAGGATGGCTCTGACCCAGGACAGGACGTCCTCCCTGCAGGCCGCACACGGTGTCTAGGCCCGCCCATGAGCCGTCAGCCCCTCAGCCCCTCAGCCCGCTGTGCTGTAAGGAATCCTCTTGGCCCTGAGGACGAAGGCTCGTGGTCCTTAGTTGCTCAAGGAGATGAGACACTTTTCCTCCACCAGGTCTGCCGCTCCCAGCCCTCCCCTCCTCCCCATGGTGGGGGACAGAAAGGCCTTCTGAGGTGGTGGCTGCTCTTCTGCCTCCGCATTAAGGATTCTTAAAGGTCAGATAAGACAGAGGGGAGCTAACTGCACACTTCCGAGTCTTCAAGGTGGGGAGGCTGGGCCCCTCGCGTCACTGGGACTGCCGAGTTCCACAATCCACACGGGACGCTTGGGATGCCGGGAGGCCACTGTGGATGCCCCCAAACTGCCTCGCCTCCCACGGTTGCTCCTGCCCACCACCCCCCGTCCGCTTCCTTGCCACCTCCCCCAGCTCAGGTCTGCCACGGGCCTTTGATGGTTCTTCTGGCAGACATTTGGCTCCCTGGTGCCCTCGCGGTTTGCTCTCCTGTGTCATCTAGGTCTGTGCTCGGCCACCCCTCACGGAAGGCCCTCCTGGCCTCCCCACCTCACTTTCAGCCCCCACCCTTGTTTCCCTGCCCTCTGCCCGGGTCCCTGGTCATGCAGAGCACAGCAGCACCTTGGGCCTGGGCGTGGCACAGCAGCTGGGGGTCAGGCAGACCCTTCCCTGTGAACAGGAGGACCCCAAAAGAGGCCAGCAGCTGGAGGAGCTGGGAAGAGGGAAGAAGAGGCTGGGCAGTGGGAGGGGTGGACGGAGAGGCTGGGAGGACCTGAGGTGGGGTCCGACCCCCGAGCTGCGCAGCCTTCCGAGTCCTGGAGAAGTCTCTAGGGCCCCTATTTGGGGCCATGGGGTGACTGGAGAGCCTGGGCAATACCCCCACCCCACAGACCCTGGGAGTGGGGTGCTGGCCCAGAACAGCAGCCAGTGGACAGCAGCCAGTGGCCCAGACAGGCGGGAACTCAGGGTGCCAGCTCCCGGTCACTGCACAGGGAGTGCAGGGCTGTGGCGGGCAGGGGTGTGGGTGGGCAGCGGAGGGGGTCTCTGTGTCAGAGGCAGGGGGTGAGGTGGTCTTAGGGGAGGAGGGCTGCTGCCCAGAGAGAGGACAGGCAGGTGTGGGTGAGCGTGCGTGGCCATGGGCTCATGGGTGTGCATGAGTGTGCGAGGGACCTTGGGGGTGTGTGCGGGTGTGCAGACGCGGGTGGGGCTTGTGTAAAGGCCTACAGCAGGGGTGGGGCTGTCCAAGGAAGTGAGTGGACAGAGGGGCTGGGGCCTGGCCTGCTGCGTGGAGTGGGTGGGCTCCACATGCCCTAGGAGGGCCCAGGGGCTGAGAGAGGAGGTCAGCAGGCTGCTAGGACCACCAGGGCCCCCGTGTCCCTTTAATGAAGTGTCAGATTCTACAGGAAAATGGGCCACCCGCAAGAGGGTGTGGAGGCGCAGGGGTGGGACGTCTGTGTTTGCGGGTGGAGAGCAGCGGGTGCCCAGGGGCCTGTGGACCGCGCGTCCACAGGAGACTCTGAGTGCATGGGCCCCGCAGGCCAGGAGGCCCGAGGGGTCTGTCAGATGAGAAACCATCCACCTTCTCTCCCCGCTCCTTCCTCCACGGCAAGCTGAGATCCGGCTGCAGGCCTGGTCACGGGCAGGTCATTGGGACGTTGGGACCCGGGGCCCCCCGAGCTGGGCCACCTGGAGGAGGTGCAGGGGAGGCCTGGCCAGGCCAGCCCAGCCGCAGCGTGCGGCCGCCCCCGTATGTGGCGTGAAGCTGCAGGCGGGTGAGGCTGCGGCTGACTGCTCCTGAGGGACCAGGATTCTGAATGCAAGAGGGGACGCGGGCCCATTATGCCTGAGCTTATGCAGGAATAATGAGGGAGAAGACTGTAACGGGCCAGTCAGCGTCTGATAAAGGGAAATTTATTCAGTGCGTTCCAGAGAAGCCTGGCGCTCGCCGGTCTTAAAACAAGCGTGCCTCGTGCCAGCCTGCACTCCTGACAGAGGCCACCGCTGCGGGGACCGCCAGCCCCGGCCGCAGCCTCCCTGGGTCTCTAAGGAGCAGCCTGGGCCAGGCTGACAGGAGCCTGGCTGGTGGGGGCGAGGGCAGGGACAGGGGGCAGTCAGGCCCCGTCCTCCACCCGGGCTTCCCCAGGAGGGGCCCGAGGGGGCTTGGCTGGCCGTTTCCTGGGCGGGTGTCTCCTGAGGGGGGTGCGCAGCAGCGGGACCTCTTTCTGCTGGGGAGGGGGTGACCCTGAGGGCCGTCATGGGAAGTCGGGGCTCCCCTCTGCCAGATCAAGGGGCTCCGCCCTGGTTCCATCCCTGTAGTCTGCACCCCCTGGCTGTGTGGGATAGCAGCACCTGGAGCCGGAGGCTGGACCCCTCTCCTGTTGGGGTGCCCCTCCTGAGCACCCTCTGGGGAGCGTGAGAAGGGCCCTGGGAAAGGCCTGGCTGTGCCACCTGGACAAGCAGCCTGTAGGAGTTTAGGGCCCGTTCTGAGGTGGGGAGAGAGGAATCGTGTGGACAGAGGGCATCACAGAGCCCCAAAGGCAGGAGCAGGACACACCTCTGCAGGTGGGGACCTGAGGGTCCAGCACAGACAAAGGGGGGCTTGGAGCCAGATGGACCTATGTGATCAGCAGGCGCTGTCCTCCCCAGGTGTGGGACCCCATCGTGTCCAGGATGCACTGTTGGGGGAGAGGGCACAGTGGCCCTGCCTCTGCATGCCCTGTCTGACCTCCGTGCAGGTCAGCCACTGCTCCTTCCTGAGCTCCAGGCCCTGACAAGGAGCCAGCCATCTCCTGCTGTCTCCATCCTACCTCCCCGTGGACCCCCAGAGAAGGGCTGCCACCTGGAGCCACCTGTCCAGGGCCTATGCCTGCTCCTTCATGGGCATCTCCTCTCCACGCCGCTGCAGGGACGGTCCTTCACAGGGTGCTTCTTGCCCTCCCTCCCCTGTGTGCTGGCCTGGGGCGTGGGCCTTTCCTGTGAGGGCAGTGTTGGGGCTCTCCTTGCTTGTCCAGCTCCCTCACTCCAGCAGGACCTCGCTCCTCTGGCCCACGCTCACTCTGGCCTGAGGTCCTCTCCTGGACAGTGGCTCCTACTGGGTGAGCCTCACAGAGCCACCAGGCAGAGGCCCCAGGGCAGATCTGCTGAATGCGTGAGAACTTGAACCCCGAGCACACCACATTCCCCGGAGACTGCTGGCCTCCAGCCCGGGGGCTCCGGCTGCCCGGGAGCCTCCTCCAGCCTGCCCACTCCTGGCAGCCTGGGTGGGTCTGGTGCCGTTGGCCCTTCCTCTCCTGGTCAAACGGACAAGTCCTTGGCAGGTGTGGCCTGGGACCCCGCAGTCCCCCGCCCTCAGTGCCTTCTGAGTGGCTCCTCCAGCCCCTCCCAGAAGCACATTATCCTAACGTGACTCCGATTCCATGAGAGGGCATTTGTGTCAAGGAAGCCATCGTGTGGC
Organism: Urocitellus parryii; assembly: GCF_045843805.1. Taxonomy (NCBI): domain Eukaryota; kingdom Metazoa; phylum Chordata; class Mammalia; order Rodentia; family Sciuridae; genus Urocitellus; species Urocitellus parryii. The sequence continues at coordinate 209,522,828 of NC_135534.1, read as the reverse complement.
TTCAGGTGGAGGGGCCCCTCCTGCCGCCCATAAGCAGAGGGTCCACGTGCGCCTCTGGGCTGCGGGAGCTGCAGCGTGAGCTGGGGTGTGTGTGTGTGTGTGTGTGTGTGTGTGTGTGTGTGCACGCACGCACGTGTGAATCTGCACGTCTGCGCATGTTGTAATCTATTTCTAAAACATGACCCCAGCGATCTCATGGGGAACATCAATGAATATTTACTACCTTACTTTTTTTTTCCCTAAAAAAAAAAAAGTAATTTTGCTGCCTGGTTATTAAATCTATTTTTATTGCTACAAAAATCGCTTCCCATCCATGGAGAGGAGGGCAGCCTGGTGCTCCACACCCGGCAATTTGCTGCCGCCGGTCTTCCCTTTCCTGGGGTGGGGGCCCTGACCCCTGCCCCTCCCAGGTCAGCTGCAGTAGGTGGGGTGGCTTGAGCTGAGCAGGCCCCCGGGGGGAGCCCAGCGCACAGAGGCAAAGGGAGGGCTCCCTGCACACCTGGCAGGTCTTGCAGGGAGGGTCTCAGGGGCTCAGTGTGGGGCTGGGACCCGCCGTGGCCTGCTGCTCTGCAGGAGGCCTGGCCTCATGGGCACTGGGGGCTTCTCTGATGTACCTGCTGACCTAGATGCAATGCCCACAGCCTGTCCTAAGGGACAGAGCACTGGGTACACTGCAGGACCTCAGCCCAGAGGAGCCTGTGGTGTTGTCCACTGCATGCCCCAGGAGAGGGTGAGCAGGACAGAAGGACCAGGCAATGCAGCCACCCCTCTGCTCACAGCTGGGGACTCCTCATCTTTTTTCTGCCAGCCATTGGCCCCCAGAGTTGCCTGCGTCTGCCCCAAGGACCCAGGGATGCGGTGTCTCCAGTCGAGGGGCTGGGCCCCCCCTCTGTGTCCATCTGGCCCCTGTGTCAGCCTCATAAGACCCAGGACCCAGAGCTCCTCCTGCTGCCCCCCAAAGCCCAGCCCAGCCCAGGACCTGGAGACACAGACTGACACCCCACCCCATCAGGCAGGGCTTCAGGGCCTGGCACAAAGGCATGGGATCCTAGTCCCAGGGGCTGAGTGGCCTTGGAACTCAGGCCTCCCACAGGGCAGGTGTGTCTTCCCCCACATCAGGGAGGGTGGCCTCATACCTAGGCCAGGTGAGTGTCACACAGGGGCCCTTTCTGTTTGCAGGTGGGGATTGAATCCTAAGAACAGACTACGCAGGAGGAACCATCGATGTTTCTATTGCAGATGAGTAAGCTGAAGCCCAGGAAGGATCACGAAGGCCCAGGAAGATCCAGGGAGGCCCAGGAAGGTCCAGGAAAGCCTAGGAAGGCTTGGGAAGGCCCAGGGAGGCCCAGGGAGGCCCAGGGAGGCCTAGGAAGGCCCAGGAAGGCTTAGGAAGGTCGAGGAAGGTCGAGGAAGGCCCAGGAAGGTCCAGGAAGATTCAGGAAGGCTCAGGGAGGCCCAGGAAGGTCCAGGAAGGCACAGGAAGGTCCAGGAAAGCCTAGGAAGGCCCAGGAAGGCCCAGGAAGTCCCAGGATGGCTCAGGAAGGTCCAGAAAGATCCAGGAAAGCCTAGGAAGGCCCAGGAAGGTACAGGAAGATGCAGGAAGGTCCAGGAAGTCTCTGGAAGGCCCATGAAGGCTCAGGAAGGCTCAAGAAGGCCTAGGAAGGCTCAGAAAGGTCCAGGAAGCTCCAGGAAGTCTCAGGAAGGTCCAGAAAGGTCAAGAAAGATCCAGGGAGGTCCAGGGAGACCCAGGAAGGTCTAGGAAGGTCGAGGAAAGCCTAGGAAGGCTTAGGAAGGCACAGGAAGGTCCAGAAAGGTCCAGGAAGGTTCAGGAATGTTCTGGAAGGTTTAGGAAGGCACAGGAAGGTCCAGGAAGGTCCAGGAAAGCCTAGGAAGGTCCAGGAAAGCCTAGGAAGGTCCAGGAAAACCTAGGAAGGCTCAGAAGGCCCAGAAATGTCTAGGAAGGCCCAGGGAGGCCCAGGAAGGTCCAGGAATGTCCAGAAAGGCCCAGGAAAGCCTAGGAAGGCTTAGAAACGCTCAGGACGGCCCAGGAAGGCCCAGAAAGGTTCAGGAAGGTTCAGGAAGGCCCAGGAAGGTGAAGGAAGGTCCAGGACAGCCCAGGAAGGTGCAGGAAGGCCTAGGAAGGCTCAGGAAGGTCCAGGAAGGTCTAGGAAGGTGCAGGAAGGCCCAGGAATGCTCAGGAAGGCTCAGGAAGGCTTAGGAAGGCCCAGGAGGGCCCAGGAGGGCCCAGGAAGGCCCAGAAAGGCCCAGAAAGGTTCAGAAAGGTTCAGGAAGGCCCATGAAGGCTCAGGAAGGTCCAGGAAGGCCCAGGAAGGCCCAGGAAGGCCCAGAAAGGTTCAGGAAGGCCCAGGAAGGCCCAGAAAGGCTGGGACAGGCCCAAGAGTCAAAGGGCAGATGACTGGGAACATCTGACGGACTCTCTGGTCTTCTTTTGTCTTCCTGGGGGCCAGACCATCCCTCCTGTTACCGAGGGCCTGTACAGTGGAGGCTCTGTCCACAGGCTGCGTGGGCCTTGCCGTCCCTAGATGTGGAAAGGACAAAGTAACACTGCCCATGGCCCTGTGTAATGACAGTGGCACCAGGAGACAGTCCTTGTGGCTGTGGTGACAGAGGAGACCCAAGCAGCTGCTGCCTTATGCAGCCACCAGTTGCCCCAGGTTGCAGGCACCGCTGGTGAGGGCCGGCTCCAGAGCCTCACGCCCTCAGCTTGGTTTGGATCTTCAGGCCAGCGCGGTAAAGACTGGTCCCCCTGGGTGCCGCTGGGAGGCCTGGGGTCCCCGGGGCATGCTCTTGAAGAGGAGCGTGGGACCCCGTCTCCTCTCCCACTCTGCCTCTCGTGTCCCATCCCAGCCTCAGGCCCTTCAGAGCCCACAGCCCTGCACGCCTTCCCTCTCTAGCCAAGCACTCACACCTGCTGTGGGGACAGAAAGCCCACTCTCATGCCACCAGAGCCCAAGCCTCAGCCGCCCCACGGCACCCGTGGGTGACAGCCGAGTGACAGGCAAAGCCAGGTCATCGGGGCCTATGCGTTTGACCTCAAGTTACATCTTCTGTCCTGTGTGTCCTTCCTTATCTAAAGCACCGTGGTGACGTGGGCATTTGGGAAAACGTGTTGGTCACTCTCTGCCGGGTCTCAGCTGCTGGCCCCACCCACGGCCAGCTCTGCCCCACTGAGGACAGTGCTACCCACTATGATCCTCTCTCAGGTTGGGCCTGGAAGGGCTGCAGTGTGACAGGCCACCTCCTGCCGTTACATTGTATTGTGTCACATGTCATCTCGGGTCCTGTCACAGTCTCTGCAGCGACTGTCAATCAACACTCCTCACAGCATGTCTGTCCACGTTGGAGGGTCAGTGGTGCAAGTCAATGGCACGCGCTTCTCTCTGCAGCCGCTCCTGGACAACACTGACTGGTGATAGCTGGACCCTCCTGTCACCATTGTCCCCAGAGACTGGGGAGGACATGGTGCTGGGAAGCTTGTCAGAACAGGTTCTTTCCAGTGTTACCTTCCTCTCTTCACCCTGGACATGTGCTTGGCTGACCCAATGGCCCTGTGTCCCCCTACTTTATCCCTTGAGCTGCATAAGAGTCAGGGTGCCCACCTGACCTGGGGACCAGGACCAGGGCCTACCAGCAAGAAAAATCCTTCTCCTTGGGTCCCTGAGAAGCAGGAGTGGTCATCTGAATCTTAGGTCCCTGGTCTTCTCGGGGGAAGGCCTGAAAGTGTAAACCAAGAACTGGAAGATCCTGGCGGGGTGGGGGCAGTTAAAACCCCTTGGCTCAGGTGAGAGCCCTGGGCTCCCCGTGGCCAGCAGGTGGTGCTGCTCTGGACCCCCTAGGTGGGTCTCCAGCCCTCCCCTGGGCAGCCTGGCCTCTGAATCAGACATTTCCTCCTGCAGGGACTTCCCTGCCCGGGCCGCTCAACCCACATCCGCCTCGTGCAGCCGACTGGATGACAGGTGCCCCAAGTTCAAGGCCAGTTGCCTCGACACCCAGAGACCCAGACGGAGATGGAGGGGGAGGGGGAGGGGCCACCGGGAAGCTGGGTCTCCTCCGTGAGCTTTCCAAGGGTGACTCTAAAATAGAGTCAAAGAAATCAAAACGGGAAACTTCCTTGCAGATTCTGCCTTTGCCGGGGAGGAAGCGTGTGGACCTAGCGGGCGCCCTGGCCTTGGTGGCAGCTGCAGGGTAATTAATGTCCGGTGGTGGCTAGGATTATGGAGGACTATATTTAGGATCTCAATTTAAACATTGTTCGCCTGCAATGTTTTTGAATTTGTTTTCCGGGCACTGGTGGATTTACAAGGGCTCAGAGTCCCGCGGCCAGACCGCTGTCTGTGGGAGGGAAGGAGTGATTTCCGCTGTCCCTGGCCATGGCTGAACGGGGCGGGAGGCTGGTCCCGCATTCTGCTCCTCCCGACCTCTATGTCCGAGAGCTCTGTTGAGTCTGGAAGGACCTTCCTCACCTAAGTGTCCCTCCTGTCCTGCTGTGGGTTGAGAGGTGCCCGTCGCCTCCATGTTTTTATCTAGGTTGTGAAATGTTCCTGGAGACCAGGCTCAAAATGTCCCACCCCTACCACCCCCTGCAGCCTCTCCTTCCCACTGAGGCTGCCAGACACAGAGAAAACCAGCCCAGACGGCGGGGTGCCCGGGCAAACTTGGATTTCACAGGAATGACAACATTCCTCGTCCCACGTGGAGGGCCTGCATGAGCACCTGGTCTTCCCAGCCGAGCCGACCCAAGGTTTGTCCGCGCTCTGCGACCACTGTCCCCATGGAAGAGGGGGCTGCAGAGCCCCTCGGGCAGTGTCCTTTGTGGACTCCTTGAGCATGAGAGAGTCCAGGACCGGGCCAGCCTCGGGGGGACATTGCCGCCCACACTGAGCAGCCATGGCATGGACATGGTCGCTGGCTTTGGAACTGCTGCCCTGGAGCAAGCCTTGTGCCGCACGGCCACTGGCTGTGACCCAGCGTCTGGTGGGCGCTGCCCGCTGTGGAGTCGGCGTCGGCCTAGCCGCAGGGGAAGACAGGCGGCTGGTCCCTTGGGAGGGGGTGCAGCCCTGCAGACCCCGACCTGGCTGCAGGAGAATCCAGGCAGAGGGGCCGGCAGACCCCTGGGACACCCACCATGGGAGGCTCGCCCACAGGACCCCCACCCACAGCATCCCCACCCATGGGACCCCCACTCACCCACCTGCAGATGGCGCGAGGTGCTTTCCACTCCTGAGATTGTGGCAGTTGCCACGGCAGCAATACAAAGCCCTGCACGTGCTCTGTGGGCTCTTAGAGCCGGACGGGGCCTCAGAATCCAAGTGTCCACCACCCCAGTGCAATAGACGCCCCGTCTGTCAGGAGGCTTCTGTCCCTGGAACAGAAGAGACAGTGCCCAAGGATCTGCTGCCATCTGTGGGGACACTGTGAGCAGCGGAGGATTTGACCAGAGGACCTGGACCTGGCATAGGAACACTCAGTGGAAGATGGCCGCTGGACTCACAGAGTCCCTGAGAGCAGTTGGTCTGTGAATCACCTCCAGGCCCAAGGAGCTTGCTCTCCTATGAGATGACCAGCCTGAAACCTGTCCCCTCACGGCATGTAGGATCCTGGGATGGGTGTCAGGAGAACACAGTGACAGGCCTGGCTTTGTCACAGACTCACATTGTGGACAGGCTGGGGGATGGGAGGCCCCTCTCGCTCTCGGGCCTCGGTGTCCCCGTTGGTGAAGCGGCTCTGAACCCAGCAGGGCCACCCGCTCCAGTGTTGATCTCGTAGGTGGTCATTTTTCCTCGGGATTACACATTCTTGAATAAAAACGAAATAAGGCCTTCAGAATAACTGATGAAATACTTCTTGACCTCACATTAATCTGCCTCATCCAAGGCACAAGAATGAATCAGGGAGATTAAAGACGGCCCCGGAGCGCAGCCATCGGCCGGCGGCCCGCGGGGACGGGAGGGGAGGGCAGCCCGCGGGCATCTCTGTGCCCTGACGGGAGCACGTTGCGCTGGAGCGTGTGTGAGTTCACAAGAACACCCACCAGCCGGGGGCCCTCTGCTTGCACACGCTGTCCTCGTCACGGTCCTGCTCACACAGGAGGGCCACCCTCCCGGCACCCACCTGGCTGCCTGACCCGGTCCCACTGCAGATCCCTCCTCTAGGAGGAAGCGCTAACTTGGGACTCGGAGGTGGCCATCTTGGGGGGGATGAGCAGGAGGGAGGAAGGAAACCAGGTGGGGACCGAAGCCACCCTAGGGACCCTGCACGGATCTGCTCCCAGGGGGACGAACGAGGGGACAGACCCCCTGGGGAAGGAGGGCAGCCCGGCTCGCTCTCGAGAGGCTGCTGGGCACCGGGCGGGTACGGGGTGGACTGGAGCCTCTTCCTCAGTGTCAGGCCGACCTGCCCGGGGGCTCCGGGCCACCTGCCAGTGAGTCCTCCCTGACCTAAGCAAGGCTCCTGCTTTCCACAGCTGACCTCGCCCAGGGTCGTCTGAACCCAGGGTCGTCTGAACCCAGGGTCGTCTGGGCATGGGACACTTCACCAGGTTCTCAGGCCCGGAGCACATGGTGGCAGTGGTGACATGAACACAGGTGTCCACTGGCAGAAGAGCGCCCCTACCTATGTCCACAGGGCCAGCAGCCTGGTGTCACCCTCGGGGTCACCTGACCAGACGTGGGCTGGGGCCCCAGCAGGAACTCAGGAGCTCCTCCCCACCAGTCCCAGCTGTGCACGGCGGGGGGCGGGGGGTGCCCAGCTGTGGCCCTCCAGAGACCTGGGAGGGGGCCAAGGACTGGAAGGGTGGACGCTGGACCTCCAAGCACAAGGCAGAGACCCTGCCGCCCTGGTCCTTCCCATGCTCACCCTCGGGGCTCAGAGAAACGCCTTCCTGGCTGCTGCCCAGGGCCCTTGGGCGCTGGCTGATCCTCTGAAGGTGCAGTCAGAACTCAGCACCCTCCCTCTGTGGGGTTCCAGACTGGGGGAGCACGGCGCCAGCCCCCTTCCCTCCTGAGATCCAGCCCTGACTGACCACTTGGGACAACCCCCGCTGGTCCTGGGGTGCCCTGGGATGGGAGGACCCACCCCGGGGACACACAGCGCCCCATGAAGGCAGCATGGTGCTCTCCTGGGTAAGAACCAGCTCGGCAGGTGCAGGTGAGGCCTGGACTGGGCTCCCAGAAGTCCCGCTTAAGCCGGGCCTTACGTGCTGGGCAGATGACCATTGCAGGAGAGGGGTGGGGGTGGGGACTGACCTGGTACAGAGGTGGGAGTGGTGGGCCAGCACAGGCTCAGGGGGGCCAGCCACGGCCGTCCTCCTTGGCTGTGTGCAGGCGGGCCTGGCGGGGTGCCCCGGGCAGCACCGGGCGCACACTCCACGGAGGCACCCAGCTTTTGCTTGGCCGGACCCTGCTGCTGCACCCTTCCCAGATCAGACTCCTGCACAGGGGCTGCCCTGCCGCCCAGCTCCCGTCTGCAGCTCAGTTCCGTGTCCAGAGCCTGGACCCTGGGATGTCCAGCTCCTCCTGCTCCCGGAACTCGCGGGCTCCAGCGGCCACCCCTGGGCCCCGGCGCCCCCATGAGAGCACAGCAGGTTCAAGCCCGCGCTGACAGTTGGCCCCCAGGGTCCCGCAGGGTGTGACCGAGTGGCACTGGCTCGCACGCGGTCTAAGGGCTTGGGAAAGCAGAAGGGAGCAGCTGTCCCTGTGTCTGCTGAGTCCTGCCACTGGGACCCGGAGGCAGGAGGAGCTCTCTGGGACAGCTTCCCCAGTCCCACCTGGGACCCGGAGGCAGGAGGAGCTCTCTGAGGACAGCTTCCCCAGTCCCACCTGGGACCCGGAGGCAGGAGGAGCTCACTGGGACCGCCGGCCGGCTCTGAGGACAGCTTCCCCAGTCCACCTGGGACCCGGCCCGTCTGCCCAGGGTCAGCCCTCAGGGGCGCAGGCCCATGTCCCCACGTGTCACCCACAAGCCTGGAACCCGAGGTCCCTCGTCCCAACTCCCTTTCTTGTGGTCCTATGATCCTTCAGGGGGACACCACCCGGCACACGCGTGTGAGCTAGAAATCCACGTGTCACATGGATGTCACACGGAACAATCTCAGAAGATCCTACGGACAGAGTGAAGCCACAGAGTGCGGCCGGCCGTCCACCTGGTGTCCAGCATGGGGACAGACTGCCCTGCTGGATGGCTGTATCCCCTCCAGGGATCAGGAAAGGCGCTGACCGCCTGGCCCGCCCTCCCATCACCCTGTGGGATGGGGCCTCCTGCTGATTTTGAATGGAGAAAAAACAAGATACCAGGAAACAAATGCTATCGTTAAAACCAGAGCCGCACTTTGTTTTCAAACCATAACCTGTTAAGGGCCAAGGGTTCGGTAACTAGATTTGCCTTCTCGGTGGGCACCTGCCGGTCCTGCCTCCAAGCTGTCACAGGGCTGGGGGACTGAGCACGGTGGCCCAGGCTCCGAGTGTCCCCTCACCTGCCTCTCTAACAGAAACAAGGGATCTCCTTTTTCACTGTGGTGACAAAAAATTGGACGGCGTGCTCATAGCTTGCACTGCTATTATTTTTTTAAGTTTGCTTCACTGGATTTTTTTCCCCCAGCTTTTTGAAAAAAATGGTTTTTAGAGCAGTTCTAGGTTCCCAGCAAACCTGGGCAAAGGTGCGTAGGTTTCCCAGGCGCCCGGCCCCTCATGCACAGGCTCCCCATGTCCGCTGCCCACGCAGAGCTGTCCCTCTCCACCAGGATAAGCCCACAAAGAACACGCCATCCACCCCAGAGCCACAGTGCCCTGAGGGTTTGCACGGGTGTGAGCTGAGCTGCGTCCACCTCGCAGGACCAGGTGACATTTCCTATGCATCTTGCAGGGTGTGACGTCATATGTACTCACGGCCATGGGGTCCAGCAGGGCTCGCTCTCACTAGTTTTACTCTGTGGGCTTGGCAAAGGCCTGGCGGGACAAGACTTCTGTGAGCACACTCTACAGAATAGTTTCTCCGCCATTAAAATCCTCTGAAACTGCATTAGAACATGGATAACAGAATGCAGTTAGCAAGTCCGGGGTCAGGACGGAGGGCCAGGACATAGGGGCTCTTCAAAGACCACAGCTGCTAGACTGAGGGCCAGGGCCAGCCCGGGAGTGAGCTCTGGCTGGAGGGTGGAATGGGAGCTCAGGATCTGGTGTGTGCCCAGAGCGGTCAGGATTGGGGTCAGAAAGGCTTCTGTTCTCTGTAGAATCTTCTTCTCTGCTTTGCCAGACATACCTAACCCATCTTTTTTCATTGTCTCTTTTTTCCTTGGCTGCCAGGGAGCTCAGAAGTGCATTCAACGTGTAGATGCACAAGTTATTTCACACCTTGGTTCCAGTGCTGTGATCACGGAGGAACCAGGGTTTCTAACTGCATGGCCACCCTTAGTTGGCCGTGTGGGCACCCTACCTGTTACAGAAAGGGAGTAGCTACGGTAAGCCACACCTGTGCTCCACCGGGGTCTAGGGGAAGGGGAGGAGAGGTGGCACAGCCCCTGGTCAGTGAGACCCTCCGCCCCGTGCAGCCATGACGGGCACCAGGGAGTGGACACAAAGCCTGGGCTGGGCTGGCTGGCCCCAGGTGGTGCTTAGGATCTGTGCTCCCTAGAGCCGTGCAGGCCCTGCCTGGGACCTCAGCAGCACTGTTGCCCCCTCCCCGTTCTCCCAGATGGGGACGTGCCTGTTAGTCAGCAGTCACTTCCCCTCTTCTGTCCGCAGCCTGAGAGGACACCGTGGAGCAGAGGCTTCTCCTAACGCCCAGGCAGGCTGGCCTCCGTCTGCTCAGCGCCCTCCCCTCCCCTGGAGCCCTCTGTGGGGAGTGCGGGTCAGCTGCTGCCCTCACCTGGCCAGGGTGAGCCCATGGCCCTGGCCAGCTGACCACCTTCTCCTGCTCAGCCCGAGGCTCGAGTGGACAGTCCCAAAGGTGACACCCCTCTCCCCGGAAGATCCAGGTGGAGCTCCCTCCAGGCCCCGGGGGTGGCTCCGGGGTCGGGCTCCGGTGCTTTCTGGGTGGGGCTCTTCCATGTCCTCCCCGAGGCTGTGAGCTGCCCGTGTCCTGCCGGCAAAACCCTCGTCATGTTGGTCATCTCGGTTGTGTGGCTTGAGCTAGCCAGGGCAGCTTGTGTGGTTTGCTGCCCGTCGCCCGTGTGCACATTTCTGCTGGCCTTGCTGGCCTCGGCAGGAAGGAGTGGTGGTCACCTAGTGAGTCTTGTCCTGGGAGCAGCAGGAGGCGAGAGGACCCCAGCCGGAGCCAGCTGGCCATCTTCACCCCCTCTGTCCCCACTGCAGACACCTCTGGACTTCCCTGGAGGCCAGGCCAGCACTGGGGCTGTGTCTAGTCTTCTAAGAAGACCAATCTCAGAACTTCTTCTTGCAGTTCAAGACTAGTCTGTTGGAAGTTCTTATTGAAGTCTAACCTGTGCCCACATCCAAACAATCAACCTTCTTATTCCTGTTAACAAAACATGCCAGAGGATTGAAGAAGTGCCTCCTAGACTCCAGTTCTCTTGAGATGTGTCCATTTACCTGCCCCCAGTCCCTCTGACCATGGGGAAGATCCAGGGCTTAGGGTGGGGGGAGTTAACCTCCTTGGGCCTGCAGCTCTGCAAGCCCGACTGGCCACACTGATTCCTGAGTCACACGGCACATGGTTGGCCCCGGCTAAAGGGGAAGAAAGCTGTGTTTGCCCTTGAAGAGCGAGATGTGGCCACTCTGGGCTGAGAAGATCCACTCCGCAGGGTGATGAATGTCTGCGTGCCCCTGGCAGCCACATGGCAGCAGGGAGACACTTGCAGGAGCCCTGCAAGGACACTAATTTACATGACAAGTGCACGGAGCTGGCTTTCCCTGGGCCTTTCAGAGCCCTGAGATTGGAGACCTCCCCCCCCCATCAGTCTTGGGTGAAGGGGGCCAAGGGCTCACACCTGCTCTCCCGACTGCCCCACAGCTGGGCGGAGGAGCGCCCGGCTCTTCTCATTTTCCTCCTACCTCCTCCTAACGGGTTCCACATTTTAGCAGACCCAAGACTGTGGGAACTGGAGGAGGCTGAGAGACGGCTGCTCTCCCACTCCTGCCCGGTCGTGACTTCAGTGGCCTGTGAGTTATGGACACCCTGAGCCCTGCCTACGCCCGTCCTGGTGGGAGCCTTCTGCGCTTCCTCTCACTGAGTTGGGATGACCTCGCCTGCGTATGGACCAGGGTGCCAGGGGCCCAGGACCCCAGGGGTCTCGAGGTCAAAGGGCAGGTGTTGGCAGCATGCTGGCTGCAGGGTCACCTGTTCTGGACTTGCTCACTGTGTGCAGCCACCAAGCTCAGAGGGATGCACAGGGGGACTGACCCAGAGCCATCAGATGCCATGTCGCCCTGGCTTTAGGCAGGTGCATACCCAGGGAGGTCATCCTGCAGGTGCATGAAGAGGGCAGGGCGGGGGGGGGGGTGCTTGCCTTTGAGCACCGAGCAATGATCTGGGGACTTAAACTGCCCTTAGTCCTCCCTCCAGTCCCACATGCTGGGTCCAGGAGCTGCAAGGTGTGCAGGTGAGCCAGGCTAGGTCCAGGGGGCTTCCTGGGAGGGAGGCCAAGATGACCTCTGGAGGGTCCAGGAGGGGAAGGAAGGACCCCAGAGCCTGGGTCCGGCGCACCAAGCACCCTGCCGCAGTCAGAGCTGGCACAGCAGGAGAGCTGTCTGTGGAGGGAGATCTGTGGAGCGCTGCCCCTGTACAGGCCTCAGCCTCTTGACCTCGGCTGAGAACCATGGGGTTGTGGAGGGAGGGGACGTGGTAGGTCTCAGGCCTTTCCATCGCCACCTGCCCCAGCCTCTGTGTCAGCACGGCTGGCCCAGCCCCTGGGGTCCGAGGAGCTCTGGAACACAGGCCAGCGCAAGGCCGGGGACACCGCTGTCTCTGTGGTCTCCTGTTGTCCACCTAAGATGGTGACCCTGCCTCAAGGGCACAGGGAACAGGAGTGGCCCTGGCTGGGAATCCCTGCAGGTCCCCCTGCGTGACACATTGTGCCAGGGAAGGGGCTACATGGACTTTCATAGCCACCGAAGAAAGAAGATCACTGCTTCCACGTCCATCGGTGTCACTACTTCTGACCCGGGTCCATCCCAGGAGGAGCCGCTCTAGGTCCCGTGTGCTGATGGTAAAGCAGAGGCCAGCGACGTGGGCGGCCTGAGCAGGCCCGGCCTTCACCTCACCCACCTCCCAGGGCTAACCCTGAGCTGAGGCCAGCAGATGAGGACAGAGAGGAGTCGACGGGGCGGAGAGAGAGGGGAACTGCCACCCTCCTCACAGACGGGGAGAGGGAAAGGCCTTGCCCGTGACTCCGAGAGGCTCAGGTGGGACGGGGCTGCTGGCTGGCCGCTCGGGGGCTGCGGAGGCCGTGGCCCCTGGCCACCTCCCCTGGGAGTGCCCGCACTCGGCCCCTCAGCTCACTGTGCATGGGTCTCTGCCGTCCCCAGACTGCGCGCCCCCTCAGCTGCGCCCAGGGACACAGCCCGGTTTGTGTTCTGTTTGTTTTTATTTCATGTTAGTCATTAATTTAAAAATTGCTTCCAGGAAACATGTAAGCAAGACTCAGCGTCCACAATATTTTTTTGACGTTTACCATCTTCGTGGGACGTCAAGGATGAACCGAAACAGTGACTCAGTATCCAAATGTCACAGTTGGCTGGGGAGACACTTTCACAGGAATAAACACGAGATCCAGAATGCAGGAGAGCAGCGGGAGCCTTGCTGGGGAGCCTTGGAAAAGCAGCCAGGTGGTGTTTACAGGGGGCGCTGGTGTAAAGCTCAGTGTCCTGCCCTGGGTCATTAATACACAGAATCAGCATCCCCCACACCCGGGTCTGGGGGTCTCTCCAGGTATGCATAGGGTGGTGGTGATCTCAGGACTGGGCCCCAGAGGTACTGGGAAGGGGTGTGGCCCTGACAGGAGGTGGGCGTGGTCATTTGCTGGCTTTGACCAATGAGAGGTGGGCAGGGAGATGACGGGCATTGCTGGGCGGAGGCCTTAGGAGCCTGCGAAGGGCTTCCTGTGATGACTGACTCTGCACCAGGATGGCCCGGCCTCCCTCACCCTGGGTCCCTGAGCCGCTCTAGTGAGCAGAGCTCCCCTAGCAACCCCATGGGACTCAGAGCACGTGTTGGCCCTGGGGGCTGCTTGTCGTGCAGCCTACTTCTGCCTGGCCTGACTGATACGGTGATTCTGGTCACAGGTTTTGAAGGGAGCAGGGTCACACAAAGCCCAAGAGTGTGGGACTTCTTAGGGTCTGCAGAGCTAGCAGGGTGTCTTGCAGGGCCCCTTCATGTTTGGGGTGGTGCATGGAAAGGCTGCAGGTCCGAGGACCCTGGCTGCCTTCTAGCTCTGCTGTGCTCACATGACCCACCCCTGGGCCCTGACCCTGTCCGGGACTGGGTGGCATCACCTGCCAGGCACCTGGAGCCCCAGCTGTCCCGCAGGTGGGGACTCCTGGGGACAGGCTACCCCTGTGCCATCCGGTTTCAGGAAGGTGCTGCCCTTGTCCCAGATTAGAGCCCAGCGTTGGGCAGCAGGAGACCCAGGGCCAACTGTGGGTGGACATGGAGGCCAGGGGTGCCGTGGAAGTGCTGTCCGGGCTCACAGCTGTGCTCACGGGCAGCAGATGGAGTGGTCACTGGGAGGCTGGAGCCAGCCCGTGACCGTGAGACTCCTGCCCAGCCACTTCTGGCACTCAGGGGTGTGCATTTGCAGAGGCCTGTGGGAGGCGACCCTGCTGACCCACAGCTCTCCCTGCCGTCCCCCAGGGGCGCTCTGGGTTTTGGGCTGAGGAGCCTGCCCACCTGGTCAACAGGAGTTGGAGAGCTGGCCTCCAGTCCCCCACTGCCGGCTCTTGCGGTAGCTTCCAGAAACCGAGGAGGGGTCAAACTGACCAGAGGTCAGGTGCACAGAGAGTAGACCAAGCAGGGCCAGGGCACATCCAGGGGTCCAGCCTGGGCTCCTGGCTCCATGGACCTGGCTGGGCCTCACCTTCACAGTGGCCCTGAGTATGGATGTCACCGTGCGTCACTTTGGTGATACATGAGGGACTGGCTCCGCGTGCAGTAGAGGGCCACACCTGTGCTCTCCAGTGCCAGAGTTTGGCTCTTCAGGTCCTGGGGTGCCTCTGGCCACAGCCACCTTGGACTTAATCGTCCCCACTGAGCCCCATGTCTTAGGACAGGTGGGGGTTGGAAGCCTCCTGCTGGCCCCCAGTCCATGGGTCCATCAGCTCCCCCGGGGCCCTCCCCCAGGAGAGGACGTGGTCACTTCTATGCAGAGGCCCTGAGGAGGAACCGGGAGGGCCTGTGAGTGAGCGGGCCGGCCAGGACTGAGGGACTCTAAGGTCCCAGGGAAGGGACCACCGTGCCACCTGTCCTGTGCTGCTCCTCCAGCCTCCCCGGCACCGCCTGCCCCCTTCTGCAACTGGGTCACGTATTTATTCACAGGGAAAGTGTCTCCCCAGCCAGCTGTGACAGTTGGCCCGTCTCGTTATCTGATAGGTACATGACATTGGAAAGTCCCCTATATTATAGGTTTCTTAAAATGTCACAGCTGTCTTTACTTCATCTATTTATTGGCGAGCTCATTAACAATGCACAAGCTAATTATCATAAGTGGTAGATTTATGGTTTCCCAGAAACTTGGGAGTGGAGGCCTGGGAGAGACCAGCCTGGGAGTGGATGGCCTGGGAGGTCTGTGGAGCCTGGGGTTGAATCGCGGCTCCTGTCCTTCCTGTGGGGCTCCTCTCTGCCTGTTTGTCTTCTTCTGTCCTTCCTCACGGTGGGGCTCAGATCTGGGCCAGTGCCTTTGGGCTTGCGGGTGATGATGACACCTGCCAGCGAGGACAGTGAGGGCCAGGGGGGTTGGGGCCAGGCCTCATTGCACGTCCTCTGTGGCGGCTGCAGCAAGGACTTGAGCCCTGCACTGCGGCCCCAGCCCACCTGCATGGACTGGTGTTGGGGAGGAGCTTACCCTCGAGCCCCAGGTTCCCTGCAGCCACCGAGGCTGGGGAGGGACAGCTGCTAGCCAGCACTGTCTTCCGGGCTGGGTCCTGGGGAGGGTTCAGCCTCTCCCCGCCCTCCCCGTGCACGGCCTCCTGCCACCCCAGGCACCCAGCATTGTGACTGGAGCTTATTGTTCCTTTGAAGAGAGGGAGACCTGAGTCCCA
The DNA here is from genome assembly GCF_045843805.1 of Urocitellus parryii. Classification (NCBI taxonomy): domain Eukaryota; kingdom Metazoa; phylum Chordata; class Mammalia; order Rodentia; family Sciuridae; genus Urocitellus; species Urocitellus parryii. Next base: position 209,507,601 of record NC_135534.1, on the reverse strand, counting down.
GGTCACTGAGGGACTCTAAGGTCCCAGGTCTCTGGAAAGCAGCAGCCACAGGACCAGAGCTCACCACATGACCCCGGACAGTCAGGGGCCTCTCCTGCTCGGCTCTGCTGGCTGCACCAGCTGGGGAGGGCGCCCCGCGTGGACTGGCCTGGGTCTCCTCACTGAAATGTCCACGGGGAAGCTGGCCTCCAAGGTCACTGCCAGGCTGTAAGAGGCGCAGCGGCTCCGTTCCTCTTCCTGCGGAGGGCTCCCCCAGCCGCTTCTCTGGCTCCTTTCTCACCTGTCCCTGATGTCCTTGAGCAGCTGGTGGCACAGCGGGGCCCAGTGCACAGCTGGCCCCGCGTCTCCTCCTGCCACAGCCTCTCTCCAGCTTCCCTCCCATCGGAGCTGGGCTGAGCCGAGCCAGGAACCGAGGACAAGCTGTGGGTGGGCTGGGGACCCTCGTGTGTGGCATGGTGTGCAGGTCTCTGCAGCTGTGACCACGGGGCTCGCACTGCCCCCCAAGGGCTCCTGACGACCCTCAGCTCAAGCGCCGCTGGCTGGAGTGGGTTAGCGCACACTGACAGCTCATTAGCCTCGGCCGACTCGCACTGACCTCTCCCGTGGTCGGCCCTAGTTCTCAGCCTCCAGGGCTGTGGCCACAGCGAAGCCCTCCGCCCGGGGCTTGACCCTTCCTGCCAGGGCTCCAGAAACGCATGTGGTGATCCACAGTGACCTCACCCCAAACCCCAGAACACCCAGCCTGCAGTCAGGGCCCCTCACCTCTGAGGGTCCTGATGGGCGCCATGCTCCCCGATGCTGAAGAGTTGAAGCAGGGATTGCTCCAGGCCTGAGTGTCCAACACCAGCCTGGACAACACAGTGAGCCCCTTCTCAAAGCAAGAAGATGCCCAGGTCAGAGTCTGAGGCCGGCTCCGTGGGTGAGAAGGGAGACCCTGTGTCAGGGAGGTGAAGGGCACAGCAGATGTGGGGGCGGGAGGGACAAATCGGCTCCACCTGTGGGCACTGTCCAGGTGTCCCCCAATGCCAGTCAAGAACACGGACTTGGTCCTGGCTCCCAGGGAGCCTTGAAGACTTCGGAGCAGGAAATGGCCTGGTCCAGGTTGGGCAGTAGCTGGCCACTAAGCCACGTGGACAGGACTTTCTAAAGGTGGGTCTGAGAGACAGAGACCTGAGGTCCCTGAGCTCCAGGGGAGGTGAGCATGGACCGTGGCCATGAGCATGGGGTGCCTGGGAGGAGCCCGTGGGCAGGGTGTCAGGGGAAGGGGTGTACTGTCGTCCACACTGGTCCACACTGGTGAGGGGTGTACTGCCGTCCACACTGGTCCACCCTGGTGAGGGGTGTGCTGCCGTGAACCTAGGTCTACACTGGTGAGGGGTGTACTGCCGTGAACCTGGTCCACACTAGTGAGGGGTGTACTGTCGTCCACCCTGGTGAGGGGTGTACTGTCATCCACACTGGTCCACCCTGGTGAGAGGTGTACTGTCGTCCACACTGGTCCACCCTGGTGAGAGGTGTACTGTCATCCACACTGGTCCACCCTGGTGAGAGGTGTACTGTCGTCCACACTGGTCCACCCTGGTGAGGGGTGTACTGCCGTCCACACTGGTCCACCCTGGTGAGGGGTGTGCTGCCGTGAACCTAGGTCTACACTGGTGAGGGGTGTACTGCCGTGAACCTGGTCCACACTAGTGAGGGGTGTACTGTCGTCCACCCTGGTGAGGGGTGTACTCTCATCCACACTGGTCCACCCTGGTGAGGGGTGTACTGTCGTCCACACTGGTCCACCCTGGTGAGGGGTGTACTGTCGTCCACACTGGTGAGGGGTGTGCTGTCGTCCACACTGGTCCACACTGGTGAGGAGTGTACTACCATGAACCTAGGTCTACACTGGTGAGGGGTGTACTGCCGTGAACCTGGTCCACACTAGTGAGGGGTGTACTGTCGTCCACCCTGGTGAGGGGTGTACTCTCATCCACACTGGTCCACCCTGGTGAGGGGTGTACTGTCGTCCACACTGGTCCACTCTGGTGAGGGGTGTACTGTCGTCCACACTGGTCCACCCTGGTGAGGGGTGTACTGTCGTCCACACTGGTCCACCCTGGTGAGGGGTATGCTGTCGTCCACACTGGTCCACCCTGGTGAGGGGTGTGCTGTCGTCCACACTGGTCCACCCTGGTGAGGGGTGTACTGTCGTCCACACTGGTCCACCCTGGTGAGGGGTGTGCTGTCGTCCACACTGGTCCACCCTGGTGAGGGGTGTACTGTCGTCCACACTGGTCCACCCTGGTGAGGGGTGTGCTGTCGTCCACACTGGTCCACCCTGGTGAGGGGTATGCTGTCGTCCACACTGGTCCACCCTGGTGAGGGGTGTACTGTCGTCCACCCTGGTGAGGGGTGTATTGTCGTCCACACTGGTGAGGGGTGTGCTGTCGTCCACACTGGTCCACCCTGGTGAGGGGTGTGCTGTCGTCCACACTGGTCCACCCTGGTGAGGGGTGTGCTGTCGTCCACACTGGTCCACCCTGGTGAGGGGTGTGCTGTCGTCCACACTGGTCCACCCTGGTGAGGAGTGTGCTGTCGTCCACACTGGTCCACCCTGGTGGTCCCTTCTCACCCTAGACGCTGCATTCCAAGGGGAAGGATGGCCAGTGAGTGCCAGCACCAGGGCAGGCAGTCACCCACCTCCCAGGTGGGCTGTGAGTGCCGCTTGGCGCCCCAGGGAAGGGGACCCAGTGAGCTAAGATGGGACCACAGAGGCTCTAGTGGAGGCAGCCTGAGCCTCTTGAGGACGAGGGGTTACCAGGAGGCTGTGGAGGCCACCAGAGGCCTGAGGGCAACTCGCCTGGGAGTGGACATGCAGATGGTGAGCTGTTGGGCTCAGCAGGGCAGGAGGGCCGCAGCATGACCACCTGGGAGGCCTTCTCCTCCCGCTGCCTCCACGGCTGCTCCAGCTCCACTTGCAGGCTCTGTCCCACGCACTGTGCAGCCAGGTCTATGTGGCACGCCCCAGTCCTTGGGCCCCCAGGACCCCTGTGTGCTGCCGACGGGTGTCAGAGGTGACAGTCCCTGCCAGCACACCAACAAGCCATGGGTGGCACCTCATCAAGGCCGTCCTCGGTTTGAAACCCCCTGTGTCAAGGTGATAAGATGAAGATGCCCGGCCCCCAGCGCTAGCCCAGGCGTCCATGGGGGTGTGGGAAAGGGCCAGCAGAGCCGGGCCCTGGTTTCCTGGGAAGGAGCAGCACAGGCGCCTCCCCCAGCCCCCCATCGCACCAGGTTCTCACCTCTTAATAGACGGGCTATTTTTATGCAGGCTGCCGACACCTCTGCAGTCCTCCACTCCCCCTGCTGAGAACAGGGAGAGGCTCCACATGCTCCTCAGCACCACAGGCACGTGTGGGAAGAAGGAAGCCCGGGGGCGGGCCGTGGGCCAGCGAGGCGCTCAGGGGCTGGGCTCAGGCTGTCGTGTGGCGATTGATGCTGATGTTCTAGGGTTCCAGGGGCCCCGGGGTGATGGTTCCCTAGCTCTGGGGGGACAGAGGTGAGGAGTCACCCCTGGCTCTGAGACAGGTGCATTGGGGAAATGGCCTCAAGATTTCCTCTCTGCTTCCAGGTCCAGGCCCTTGACCCCAGCCCAGCCCCAAGAGCCGGCCCAAGGGTCTGCCCACAGCCACAGGTGGCCCACCAAGCCCTCGGTGTTCTCACGCTGCTGGTCTTGCTGGACATGTGGCCCAGTGCTCCAGGGGTACCGTGTGGCCTGAGCCGCCATGTGAGCAGCCTGTCCCTGGAGACATGGGGACAGTCATTGTCACTCTCTGCAGATATGGTGGAGGGCTTCTGAGTCTCAGGTGGGATGGAGGGTGGCGTGGAGACAGCAGGGGAGGGGCACACAGCCCCCACCCCAAGTCGCTCCTGCCCTGGAGTCCCCGTGGGTGCCGAAAGTGGGAGCCCTCAGAGGCGGAGAGTGTCCGAAACGGAAGGCCCAACTCAGGCCACAGACAAGCAGAGCCGTGGCTCAACACCTCCCGGGCATCTGCCGGCCTTCAGAGCAGCTTCAGGTTTCACACAGCGCTCGGTGCTGTGCATGCAGCAGGCTGTTCATAAATGCTGTTGCAAGACCCCGTGAGTTTGCTCTGTGGTCTGCCTCTCCCTTAAGGAGCCAGAGCCATCAGCTTCAGAATGGGGCTCCAGGTGGCAGTCGGGACCCAATGGGCTTGCTCAGCCCCGCCTTTGGGGCAGGTGGGTATAGCAAAGTGACCAGCAGGCCAGTCAGGGCCAGAAGGGACCTCTTGCTGGACCCAGAAGGTGCTGTGGACCAAGTCGCCAGGCCTGCCGGGAGCTCCCCTTCCAGTCCCTACAGACGGGAGCTCTCCCAGCTCTGGAGCCTGGGCTCGCGCCTGGGCAGGACGAGGCCCACTCTGCCCCTGGGCGGCCTTCCCTCCTGGGAATCTGGCTCCTCACCTCTGGATCGGAAAAATCGAAAGTGGATCTTGAAACTCCAGTGGATATTGAAAGTCTCCTGTGGGATGGAGGGTGGCGTGGAGACAGCAGGGGAGGGCACACAGCCCACTCCCCAAGTCGCTCCTGCCCTGGATGGCTCACGAAGAAAGCCCCCCTCCTCCTCTGCCCCTGTGCCCCCAGCCCAGCACTCAGCTAGGGCCCCGCGTGGGGTGTCCTCTGGGCTGTGAGTTACGCCACGGTGGGCACTTCAGAGCCACAGAGACTGCTTTAGGCCAGGCCACAGAGGGTGGCTAGAGTGGCCGTAACCCAGCCAGCAGCTCTGCCAGCCCAGCCCAGGGAGGGCCGGGGAGAGAGGGGGTCACCTGGGGCTGGGAACACCGGCACCTGGCAGGACTGTGTGCATCTCACTGGCAGAACTGGCCCCTGTAACCCACCCCACCCGGGCTGAAGCGGCCCCTCTCCTCTCGTGTGGATCCTGAGAGAGCGGAGCAGAGCCTCCAGGAGCCTGCCTCGGCCACGGAGGCAGGTCTGTGGGCAAGACAGCCGAGGAATGAACGCTGGCTGACTCCAGGGGCGTCTGTCCTTGGCACGTGCACCAGAGGGCTGTGTAGGCTTCAATTAAGTCTCCATTCGGGGCGGCGCTCAAAGGCACTCTGAGCGCAGGGGCAGGCCGTTGCGCTAGGGGGCTGGTGGGGGGTGGCTTCCTGGGGAGACTGCAGTGCGACCCAGGGGTGATGGATGGCTCTGGGAGAGGCCTGCTGACCCCTGGCCGGGGAAGGAATGAGGCTGTAATGATGGATGGCTCTGGGAGGCTGTTTAATTTCCCACGACCACCTGCCCCTCCGCGCTCGTCATTTTCTGTGCCCCGTCCATCCATCAAGGGAACATGTGGCCAGAAGCGCCTTGCTTTGTTGTTGGGGACCTTGTGCTGGGAGTGGGGCAGGTGCCCTCTCAGAAGCAGAGAAGGGAGTTTAGCAAAACAGGAAGAAACCCGCAGCCAGACAGTGGCATCTGCACTGGGGTGGCCCGTGCAGCCGGGAGGAGCAGGCTCCTTTGCTGATGTCCCCGGGCAGCTGTGCTCCGTCCCCGTGGGCTCACTGCACAGACCGCCCCCTGCTCAGGCCCAGCTCCATCAGGACGGGTCTAGAGCCACCCGGCAGACTGTTGGCTCCTCGCTGGGCTGTTCCTCTGCGTAACCAGAAAGGGACAAGGTGTCAGTCCCCCCCCACCCCCGGCAGGAGGCCTGCATCTGTGTGTGCTCAGGTGGGGGCTGCTGCCTTCGTTGCTGGCAGAGAGCAGCCGGGAGAGCAGGAGGACGTCCCACACGTCAGTGACACAGCTGTGGGGACCAGCGCCTCCTCCCATCTGCCCACCCCCTTGGTCCCAGGCCCCTTCTCTGAGGGCCTTCGATGCCTGTCCTGGTGAGGGCTGGTCATCCCAGGCAGGGCCCGTCCTGGACCTTCCCAGGCCATGCCACTAAACTGAGTGTCCCCAGATGATTCATCCGGCAGCTGGCTTCAGCCTCCCTCTCCTCCGAGGAGTTGATCGCCAGCCTTTAAAAATAGCTGTATTGTTTTCTCTGATTATCAAGTCAGACTCACTCACTGGCGCACAGCTCAAGACGTCAACGGGTATGACAGAGAACCCTCGCCCGCACGAGGCTCCTGGGCCCCCTCCTGTGCAGAGCGGGCACCTGTGTCCTGCGGGCACTGTCGGGACCAGCTGCTCCCCACGCAGAGCTCTGCGGATGCCCACCAAGTGCCCTGCCAGGTGGTCGCTTTCCTGGCCGCACCAAGTTTCCGCAGAGAACTGCTTTGCACAGGGGCCGGGCGTGGCCTTGGTGGAGCAGGGAACCCTGAGCTTCCGTTTCTGGTCTGGAAACACGGGCCATCGGCCGCCCCTGCCTCAGGGAGTTGTGCATGGGCTTCGGGAGACAGAGCTCTCTGGTGGAGGGTTCACCTCAGACCTGTGCCCAGCCACTATCCTGGGTGACGCCCCTGTGATCCCACTGTGCCAACGTGCTGTGCCGGCTGCAGCCCGCTCTGTGCGGCAGGGCTGCCGGGGCATGTGCCACCTCCCTCACATCAACAGCGGCGCTGAGCCTCTTGCTCGTACCTGTTCCCCAGTATCAGTCAGGTAGCCTCCTAGAAGGGTTCCTGGGTCCTTGCTCATAGATTGTTCAGGAAACGGATCCAGGAATGGCCACGTGGCTCTTGGAAACCTTAGCTCAGTGCCACGGTTTGCAGACACTCGGCCCAGGGTGGATGGGGCTGGCCGGGGGCACTGGACAGGGGAGCCCCGCCTCTCATGGACCACACAGCCTCGTGAGCTGCAGGGCTCGTAACCCAGCAACCCTGGCCACCGAGCTGCTGTCACCCTAGTTGTTTCTGGAAACTGGAGTCTAAGTCGCCCAGTCCCAGGTGGGACGAGGCCCAGGGAGCCAAGCCCTTGGCAGAGGGTGTGGGACTTCCTGAAGCCCAGGGCCTCAGCTGCGTGTCTGGCCCTGGCCCATCTGTCCCTCTGTCCAGGACAAGGGAGTGGCTCTCCTGGCTGAGCAGAAAGATGGGCTGGCCTGACTCTGGAAATAGCAACTGACCGTCACAAGGTCCAGGCTGCCCCCGGGGGAGGACTTGCTGTGCTCTTTGTACCGTGAGCTGATTAAGATCCAAGGGAAACTCTTGGCTGTAACCCTAAGAACAGCATCTGTTTTGGAATTGGCCCGGGTTGCCCGTTCCGTTAGGCTGCTCCGCGTAATCGGTGGTCAGTTAACCTCTCGGGATCAGCTCTTGGGCCCCCTGGATGTGGGAAATGCCAGTAGTGCCTGAGCCTCAGGATGCACCAGAGCCTGAGGCCACCGAGCGCCCCTGCTCCTGCCCTGGCCTTCAGGGTGAGCTCTCTGGGGGACAGGTCCTGCCAGCCCTGCAGGACCACGGTGCCTCGGGTGTGGGGACTTAGACCTGCTTGTCTCTCTGTCCCTGTGGGCCTGGTGCAGGGTCTCATGGAACTAAGGTGACCGGTGATGGCCATCAGCATTCAGCCTCCCATCAACCAGCCTCAGTGTCTCGAGCATCTTCCGGAGTGTTTGTCTCTGCTGGATGCATCGAGCTGTGTGGACAGCTGCCTGCTTTGCCAGGGGCTCTGCCCTGCCAGGCGCAGCACCAAAGCTTCATGTGGACACAGGGAGTTATTGCCCATGAGACTGGGGCGTGGCCAGGAGCCACGTGGAGACTCTTGCATCCTTGTGCAGAGCTACCAAGACCCACCTGGACCCTCTGGTCAATGTGCCATGGATGGTAGCCAGGACTGGACAGCTGAGTGGCCACAAACCCTTGGGCACAGAGAGGGTAGCTGACTGTGGGGATGACCAACACAGTAGCTGGAAACAGGAATCAAGACAGACTCAAGCCAGCCCTTGGGCTGTCAGCCAGGGTCCTGCCTCCACCCTGGCTACCTCTGTGCACCCCCATCTCTGGCACGCTCACCCCACCCCTGCCCGAAGCCTGCCCAGTCCCCAGCTCTCTCTGTCCTGTTGGCCTGTCCACCCTGGTGGCCCTCTCTCCCTCCCCTGTCACTCCCCAGCATTCCCCTCCTGAGACCTACCCTTCCCCCCACTGAGGAGGACCTTCCTGCCCAAGCCAGCCTGCAGGGCACTTCTCTGCAGGTGAGGTGTCCCTGGACCAGCCCTGGCACAGCTGTCCTTCTGTCACCAAGACTCCTGCTGTTTTCCTGGAGTCACTTTTGCGCCTGGGTGACAGTGACACTTGGCATTTTCACATTCTCATTGCAGACCAACACCCTCCAAGTCCCACCCTTCAGTCAGCAGCAGAGGCCTGCAGGGCGGTTGGCATCAGCCCTCTTGGGGGACGTCATTTGAGTGCCAGTTCAGAAAGCCGTCCCAGCCCAGCTGTCCTGCCCCTGGGAAGGGCAGAGAAGGATCCAGCAGGCCTGTCGGAGGCCACGGCAGTGGGAGGTCAGCTGCCCCCCAAGGAGGGACGGGGAAGCTGACCTTGAACCTGGCCCACGCCCTTCCAGTTTGGGTGCTGCTGGCCACGGGTGCTGATTCCAAGAGCTTCAGGGCTCCCTGTGGACTGGGTGGGGTTCAGGGCCTCACAGGGGGTCAGTTTCAGGTGCTGGAGATGGAGGGGTGGTGTCTCCAGCTGCCCAGAGCTGCCCACCCCACCCACTCCCTTCATGCCCTCTGCTCATTACAGTCATGTGGGGCCGTGTGACCCTCAGCCCTCCTCACACGGGGACTTTGGACCTGGCTGGTCCTTCCTCACAGGCAGGAGGCTTCTCCTCGGAAGGACCTGACACAGACAGCACAACCCCAGCTTCATTCCGGAATCTTCTCTCCCAGCAGAACTGGAGACCAGTGCTCCCTGGCCTCCCCCCACCCCCTCCCCCACCCCCTCCAGTGTAGGAACAGCTCACCAGCAGGGACCTTCTATTGAATTTGTTTTAACAGTCTGTAATTTTGCAGTTACAGAGAAGTTGCACGAATCACACAGGCTCCTCTCCCCAGACATCAGGCTCCCGTTTCCCTCACCCGTGGGAGCCCACGGAGGAGCCACGGCTGGCGCTTTGCCCTTCGGCGCTTTCTTGGTGAGCGCTTCCTAAGGGCAAGGCAGGCTCTCACGGGACCACGGCGGGTATCAGAGTCAGCCATGAGAGCGCCCACTGGTCCACATTCCGATTGGTTGAGTTGAGAACCCAGATGCCATCTGTCCTGTGTCCCCTGTGTGCGACAGGTGGCTTTGTGGGCTTGGCCGGGTCTTTGGTGCTCAGCAGCTGACCACGCCGTGACTGGTGCAGGTTTCTTGGTGTTCCTCCTGAGAGCTCCTGGGACCCCTGAGTCTGTGCGTTGATGTTCTCCACTGAATTGGGGAAGACTCCTGCCCACTGTCAGTCCCTCGGGTCTTTTTTGGCCCACTTGGTGCGTCCACTGCTCTCTTGGTAGCTCCTCTGGTCACAAGGCTCGTGGTGCCCCAGCACTTTCTCTCTCTTCTTTACGGCCCCCCATCCAGTCGCGGCCTTTCTCCTGCCCTGTCGGCGGCCCCTGAGCCCCTTCAGGAGAGTTTCTGATGTCATGTTCCTCTGTCCTGACGTCCGGTTGGTCTGTCTGTATTTCCACTCTGTCTGAAGGTTCCCGTGTGTTCGCTGCGAGTGGCTGTGTCCACATACTGTCGGCTCTAAAGTCTCCGTCTCTAACTGCAAACCTGGGTCTCCTGGGGGCCAGTTTCCGTGGACTTCTTTCTTTTCTGGTCCTAGGGTGCTTTCCCACCCCTTCGGGTGTGGGGTCGTTTTCTTTGTGCACTGGACACGGCGAAGCTGTCGGGCTGACTGTTTGGATTCTGTTGTCCCTAGTTTTGTTTTGACAAAAGGTCACTTGCTCTCATGTCCGTCTCTTTCAGGTGGGTTGTGAAGTTAGGTTGAGTAGGTCTACAGTGACTGACTCCAGGGCTACTTACAACAGAGGTGTGCCCTTTCTGGTGTCCATGGACGACGAGGAAGCTGAGGTCCCCTCCCGTCCTTCCCCAAGGAGCTCTTGGTGGCCTACTCCAGGTGTGCCCAAGCATAACAGACCAGGTGGACGGCTCAGTGGCTAGGAGGTTCTTTGGACAAAAGGATCCGAGGCCCTGGGATGTGAAGGACTTGTGGGCACTGTCCCCAGGCCTCACGGCACTGCATCATCTGTGACCAAGAGCCCCACGTCGACCACGCATACAGCCTCCCGCGGAGTGGCCCCTGCGCTTGGCGGGAGTGGTGGCTGCTCCAGCACCAGAGCTGTGCTGCCCACAGGGCCTGGTGCCAGGGGCAGGAGGGCCTGGCCGAGTGCTCACCATGGCCTTGCAGGAGTCCCCAGACCTGTCCAGGCAGGGCCCCTGGGTGCTGGCGGCTGCCTGGCTCTGCTCCACCTCTGCTGGTTGGCCAGTTCTTGACGTGGGACGGGGGCTGGAGGAAGCCACACAGTAGGAGTGCTTCCAGGGTGTGTGTGGCACCTGGGGCTCTGCAGCCACGTCTTCAGAGCCTGCTCCTCTGACACCGCCTGAAAACAGGCCAGAGGGCACCTCCCTGAGGCCATGCAAGTGGCCACGTTGAGGGGAGTCTGCAGAGTGGAGCTGCCGTTGGCCAAGGCCTCGTGGGCTGCAGGCTGAGCAGCCAGGGCAGCAGGCCTTTCCCTCCTTGGGCCACTGGGCTCCGAGAGCGGAGGCGCAGTGCAAGGCTGCAGGTGGCCATCGCTGACACTGCTGGGACATCAGGGCCTGAGCTCCGTCCCCCGGTGTCTGCCTGGGCTCAGGAGCTCCCAGAGGCTGGAGCATGAGCACAGGTTGCTTGCAGGGTGAGGAGGAGCCACCAGGCCCCAGGAGTACCTCAGACCTTGTCAGGCCCCCAGAGGTGCCCAGGCCAGGAAGCCCTGAGCCCCGAGGGGTCGTCTCTGAGTTCAGAGTGACCAGTCCAGGGCAGGGGCTTTACCCTTGCTGTGGTGTCAGATCGCCTGACACTCGGGCTGGGGAAACGCTACCCATGATCCGCCAGGGACCGGCAGACAGCCCGTCCCAAGGCCTCAGCTAGAACCAGAACCCTGAGTCCATGGTCTGGGTGTGGACAGGCACGTGGGAGGCCAGAGCCTCCTGACCCACAGGATGGAGGCCTCAGGAGCCCTTCAGAAGGGTCTGGCCCTGAGTCTAGGCTCGGCCACCCCAGGGACTCAGGGCATGTCCATGGCCCGAGTCCACCCACAAGCTTCGCCATCCAGGACCAGGCAGTGAATGGAGGCCCCCTGAGTGTGGCTTGATCAAGTGGACCTGCCCTGGCAGGCATCAGCCTCCAGAGGCAAGCCAGCCTGGAGGGCCTGCACCTTGCGTCTGCCGGCAGCCCCACCTGCCCTCCAAGGGTCCATCAGCGAGGGGACAGGCCTCAGGTTTGTGTCTTGACAGGTGTCTTCTCTCAGCCTGGCGGGGTGGCAGGGGACAGTGGGCTGCTTCCTGGGCCCTGACCTGACATGCTCCTGGATCTTTGGGTCCTGGGGCCTAGAGTGGTGTTCCCACTACCCACAGTCACCTGGTCACTGTCTACACTGCCCTTGGTCATCTGGTCACTCTGCCCACGGCCTGTGGTCACTAGGTCACTCTCACTGTCATACACCAGGGCCTGGTGCAGGGACCCTGCCACCATAGATGAAGCTGGTGCTTCCAGTGCTCAGAGAATCACAAACCCCTTTGTTGTAAGACGACCTGGGTCTCGAGCTTGACCTTTAACCTCTGTACCTAGGAACGTGACCCATGGACCATCAGGTCTCTGAACTGCAGAGGTGATTAGCTGGGCTGAGGCCACCCTGCAGGAAGGGCCCTTAGTCCAACACCAACGGTGTCCTAGAAGATGGGCAGAAGACGCCGAGGGAGAACACAGACCCAGGAGGGGCGTGTTCCAGCCAGGAACCCAGGGCTGCAGGGGCTGGGGTCAGGCCCGCCCACCTGCCAGGCCCCACCTCCACACCACCCTTATGGTCAGGGAACCGCCTGCCTGCCCAGAGCTTGGACCTCTGGCCTCCAGAACCCTGGGAGAACGACCGTGGGTTATTTTAGCGCCACTCAGCCATAGTACCTCCTGATGGTGGCCCAGGACCCCTCCTGACCCCTGGCTGCCCATTAGGACTTGGGGATGGGGCCCATGACACGCCCCACTTTGATGCCCAGTCCGCTCTCCTCTGTGGCTCCTGCCAGCTTCCCTGTCCAGCTGTCCACCCAGCCGGCTCCCTTGGGAGCTGAGGACCCCTCCGAGCTACTAAGAGGCTGAATGTGTGGGACCAGAGGAGGGTCCCCCACCTGACCTGGAGAAGGAGGTGGGAAGGACACTGCCCTGCTGGGGCCGAGCGCCTCCCTGGCCACCAGGAAGCATAGGGCCTTACTGTCCTGACTCCTCCCTGTGCCCGGATTCCCTGGCTGAAGATGCAGCAGGGACGGAGGACATGGAGAGCCCAGAGCCCTGCAGCCTGCCCTGTCGGTGGCCCTCACGCCCGCTCACAGTGGCCTGCTGCCCTCACCTCCTCTGCTCCCGCTGGCTGACCACCTCCTGGCAGAGGTGCTAACTGTCTGATAACCAAGGTGCTGGCTGATAATGAGAGCGGTTAATGAGAGCTCAGGAATGGGCCGTCCCGGGCTGTTAACCTCTCAAACAGGTTGGAAAGTCAGAGGACCCTTCCGAAGCCAGCCAGAGGCAGGGAGCCAGGAGGGAGGCGGGCAGCGCAGCAGGGCTGGAGGGACGAGGGTGGCACCCTGGCGGGTGTAGCTGCCACTGCCCTCACCTTGGAAAGCAGCACTGGGGTCCAGAAGATCCCCTGTGCTGCCTGCTCAGAGCAGGTGGCCTGCAGCTGGTGAGGCAGGAGCACTGGACCTGGAGAAGTGGGGAGGAAGGAGACCACCAGAGCCCCCAGGTTCCTGCTGGCCACTTCCTTTCATTGAGAACAGACCCTGGAGCCTGACGGAGGGCATGCAGCGTCCTCTGACCCTGCACCCCCACCCAGAGTGCTCCTGGAGCCAGCTGGGGGCACCCTCCTGGTTCAATCTCTGCAGCAAGACTCAGCTCAGGCCACACCCTCCCCCAGGTTACTTCCATCCAAAAGACCCACCTGTCCTCAGGTCGTCCCGATGAGCCCAGCATCGACTGTGTGTCCAGCTGGAGAGAGGAGCTCACAGCCGAAGACCTTGAAGGGCCTGGGGAGGAGGGGGAGGCTCCCTGGAAGAGGCGGCGGGGGCCGCGGGGCAGGACTAGGGAAGCAGAGGAGAGGGAGAGGCGGTGGGGCCTGCGGGGAGAGGAAGGGGATCTCGGCCAGGCACAGGGACCCAGTGGCTCACGAGGTGCTTCTAAGGCGGGTACCATGAGGACACTGCAGAGCCTCAGATGGCGGGAGCCCGGCAGGGTGGGGATGGGACACCCTGGTGCAGTCTGAGGAGCTGTTTGAAGAGAGCTGGTGAGGGTGACCTCGTCCTGCTGCAGGAGAGACTCCTGGGGCCTCCGTGCAGACCCAGCAGAGCTGCCCACTGCCTCCAGCCCGCCTGGACCCAGCTCCCGACAGGTGTGGGTGGCCTCCTTCAGGGGAGGAGCCCGGAAGACACTGGGGGTCCTGTCTGCTATCCACAGACGGCTCCCATGAGGGCTGTGCCCATTCACGGTGGCAGGTCCAGAAACCCAGGGTCCTGTTTGCAGACTGGCTCAGCCTGTAGCCCTGAGAGGTGGGACCACAGATGGAGGGGTGCCCGCTCCCCACAGAGAACTGCAGGGGCAGCGTGGGTCGGCAAGCAGGGTGCCCTGGCTGGGGGTCAGGGCTCCCTGGGGTGGGTGACTTTGGATAACCTGGGGACTCTGAGGCCTAGGGGCCATCCCCACTTGTCTGAGAGACAGACACGGGCCGTGGTGGGGGTGTGGACAGCATTTCAGAACAAACAAGAAATCAGGACAATGAACCTCCTGCATGGGGTGGACACTGCCTGAGGGGCCCGGGAACCGAGGGCTCGGGACCTCGAAGGGCCAGGATCCCACGGCCAGGTGGTGTTGGCGGGGACTGCTGTGCCCGTGTCCTGTGGCTGGGGGCCCTCACTGGCTGTCTGGCCATCATGAAGCACGGCCTCCAGTTCTTTGGCTTTCTCCCCTCAAGGGGCGTCTGCCAGGTCCCCCACATCGGGGCCCTGTGAGAGTCTGTAAACCAGTCAAGACGGCGCCTGGCAGTGGCTTGACTAGCCAATAGGAGACGAGGAGGGGTTGGTCCCAGGGAGTAAGGACTGACCTCCCACCTCCCCGTGCCCACCCTCGGAGCCAGCCGCTCCAGGGACAGGCGCAGCGGGAGAGCGGCCGGCCCCAGGGCCTCCGTGTTCCAGGGACTTCCTACCTTCCGAGGGCCACTGGCTGGTCCCCGCCCACACTGCAGGTTCCTGAGCGGAACAGATGCTTGCAATCAACCTAAGTTTTGGGGGTGAATTGTAGGAAACCAGGGGTGCTGGGAGAGCCAGAGCTCCACGGTCACCTACCTGCGTGGGGCAGGTCTGGAGTGGCTCTGGTCAGGTGGAGGAGGACCACAGGGAAGTGCCCCCGACCCTGCTTGGGCTGGGGCTTTCAGATCAGGAGGGCTCTGGGCGGGGAGAGCCGTGAGGCTACCTGGCCCACCACCTGGGCAGGAATCCCCTCCACGCCGAGTGGCAGGAGTCTGAGCGGGGCTTGGTGCCATCTGCACGTCCCCGTGACGTGCGCCCCCTGGCCGGGCTCTGCGGGGAGCACGGAGAGCTTCTCTGCTGTCGGGTGATCCACCCTCCGTCCCGGGCAGCAGGCCTGTCGCTCACCCACAGGTGGCCCACAAGGCCAAGCCCTGCAAGGGCTGGGCTGGGATTTGAACCTGTGTCCACCTCAGCCCCAAGCTGTGCCACCTGTGTTCTCCCTTCTTCTCTGCAGGACAGCATGAGATAGGTGAGGCTGCTGCTGTCCTGTGGCCCTCGCTCCAGGACCGACACGCGGCCTTGTCCCGGCAGCTCTGGCCACTTCTGCTCCCCCACCTCTCCTCCAGGGTCCTCCCTCCTGCTGCACGTCTCTTGGTGTCACAGACACACACCTCCAAGTCACTCTGGCAAAGTGGCTACCTAGTGCCCTAGGCAACACCTCCCGAGTCACAGGGAGTAACACGGCCGTAACGCACGCACTGTCGTGAATACACAGACACACACACTCACACACACATGCATTCACACACATGGATGGATGCACCTATACTGTCCCAAGGCTCACGTGCAAGCACATGCACACAGTGAAATGGACACGCAGCACAGGGCCACGACACATCCACGCGCACACGCAGAGCACCTCCACTCCCCATGGGAAGAGGCTGCAGGGGTTTCCCCATCTCTGCAGACCTCCCCGGGGAGGCCCCTCTTAGGGTTGGGGTATGAAGGGTCCCCCAAAGCTCATGTGTCGCCAACAGGTCCTCCAGGGTAGCAATGCTCAGAGGCAGAGGACTCAACACGAGAGCTGCACCCTGCTGTGGGCTGTACGTGTGATGGTCAGCGACTGGAGCGCAGGTCTGGGACGGGTAGTACCTGTGGGCAGGTGGGCGTGGCCGAGCAGGCAGGTCACAGCCTGTCACCCTCCTGAGCAGCACTGTCCATCAGCACTGAACAAGCCCTGAGGCCTGGGTGTCTGGGGCCCTCCCCTCCCTGGTCTGGGTGTGCTCTGGCCGCTGTGAGCTGGCCCCGGGCGGGCGGGCGCCTCCTACGCCACACATCGTCTGGGGGTTCTGGAGGCTGGGGTCCAAGACGGGGGTGGGAGTCGGGTGTGGGGCTTCGGGCTCACAGAGGCTGCTGATGGCGGAGGGGAAGGGAGCTCTCTGGGGCCCTCTGTAAGGTGCCAGTCCCCCCAGGGCACCGCCTGGCCCCAGGCCCAGCCACCCCCGGTCTCCAGTTGCATAGGGGGTCAGGTCTCCACACTGAACCGGGGGCTTCGGGCTCTTGCAGCCCAGCTTGCTCACCCCCGGGCAGGTCCTCGAGGTTAGGGCCACGGTCTGGCTAGCTCAGGGCCAGGCTCTGGCTTGGCACCCTGTAAAGAGTGACCGCCGAGCTGCAGGGGACTCTGAAGCCAAAGGTGCCTGGAGCAGGGGCTGCCGGGGCCGAGGCTGTGCCCCGCAGGGTGGGAAGGGGACCGTGCCCTGGGGAGGGTCCAGGTGTGGGACCAGCCCCTGGGCCGCATCCCCTCCCCTCCAGGCAGAGGGGCCTCGCCAGGGACATCCCAGGTACCAACCAGGTGGGTTAGGACTCTTGAAATTTTGATAAAAATAGTAAAACCCCTGAAATGCCTCATCTCTGATGGCTGCTCTCCGGGCAGCTGTGGACACGCTGGGCTGTGGAGCACCGGGCCTCCTCTGGACCAGCAGTCAGGAGCTGATGGGTTGGAATGAAGGACGGCAGAGAGGGGCTGCAGGGGGGGGGGTCCTCCTGACGGGCATCCCGAGGGGTCCCCGACTGCTCCTAGACAGGACCCCTGATGGAGTGGGTTCCAGCCCTGCTCGGACCTCCCAGAGTCTCTCGTCCCTGGGCAGATGGTGGCTCTTCAGGCTGCCTTTAATAGGCCAGAAATTAAATTAGCAGAAAGCGGAGACTCTGTGATATTAAAAGTCATCCGTGGCTTCAGGGATGGGGGACATTCCATCCACAGAGGCAATCTTACAGGAAAAGGAGTCAGAAATGGGCTCTTGCTGTACAATGAAATCGTCTGTCTGTCACAGCCCTTGGGGCCCGGCACAGGGGACAGTCCTGGTGCACCACCTTGCCCGCCTGGTGAGTCCAGAGGGCTTGTGTTGTTCGCCTGCTGGTGGGCGAGGGGAGCCCTGGGGCCTCTCCTCGCAGCCACGCCATGGGGCAGGTATAGGTGCTCCTCTGGGCACCACCAATATCCCCAGCAGAGAGCCGGGCAGGGGCAGGGTGGCCCTGGTTCTGCAGACTGTGACTTGCCCCATGTTACAAGCAGGGAGGGACACACTCTGGACCAAGTCAGTGTCCCCTGGAACTCATAACCGAGCCTTTCCCAGGCACAGATCCAGCATGGGAGCGTAGCGCTGAGCCCAGGCCAGGCTGGACCACGGGCTGGGACCACGTGGAGCCAGGGCTTCCCCGGCCAGAGGCCAAGCTCAGCTTCCAACGGTGGCAGCCATGGTCCCGGGCCTCTCTGCATCGTACGCTGGACATGGTGATCTCCAACAGCTTTCCTATGCCACCAGGGAGTCTTCTGGGTCTGTCACACTGACGCCACATGCTGTGCTGGACAAAGCACATCCGAGACGTCCTCTTGGGCACCCAGGACTACTTGTTTTGTTGTTGTTTTACATTTCTGCAGTGCTGGGGACGGAACCCAGGGCCTCGCGTGCGCCAGGCAGGCCCCACCCCTGAGCCCCTCGGCAGCCCGTTTCACCCAAGGGCATTTGGACCACACCACAGGTCCCAGACCAGCTCCCCCCGACGGAGAGTCCAGAGCACTTCAAGCTGTGCAGCCTGCTGGTGTCCCCAGGGAGACCGCCGTGCCTCCAGGGTGGCCTGGACCTTGCCACCTGCGTGGTGGGCTCAGTCTGAACTTAAGAACAGAACGTGTGTTCCACACATAACACATGTCACCAGGGTGGCGTCCCTAAAGGTGGCTTCTGCCACCACGGAGGCCTTCCGGTTCTGGCCACCTCACGAGCGTGGGCTTTCCTACTGACCCTCGGGGCTCCTAACCCATTCATCTTTAAAACCAGGCCAGACCCTCCCTCCTGGGCTCTCTGAGACCCCGTGAGTCACCTCCACACACCACGAACGAGAGACGGAGGGACTGCTGTGATCGGGAGGCTGTGTCCCCGAAGGCCCAGTGTGACGGTGTGGCCCCAGCAAGGTGGCCCTGGGAGATGGTGGACCCTGAGGGGCTGGGGCTGCTGGGGGGTCTTTAGGTTTGGGGGTGCCCTCAAAGGGGGCTGTGGGACCCCAGTCTCTCCTCTTCTTCCTCTTTTCCTTCCTGGCCATGGTGCCCGCAGGGTGGCTCTGCTGCCACACAGACGTGCCCCCCCAGGTCCCCAAGCCACAGGTCAGTTGATCGGGGAGCCAAGACCTTGGTCTTTGAAGCGGCTGAGTCGGGTGTTCGTTGTAGACAGGAGGCCTTCCTCTGCGGGAGGGTCACCACAGGCCAGGGTCTCCCTGCCGCTGCCCTGGGGAAGGCCCCTCACCCCTCCCTCGCAGACACAGACGCTGCCTGGCCCCTGCCGGCCTCCCCTCCTGCTCCCACACTCCGGGCACTGACGCCAGACGGCCCCCTTCCACCTCAGCCAGGACCCTCTCAGCACAACGGGGTGGGCCTTGGACGACGGGCCTCCCGCTCCGATGGCACTGCGTGGTGTCCAGGCTGGACCAGAGGTTCAGAGGGACAGTGGCTCAGACTGGCACCTGAGCCTGATTTCTCCCAGATCGACCCAAAGGCTGTGGCTTCTCCCTGGCACCCCCCACAGCGCAGCAGGCGGAGCGCGAGGCTCAGGCCAGCTCCTGCCCACTCGGCAACCCCGTGGGGACGGGCTCATCCCAGGGGGGGTCCCCACCACTCCCGAGGGGCGATGAAGTCAGGGTCCCGCTGCCTCCCTGCCTGGAGCCGGCCCACGCTCCTCGTCCAGGAGCACACACCTGCCACACATTCACCATGGTCACGGCCACTTGGCAGCCAGGTGACAGGTCACTCCTGGCCAGCAGTACCAGCCATGCGCCCTCCCCTCACCGCGCTGCTCAGAGCCCTGGAGAGCCTCCTGGGCCAACTCCTGCATCAGGCAGGGGAGCACGGGGCTTAGGGTGGAGACTGAGCCTCCCGCACGCAGATATGGGCCGCGCCGTGGTCCAGCTACGTGGTGGGGCTGCAGCGTGGCTCCCGTCACCCGCCGTGAAGCGGGAATGCAGCGCTCCCAGGTCTCAGGACCGTTTTGTGTGTGAATTGTGGGAACAAAGTGCTTTGGAGCTGGGGATCCACTGAACTCAACAGAGAGGATCCAAAACAGCTAGGAGTCTTGGTCTCTGGGAAACACACACCCCAGCGACACCAGCTCTTCTCACGGCACTGCGATGGCGGGTCCCAGGCACCGTGCAGTTGGTCACTGTACCTGCTTCTTCATGCTTGTCTTGGCTCTGCCTCCATCCTTGGCTGGCAGCCCTCAGGGTCACAACATGGTTGCTGGGAACCACCCCTTGGCCTCATGTCTCCTCCTTCTAAGCTAAGAAGTATAAGCCCATCACTCTTGCCATGGTTAATCTTGAGCTCTGAGGTTCATTCTGAATCAAGTGGGGTGTGTGATGCCAGCTCACGCCCCTGGGCACACCCCAGTCCTTGTTGTCTCGTGGTGGGAGTGGACACACGACCCTGGATAATCGCGCACTTGGATCACTCCCCACCCCTTCCCGCTGCGATTCTTGAGGCAGACCCCGGCCGCCACTCACAAGTTACTTAGAAGTCCTCCCTGGTTTGGTCCTCAGGGCCCATCTACCCCCAGCCTCTCCTTGCCCTCCCTCCCTCCCTGCCTGGAGAGGTGAGCACGTGGCGTGAACCTCCCGGACACCAGGAGCCCGGCACCCATCCAGGCTGCGGCCTTAGGATTCCAGGCCCAGGAGCCCTCCTCCTCCTGGCATTTTCCACGCCCGGGGACATGCGTCTGCCTTTGTTCTTGGGTGTCCACGATGATGAGAGAGACCCTCGGTCACGAGAGTCCTTCGCCCCCAAACTCACGTGGGCTGTCGGCTGTGCGGGTGACGGTGGTGATGTGCTGAGCACAGCCCCCACCATCTTCCAGTCCGAGTTGACCAGGAGGTGAAATCAGACTCCCTGAAATGACCAGACGGGGACACTGAGTAACCCGGTCCTCGCCCACAGCCTGTGTTCTGTGCCTGCGGTGGCCGGGAGGGGCTCCGCCATCTCTGCGAGACACCCGTCCTCTGGGGCAGTCAGACCACCCACCTAGAGCCCAGGGACCTGCGGGAACCCTCTCTGAGGACACCCTGCCTGGCCAGGTCTTGCTGGGGTTGGTGGGGAGATGGACAGGACAGAGGGACGCCACCCAGGACACTGCCTCCCCCCAGAAAACCAGCTGCTGAGAACCCGTGCGGCCCCCTGGGGCGGCGCTGGGCCAGCGGTGGACACGGGAACCTGAGAACCCGTGACCGTGCCAGCTCTGCAGGGCACCTGTGGCGGGGGCAGGACCCAGGCGCAGCCCGCCTCTGCTCATCTGCACAATGGCCTTCGGGGACCAGCGCACCCTGAGCCAGGGCCCCAGGAGCCACGCAGAGCTGAGAGGGAGGCGGAGCCTCAGGTGCCCTTGGGTCCCCTTGGGGAGGTGGCAGTGGGGACGCTGGTGAGCAGGAGTGTGGCAGCCCATGCTGTCCCCAGCAGCTCCTCCAGCCAGGGGCCCAGGACCCAGTGAGGGAGGCTCGGAGCAGCAGCTCCTGCGCAGGCCTCGGAGGTTGACCTGTGAGTGGCCGTCCCGCCCCCGACCAGTGGCCGCCGGGTGGAAGGGGAGGCTGGCCTGCAAGGTCCCTGCGGCCACTCGCTGTCCTGGAGGTTGGGGTAGGAGCAGTGCTTCTGGGAGCAGATTCAAACCAGAACATGAGAGGCCTCCGAAGCCCCAAGGGCCACGCAGATTGTCCTGGGCCCAGCTGGGGTCCAGCCCTTGGTCACCTCATCGACCCGGGCCCCTCCCTCTCTTCCTTCCTCTGCTTTCCATCTCCTGGGGCCACCCACTAATCACACACTCAACTCCACGCTGCGATTCCACCCCCAGAGGAAAGACCAGTGTGACTCAGGGTGCTCAGGGGCCTCTGTGGAGTGGACCCAGCCCAGCTAACGGGTCCCAGGCGGAGGGAGCAGTGTGTGCAAAGGCCCTGAGGCAGAGCCAGCTGGGCAGGGTGGGAAAGGCCGATGCCCCACAGGGTGAGATCAAGAGCACAGGGGTGGCTCTGGGCTTCTCTCTGCAGGGAGGGTCAGCTTGGTCCATCTTCCACGGGAGCAGGGATCAAGCCTATCTTGTCCCTGGGACTTGGGGCAGGGACAAATAAATCCTGCAGAAATGAGCAGGTCCTTCCTGTCTCCTGGCAGGGGTCCATTAGGGTGGGCATGGGAAATGAGCGACCCTCTTAACCCTGAGCCCCCAGAGGCCCTGCGGAAGAGGCCCAAGGCTAGCCCTGGAAGGGGGAAGTCCCTGTGGCTGTCGGCAGGCGGACACCCGGCAGGTGTCCTTCCTCCTGACTCTGCTACCTTCCAGCCAGGCCTCGACAACCTGGCCCACGATCAGGTGACCAGGGCGGCCGGGCCCACTGTGCACTGGCTCCTGGTGCCACTCCCCAAGGACGATGTCCACGGGGCCTCTTGAGGCTGCGCCTGGCACTGGTGGGCTCGCACGTTCCCGCTGCCAAGCTTAGCACCTAGGACAGGCAGAAGTGGCTTCTCCAAGGTGGGAGGACGTGGAAGGGGAGGGTTGGCGGGTCCCACCACCTCCAGGCGACGAGGACACAGCTGAGCAGTGGCTGGTCACCTGGAGCCAGAGCTGGGTCCTCAACAGGCCTCCTGTCACCTTCCCCTGGGCCTGCTCTTCCCACGGTCCCCTGCCCTCAGTGCCAGTTGCCCCGGCCACCCCCAGCCAGGGAGGAGGGGAGCGCGGGCCAGGTCCAGGTGGCCAGGCAGCCTCTGCACACAGCCAGCGAGGAAGGCTCGGTGCCCACAGCTGCCTCTGTGCCCAGCGGCAGCGGCTGATCCGTCACCTTGAGCAGTGCAGGCTGCCCGGCTCCGCACGATCCGTCTCCACCAGGTGCCGGTCCGTCCCCTCCTCCTCCTGGACTCCTGGAGGCTGTGGCACGTCTCTGCCTGAGGAAAGACCACGGAGCCATGAAGACAGGCCTGGCCCGCAGACCGACGCCCAGCTGGTGACCTTCAGCAGGAGCCGCAGACCTGCAGGCAGAGACAGGGAGGCAGCTGAAAACCTGGCCACCAGGCTCCCGGGTCCTCCTGCTCCCACAGGCTGGTTTCCCGGAGCTAATCTGCAGCCCCCCGGGCAACACTGGCCTCCCATCACACACCGCGGAGGACCTGAGGGGACGAGTGGCCACCACACTGGTGTTTCTGTCCGTCCACTCGGGGCTCGCAGCCTTGAGTGCCCTGGGAGAAGGTCCACGGGGCAGGTCAGGGGCTGTGAAGTGGGAGCAGTCCACTTCTCTTTTGAAACTTCTAGTGGACAATTCCATCGCAGCCCACGCAGCGGTCTTCTAAGTAACGTCACACAGACGTCCCCGGGGCCCATGACAGGGCTGTCCGTGTCCTACCCTGCGCTGAAGCTCTCTAAGTTGAAAACACACCCTCCTCCACTAGTCCTGCCTGCAGGACATGGGGGATTCCCTGCACAGGGTTGCCTGGGACCTGCGGCCACCACCGCTGTCCAGCACGTGTCCAGCGGGCACAGCACTGTCTGGGGAAGGTCAAAACTCAGAATCGGAAGTGTGGCTTCTGCTGAAGGTGTGCGGCTTCCAGACCATCCTCAGGTCCAGAACTCCTAAGGTGGATCAGGGCGGTCAGTGCTGGCCCCCCACAGCCCTGTAAGGCTTCGTCCCCCATCCCCCTTTCCCTGCGTTTCCGTGTGATGCAAACCCCACTCGGTGCCATGATGCATTTGCTATGGGCAGAGGCTGCATTGAGGAGGCAGCGAGGACCCGGCTGTCCACCCCCTGGCTCCAGCAGTGGGCAGCGCAGCCCTGATCTCCATTCAGCCTCCTCCTTCTGCCCGTGGAGTCTTCTGGACCATCTCTTGGCCACGTTTTCCTGATTCTGTGCCCTTCTCCCGAAACCTCCTTTGCCTGCTCTGGACAGCAGGACGTCGGCTGTCCCTTTCGGTGTTTTACGGCGGTCCCTGCGTGCCCTCCTGGCTGGCCTGAGCTTTGACGAGGGCTCGGAGTCTCTCACTTTGTCCCTCTGAACATCCCTGGCTGCTGTGACTTTGTGTCACCGGCTTTCTTCCGTTGGGCCTGGCGTGGTGGGTTCTCTGTGACCTCGTTACGGCTGGCTGAGGCTTCAGGTCTTGGGTTCACACCCTGGTCAGACGTCCACTTTCAGCCGGGATTCCTTTGAATACTTCCCTCCTCCCCAGAGCGCCCCCAGCCGTGCTCGGTGGCCTTATCTCATCTCTGGGTCACAGACGTCTCCCCCCTCCCGCCCCCCAGTCTTTTTCTTGTCCTGCTTCACTCCGGGTGGTCTCTTCCCATGGTGCCCAGGTCCCCTGGTCTTCCTCCTGCGACGACCCCACGGTGTGTCCCTGTCCTTCATTTCTGGTCCCCACATGGTTTCACGACCTCAGCGTTGTGAGCAGGAGCCTGGGGGTCCCCTTGACAAGGTGCTTCCGAGGCCTTCTGCCCACGGGGCCCCCCGAGACGTCCTGCGTCTGCCCCTGGGGGCTGGTATTTCTCCGTCAGGGACCCCGTTTCCTCCCTCTCCGTTGCCTGGTGATCTTGGATGGATGCTGCAATCGTGGGTGCGTTTTGTCCCCTCGGAGTGTTGGGCTCTGTGGGGATTCTCATTTGGTCACTTGGGGCCCATCCCTCCCTGCTCCAAGCACCTTCAGGGTGGACATAGAGTCTGGCCCTGGAGAACCACCCTGCTGGGCTCGGCCTGATGCTGCCTGCCCGAGCTGCCTCCTCCTGCCAGACCTGGCGAGCCCTGCTGCAGGTCCCTGAGCCCCTCTGGGCAGCTCCCTCATCTCCAGTACCAGATGCCCGGCCGTCTGCCCTCCAGACTCAGGATTCCCAACTTCTCTTCCTCTGCATCGCTGGCCTCTGCCCCGAGCCAAGAGCCGCCCACTGGGGTGCACCTGTTTCCCTTCTGAGGGGCACGCAGCTCGGCACTGCGGGTGGTCCCGTCTGGGGACAGCTGCTTCTTACCTGTTGCTCAGTTCATTCCAGGAGGGTCATCCTAGCCCTTAGCCCTCCTGGGCAGACGCGGGCATCGTGGACTGCCACCCTGGAGCTCAGCCTTGCCATTTACTAATGCTGGGGTTTGGCTACTCCGTCTCCAAGCCCCGTTTTCCTTGTCTGCAAAACGGCAAGGGTGATGGCCTCTTCCTGATGCCCGGGTAGCTCCTAGCCCAGGACCCGGCCACAGGGAGGCCCAACGGAGGGTGGCCACTGACTGGACACACCTGGTGGTGGGGGGGGGGGTTGCCTTTCTCACTAGACTGTCTGCTGTGGAGAGCCAGCGCGTGCTGCCCCGCCCACTCCTGGGTGGAGAGCATCACAGATGGGCTCCAATCATCACCCTGAACCTGGATGAGTCACCACCGTCCCACCTGAGTGACACACAGCTGGGACTGCCCGATCCCCAGTGCACCGGGACCCTCGCCTTTGCTCCCCAGCCTTGCCCACAGGTGCACGGGGCTCCCGGTCCTAGTGGACCCCAGTAGATGGTGATAACTGACCACCCAGAGACTAGCTGGACGGGGCACCTGAGTTGTGTGTTTAAGCCCCGCAAGTCCTTGGGGACTTGTCGTGTCCTTCTCCTGTGTCCTGGGACAGTACCCTTTCTGCGTCTCCATTTCCCTGTCTTAAAACAGAGGGGTTTGGACCAGTCGCCTCAGTGGCCCTCACACTGTCGGAAGCAGAGAGCTCTTTTTCTACGTCCTGGTCCAAGGCAGAGGACAGCACTGCTCCGGGCGAGGCAGATGGCTTGGGGGATCCCGAGACACAGGGAGTGGCCACAGTGGGTGACCGCTGAGGCCCTTCCAGGCACAATGGTCGTCCTAGGACCTGCCCAAGGACACAGCTCCAGGCAAGCGCCTCGGTATCAGCTTTCAGGTTGACTGCCGTGTTTTCCACTCACTCATCCACTCACCAAAGCATCTGATAGGCACCTACTGTGTACCAGGCCCTTGGTTAGACGTGGACACAGCTTACAATGTCACGGAGGTCAAAGCCCCTGTCCTCAACCCCCTGGTGACACAGTTTGGGAAGCAAGCCCGGAAAGGAGGGGGAGGCTCCCGAGGGCAGACCAGGGCTTTGCAGTGGACTGGGGCCTGGATCCGCTGCCTGGCCTGCCCAGCCAGGAGGCTGGCCTTTGGGGTAAACTTGTCTTGCCTAGGGGTCTGACTCAGCCCGGGCTGGACCGTCTGTGCTCCTGCGTCGGGATCCCTGCACCTGGCGGTTTACACAGTACAGAAGGTTTCTTCTCCCGGTTCTGGAGGCCAAGACGTCCAAGGTCGAGGGCCAGCAGGTTCTGGGGCAGTGAGCGCCGCTCCTCTGTAGGGAAGGTCATGCGCCCTCTTTGTCCTCCCGTGGCAGAGGGCAGAGGGCAGAGGGCAGAGGGGAGGGATCCCCTAACGTAAGGGCTTCAGTCCTCATGAGTATGGGGCCCTGGTGACCTAGACCCTCCCAACAACCCGCTGCTGCCCTGCAGATCAAGTCTCCGCCACAGGACGCCGGGGCCACACTCAGGCCAGGGCCACACTCAGGCTGGCGCCACGGCCTCCCCTTTGTGTACGAGTGGCCCTGCCCGACTGGCACTCCAGTGGTCGGCCCCAGGAGCCGTCGTGGACATGTGAGCCCCGTGCTGTTCTACCCACGTCCTCCTCCACAGGCTGAGGGACAGAGGGTCAGCGGGCATGTGGCTTGGCACCCGCACGTGCTCTGTAGATGTAGTCACTGCCTTCGTGACTCAGTTCCCTGCAGCGAGACACAGGAGGGGGACGGGCGCGTGCAGGCGGCAGACGCTCCAGGTCTCATCTACTCTAACTCCCAGCAGCTGGGCCAAGGCTCCCTGGCCCCACCTCATCCCTGCCCACTCCGCCCCGCCCTCCAGAACATTCCTGCAGCTCTGACGCCCGCCCACACTGACCCTCCAGCCTTCCTCACAGGCCGAGCGCCAGAGGGTGGCCAGGGGGATCTCTGCCAGGGCGGGTGAGTGGCACGGATGCTGCCCACACCCTCCTGGGGTGGCCAGGCTGCTGCCCAGTCACCCTGCCTCTCATGGTCCTGGACTTGGTGCTTGGCTGTGGCAGGGCCCGTCCCCTGGCCGCAGTCGGCTCCTCTGATGGGAGAGTCAGGAGCTCAGCTGGGGTTAGAACAAGCCCCCAGAAGCCTGGGTCCGAGACGCTCAGAGCCCACTGAGCCCAGCCCGGTTCCGCCCCAGGAGCCAGCAGCTGCAGGGTGCCCCCTCTGGGCCTCCCCTTCACGGAGACCTCCGCCCACCACTGCCCTGGCACCTGCAGCCTGCGGCGGGGACAGCCGAGGACCCTGCCTCTCACCCCCCCAGGCTCCCCCGTCACTCAGAGCAGGGGCAGTGTGTCCTCTGAAGCCGGCCCAGGCCAGTCCCAGGGCCAGGAGAAAGCACTGCAGCCAGCAGCCAGGTCCTGGCCCCTCTGCCTCTCCCCAGCCTGGCCCCCAGCTGTGTTCCCGACCTGCCGGAAACTCCCGCGAATCACAATTCTAATTAAGTTTTCTTTTCTCAGAGAGACCCTGGGTGATTTTTTCTCCTTCTGTTTTTTTTCATGTTTGCATTTTCCAATTACCACCTTGGAACTAAAAAATAGAATTGCTAATGGGATATTGCAGCGCGCGAGGGCGGGGCTCCGACCGCTCCCCCAGCGCCGCAGGCTCCCATCCTGCTCTGCCGCCAGCACGGCAGCCTCCACCTGGGGAGGCTGAGCCCCATGTCCTCTCTGTGCAGGGGGAAGGGTGTCCGTGGCCTCCGGGCTGCATGTGGATGGCACAGAGGGCTAGCCCGACCCCTGCCCACGAGCAGCGGCCACCCGGAGGTCACCATGAAGCAGCTCCTTAGAAAGACAGAGGATGGGCAGAGACGGGGGATGGGAAGGAGGGAGGAGGGAGACCTGTCCCTCCCTTGGTCACTCTGGAGGAGGGGCTGGGTGACCCTGAGCCTCCGCAGGGGGGTGGTCTACCTAGTAGGGGCAGCAGCAGCCCGATGGGCAGATCAGGGCCGCCGTAGCGCTGGCTCCCGTCCTTAGCGCTGGCTCCGTCACTGCTCTGGCCCCCACTGCTCTGAAGGGGAGCTTAGCGCAGCCTCCTCAGCAGCACGCGCTGGGGACGAGGTCATCCAGAAGAGCCAAGCCCTTCCCGCCAAGCACATGCCCTTGCGGCCTGAGTCGCATCTGCATGGGAACCTGGGACCCCAAGGCGGGCACGATGGGTGTCCCCAGCATCCACCTCCTCCTCCCTCCTAGGGACAGTTTTCTGGGCATAGGAGCACACTGAAGCAGGATGGCACTCAGTTGTGGCCAGAGAGACGAAAGCCATCTACTGGGTGGGACTCCTGGGAGCTACTGTATCTCCCATCAAAGGAACAGGATTCAGCTGCTCTCCTGTTTCAATCTCCACCCTTCTTCCTTCCTCCAGCCTAAAACGTGAATGATGTCTGGGGGTGCTGCAGCCGTTTTGTGGCCATGAGGCCGACAGTGGAAACAGGAAGGAACCTGGGTCCCTGTTGTTAGTATAGGGCTTCCACAGAGGCTGACTGCAGACTGCTGTGCTTACCATCTTGAGGGGAAAAAATCAATCAATCTGAACCTGGATGAGTCACCACCGTCCGACCTGAGCACACACAGCCAGGACTGCCTGATCCCCACTGCACCAGGAAGCTGTGTGGGGGCAGGTGGGGGTGTTCCCAGCTCTGCATGGAGGAGCCTCTGGCAGTGACAGTTAAGCCCAGCTGCTCCTCCCTGCAGGCACGGGGTCACTTCTGTCCTGGATGGCAGAGTCCACCCTTCACAGGAAAGGCAGGCTGCGTCACAGCCCACAGTTCACGAAGAGTCCCTGTGCCGGAGCAGGGGATATGTGGCCGCCAGGACCTCAGTGGGCCCAGGGTGCGTCAGGCCAGGGCTGCCCGAGGCCGACCTGGGGTGAGGTCACCCTGGAGGATGGAGGGGAGGAGCCGAGCTGGCCACCAGGGCAGCAGGACTGGCCACAGGTGAGCGAGGAGCGCTCATGAGCGCAGCCCGAGGTGAGGCGCCTGGGGCCGGGCCCTTCCCAGGACTCAGAGGAAGCTCCGGGGAGGGAGGGGCTGAGGCTGGGGCAGGTGGGCCTGGGCCTGAGTGCTGCTGCTGGCCCAGCCCACTCCAGGACTCTGGGGAGAGGTCCCAGAGATGGCCACAGCGGCCAGGAAAACAGGCAGCTCCAGGGGGCAGGCGGAGTGGAGGGGAGGGTTGCGGGCAGGGCCGCGGGGACAGCAGCGCTCGCTCGGAGGGACAGGGACTTCAAAAGTGGGCCCTAGGCTGGGACAGGGCTCAGCGGTAAAGCGCGAACACGCACAAGGCCCTGCGCTCGACTCCCCAGCACCAAACAGAGTGGGAGCCACCTTCCCACGGTGGCCTTTTCGAATGTCCCCAGCTGGCTCCCAGGGAGGCTGGCCTCACTCGTGGAGCACACTCTGGGCAGCCGCCTCCCCTCAGAGCAGCCCAGGCCCTGGCCGTGTCCTCCCTGACATCCACACGACGGAGCGCCGATCTGAGCTCCCCAGGCAGCAGCTGCCTGTCCTCTCGTCCCCACAAAGCCACCAAGGCCACTGATGCACGTGGGCACTGACTGGCATGGGGTGACTCGAGAGCCTCCTCTAGGTCTTCCCTCCCTCCTCCTCCCTCTTCCTGGGTCCGAGAGTGCTTGACATGAAGGACCACCCTTGCCACGTCCACCCCTGGAGCCACGGCCAGCCTGCTCCCTTCTGGGAGATGCCCTCATGTCCCCAGCGTCCTCCCTTTGGTGCCTGGCTCTGCCGGTGTTCACTGGGCACTTCACGCCTGGGGCTGGAGCGGGCGGCTGCCTCTCCCCCTGCATCTGAAGGTCCAGCTGGGGCTCAGCTGCTTCTCGTGAGCAGATCACCCCTGGGACGAGTGGAATACGGCCCCAGAGGTGCGCGTGTCCTGGACCCGGAGCCTGTGCGCCTGCTGGGTCATAGGAGCACCGGGAGTCTGGGCTGCAGCCAGAGCTAGGGCGGCTCCTCAGCTGGCCTTGCAGAGGGAGGTCAGCCAGGGGCTGTGGGAGCAGGTCCTGAGCAGCGGGATGGACGGGAGGGAGCTGAGGGAGGTGCCCTGGGGCGGGTGAGCGGGCCTGGGCCTCACCTGCCCTGATTGGACTTCCCCCACCCTATCAGAGGCTGCTGGACTCAGGCTCAGAGCCGCCCTCTGTGTCTGGGAGGGACCAGGTCCCGAGGCCCATTTTCAGGACAGTGTTCCGCCTTAAATGTGCCATTGGGATGTAAGAGAGGCCACTGGGGCAGACAGAGCAGGGTGGGCAGTCACCAGCAGGTGACCAGCAGGGCCCATGCCGGTGCCTGGGGCAGATCCGAGTCCACACACCCAACAGCCCTGGACACGTGA
Source organism: Urocitellus parryii (assembly GCF_045843805.1). NCBI lineage: Eukaryota > Metazoa > Chordata > Mammalia > Rodentia > Sciuridae > Urocitellus > Urocitellus parryii. The sequence goes on along the minus strand of NC_135534.1, from coordinate 209,478,248 downwards.
CGACGGGGAGGGGTGGACCGAGCCCCCCAGATGGGGATCTCTCTGCTCCTTAGGAGTCACCCTGCGTGTGTGCCCTCGGCCTTCATCCCAGGGGGTTCCTGCCGCAGAGAACGGGGTGGGGGACACCCTGTAGGAGGCAGTGAGCAGGGCTCAGCCGACGAGGAGCCAGGGGGCCTTGCGCTCTAGGAGTGGAATGTGGGTGCCACCTCTCTGGGTGTGCCCTCTCTGGGTGTGCCCTCTCTGGGTGTGCCCTCTCTGGATGGGACGTCTCTGGGTGCACCCTCTCTGGGTGCCACCTCTCTGGGTGCGCCTGCCCCCAGACACCCATCTCAGGACACTGTCCGTAAAGCGGGGCTTTCGCTGTACTGCTCTTTGGGGTGGGACAGGTGGGCGTGCCTCTCGCAGACACCTCAGCCCCCAGCTGCACCACCCACAGTCCTCCCCCTCCCTGGTGGCAACCCGCTGTCGGAAACCGGCGGGTGGGGACCCCCCACAAGGCACAGGGCCCCAGCCACACTCCGTCCCCTCTCACAGCCTCCCCAGGCCAGCAGGGCCACCAAGGACTCAGCCACGGAGACTCTCTGAGCCACGCCACTCCCACAGCCACCTCACCACAGGCCGGACGGCCCCAGGAGTGACCCAGAAGCCTCAGGTCAGGCCACAGCTGCCACCTCGAGGTGGGCTCATCTCCAGAGGGCAGGAGCCGCGGACGGGTCCTGCCAGCCTGGCCCTGACCGCTGCTCTCCTCTCCTGCCCCTCGGCGCCCACCCCGGCCTTCTGGCTCTTTCCTCTGCTGGGAATGTTCTTCCTTTGGTGTCCACTGGACCCGCCCCGCCCCCAGGCCAGGCTTCACTGCTGCCCCCCAGGGTCCTGCGGTCGAGGTGGCCCTGTCTTCCCTGCTCTGGCCGACCCCTCTCCTTCCCAGGGCAGCGCCTCTGACCTGGGTCCTGCACGGTTCCTCCTGGTCCCAGCACTCCCACACCAAGCCGTGAGCCCAGCCTCGGGAGCACTGGCCACCACGGTGAGCGGCCCCGCTGACCTCCCTGGAAGAACTGGCAGCCGGGCTCCTGCCAATGAGCTGGGGTCCCGACCCCTGTCTCTGCGACATCTCGGTCACCGAGAGCGACACACCCAGGGTGGGTGGCAGTGGCCAACAGTGGCCTCCTCCCTCCTGGGCTCCCCTGTCCGAGCAGCTGGGGCCGTGCAAGTGGGGGCTGGGACAGCCCCTCTGGTCCCTGGGCAGCCCTGCTGGGCTCTGTGCTTCTTCCCGCCTGGCCACACAGGCCACAGCCACTTGTCCAAGTCCAGGGGAACTCAGGCCCAGCCGGTGTGGTCCAGCCTCCTCGTAGGTGGGCACCTGGGGGGCCGTGTGGACGGCTCTCAGCTGAGCTCTCAGCCCTCCCTGCTGGGCGGTGAGTGCTGGTCCCGCTCATCTTTGTGGGGAGCACCGGGGCTGGTGTAATTAAGCCCTGCGTCTGGTTGCCATGGCATCCTGCCAGCACGGTGCCCATCAGCCTGCAGAAGTGGGTCACGCACTCGCCTCCTCCTCATTTTTGAACTTCTGTGAAATAATGATGAATCAGATCCAAGTGCAGCCTGGCCCGCCACTGTGCGCTCTCCCCCTTGGCCACTTTCTGAGCAGCCCCTTGCTGTAACGAGCCACTAGAGGAAGAGACGGCTTGTCACCTCTGGGTGTCAATTACCTCTGTGTTCCAGGGCCAGTTAGCAGCTTCCTCGGTGGGAGCTAGGCATCTGCACGGCATGGAAAGTCCTCCCTGAAGTCTGACCCTTTGCCTCCCTTTGTTGTCTGGGGGGGGGGCATGCTGTGACACAGGTGAGTGACATCTCTGGACCCCACCACAATGAGGCTCCCTCTGGTCCATAAACATCCCCTTTCTGTCTGGGGCTGGGGGCCCAGTGTGGACTCCTCTCCACCCACACCTGCCTAGCATGGCCCGGAGCTGCAGTCTTTTCATTAAGTGTCTACCTGTCCCTGGCACAGGTGACACTGAGAGGAGCAGGTCTGTGGTGCTGCCTCTGTAAAAGAGGCAGGCGGGGTGACTGCGGGGGGCTTGGGAGAGGCTGGACAGTGGGAAGAACAGAAGGACACTGTCGGGGACTGAATGGTGGCCCAGCAGACACCGGCCACCATCTGAAGGTGGTCTTACTTGGAAATCGTTTTTGCAGATGTCATTAAGTTAGGGAGCTAGAGAAAGGATCATCCGCTGCTATCATGACAGGTGCCCTGAGGAGAAGGGGAGGAGGGGCAGAGACCGTGCTGGGGCCACAGAGGAGCTGGAAGAGGCAGGCAGGACCCTTCCCCGGGGCCTCCAGGGGGCTTGGCCCACAATACCTGGATTGTGGCCTCCTGGAGAAGGACCCCTGTTGTTTAGCCCCGAGGTCTGTGGCCACTGGCCATGGCAGCCAGGAAATCAACACACACCACGCCCAGTCACGAGTGTCTAGTGCCCAGCCTGAGCCCCAAGGTCACTGGTGGCAGGGGCTGCCTGGAGCCCGGGAGGGCCTGGGGTGCACCTAGGAGCTCCTCTTTCGGTGCACGCCCAGCATCTCCTGCACTCAGGAAGAACCCTAGGAAGCAGAGGAAAGGCGCTCTGGAGGGCGGCAGGGTCTGGGGCCCACAGCCCTGCCATTCCGGGGCTGCACCATCTTGGGTGACACTAGTGATAGCACTGTCTTGCACCAGCCTCAAGCCAGACCACCCATGCAATGGGGTTGGGTAGGTAGACAGCAGGAGGCTGTGGAAGAGGCCATGGAGAGGGGTCTGCAGAACTCTCCACCAGGAGCCACGTTAGCCTGAGACCTGGGCAGGGAGGACCAGCCCCGGGGCCAGGCGCAGAGCCTGCAGCTCTAAACCGCGAGCAGGAAAGAGCTCTGATGGTCAGCAAGCCTGTGGAGGAGCCGGGTGTGGGTCATAGGCTTCGGGGGCGTCCAGGGGGAGCAGAAGGGCAGCATGCAGTGTTGCAAAAATGAGCAGGGGGCAGTAGGAGGGGACAGGGAGCAGTAGGGGGGGACAGGGAGGAGTAGGAGGGGACAGTGACCTGTGGTTTGGGGAAGGTGGGAGTGGAGTTCTCGCTGCTCAGCGCTGGGACCACTGAGGGAGGGCAGAGGGAGTCCGCACAGCCTCCCAGGTTCTGTCTGAGTAGCTGGACATGGGGGCATGCAGTGAGCAAGACGCTGTCACTGTGAGGCCTTGGGGTCCCATCCAGGCAAGCCAAGGGGACGTTTCTATAAGATGTCCACCTGCAGACCACCAGTGGGCAGCTGAGGTGTGAGGAGGAAGGGCTGAGGTGGATGTGGTCTCTACCCTTGGGGTATAAAGGGGTCAGAACCCAGAAGGCTCCAGCCCAGGCAGGCCTCCAGTGGACAGCGGGCAGGAGGACTGGAGATGACATAAGGAAGGCTCAGCTTATGTGAGCAGGACTGTCCCTGCATGAGGACTCCATGGAACAGCCGTGGTTTGGAAATGTGCCAGCAGGTGACAGGAAGGGAGGCCCAGAAGAGGGCTACTGGCCACCTTCCTGGGTGTCACCTGCTCTGCTCTCGGAGGCTGGGGACTGGACACAGTTGTCCCATGCAGGCAGAAGGCAAGAGACAGGCCTTGGTCACCCTCCTCCCTCAGACAGGGAACTGCAGCGGCCCAGGCCAGGCCACCTGCGAGGGCCTTCCGCCTGCGGTTCTGGGCCCAGGACCTCCAGCCCTGCCTCCTGCAGGTGTGCTTGGCTCCGACTGTGCCGCAGTCCGGGAGAGCCAAGCCCAGCTTCCTGGAAACAGGAGATCTGCAGGCTCCAGATACACCCAGCCCACATGCTCACACACAAGCACATGCACAGACACATGCACTCAGGGGTGCCCACGGCGTCTCCTCCTCCTGTCCTCCACTTTCCAGTTCCACATTGTGTCTAGCTAGTGACAGGCTCCAGCAGGCCAGGCCAGTGACAAACCCCACTCACTCTCCCAAGTCCAGTTGACTGGGGATCTTCAGGGGAGGGGATGGAGGGCATAAGGAGTCTCCTGCTCAGAGGGAAGGCCAGGGGAGCTGGAGGACTAGAGGGAGGACAGAGACAGCACCTCCTGGACTCCTGGGAGACTAGCCCAGAAAGGAGCACTGGTCACTCAGGCCTGGCCATCAGCAGTACGGTGTGGCCAGCCCTTTCCCAAGCACATCCCACAGCTAGACCCTGTGCAGATGGACAGGTAAAGAAGAAAGACCACCACGCTCAGTTACCTGTGTGACAAGTGCCATGACGGGGAGTGATGGGGCCTGGGAGGGACAGGGAGGGGACATCTCTTCTCCCCAGCACTGCATCCCTGGGTTCTGGCAGGGCTCACAGCCACCAGCATAAAGGGGACGGTTCCCAGCTTCCCTTGCAGTCACAGGTGGGAGTCGGCCATCAGGACAGCAGTCACGTGGCAGTGCTCAGGGTCCATGCCTAAAAGGCAGTTGGTGTGGACCCTGTGCCCCGGCCTCTGCCCTGCTGCTTGGAATAAGCTTACAGTGGCTGGAGCTCCAGCCACCATCCTGGGCCCTAGAGACGGCGGAGCAGAAGCTGGAGCTCTGGGTCCTGACGGCTGTGCTGCCTAACCTGCCTGGGCTGCCCACACCTAGTGGAGCCTCCCTGAGGAGACCCAGGACAGGACCTGGGCAGTGGAGGAAGTATGCCCAGTGACAGGACTGGTCTGAGAAGGCAGCACTCAGAGCAGGCCTGAGCCCAGGAGGGTGGAGGGAGTGAGACCTGTCCCTCCATGTCCTTGGGACACCCTGGCCTCCTCCTTGAGCATCCATCCTCAGTCCCACACTGGGCCTCTGCCCCTGCCTGTGACACCAGTGTCTGTCCCGGAGCAGCCCTCACCCCAGATCTGATAGTTCTGTCTCTTAGGAGACTGGCCCAGGGGCGGACTAAGGAGGACTGTCCTCCTGCTTGAACCCCACACCTGGCCAGGACCTGGGGTTCTGGGCTCCAGGTCCAACTGGGCCCCTCAAGGACTCACACGAAGTCAGCCAGGCCCTAACCCGGCATGGTGGTGTGGAGATGCCCCAGGGAGAAAATCAGACTCCACCACCTGCCTTCAGCAAGGTGGCTGTGGAGGGGGCCTCCGCCAGCTCAGAGGGGCTCCCAGGGCCAGCTTGGGCCCTCCACTGCCTGCTCACCAGAGGCATCTCCAGGTCTGAAAACCCTCCCTCCCTGAACACCACTCCTGTACCCTGGACTTGGGCTTCTGGGGATCCCCAGCGGGTTCAGTTGGCCCTTACCCCCGCTGCCCGACAAATGTAAGTTAAGCAATTTGCTCAAGGTCAAAGGCTGGTCCCTGCTGCTCAGGTCGGGCTGTGACCACCCTGCCTGCCGCATCCTGGAATCCGTGCGGCTCTGGTGCCTTCAGGGCTGGGCCATGAGCTCTGGGGCCAAGCCTGCCCCTTGCTCTGTCCTGCAGGTGGAGGCCAGGGACGCGCAGGGAGCCCCGGGTAAGGCAGGCCAGGGGGCCTCTTCCCCTTCCTTCCGGGTGGCCCGCCGTCACGGTGACCTGAGGGCAGCCCTGTCAGGCCGCCATCCAGCCGCCCTGCGGCGCAGGAGGCTGGAGAGGCCAGGCGCAGGCGGGGTCGCCCTCGAGGCGGTGGCGTTGCGCGCTGGCCCCGGAGGCGCTCACTCGCGGAGGGTTTTTCCACTGCCGCTCCGCGGCGCGGCCTCCCGGCAGTAACTTAATTAGCTCTCTGTTTTCCAAACAGGCAAAGCGTGACTCAGCACTTTGCCACTCGTTCTAAATCTGTCGCTAACCCCCCAGGTGTCTTTTAGCCCTGTCCTCGGGGAGATGAGATCACGGGGCCAGAAGAAGACGAAGGCCACCTCCCGCCGCTGCTGCGCCCTGCAGGGCCGGGGGGGGGGGGGGGGGGGGGGGGGGGCTTCCTGGTGGCCCGAGGCCCCGCCCCGCCCCAAGGGAAGTTGAACCGAGGCCCTGGCCCGCGGTGCATCCCTGCGGAGCTGCGCAGGGCTCCCGGGTTGCCAAGGCCAGGTCCCGTCCTCCCAGGGCTTCACCGAGGGCCGCGCCTAGGGGCTCCGCTGTGGGTGGCAGAGGTCTCTGACTCCCGGCGCCCTTGGCAGGGGTCAGAGCCTGCTCCTCCCTTGGCAGGGGTCAGAGCCTGCTCCTCCGCTAGGCCCCGTTCTCCCTTCCTCCTCCCTCCTCCCTCCTCCCTGGAGCTGGGGGACCCAGCGCCCCCTCAGGGATCTTAGCAGGAAGCCAGGCACTGATGAGATGATTTGGTGGCCCGGAGGCAGAGAGGTTGGGGGGCGCTGCTCAGGGTGATTTAGGAGGGTGAGTGGTCTAAGCCGGCCCCTCCCCAGCAGGAGCCCTTGCTAGGCGCCCTGGGAGCACCTGGCGGGGTGTGTGGCTCCAGGTGGGACGGCCCAGGCTTCCCTGCTTGGAGGAGGAGCCCCGAAGCAGGTGTGTGAGCAGGGGAGGGAGTCCTGCTTCCCTTCCCCCCGCGATGCACCAGGCAGCTTCGTGAGCCTGGGGCTGTTGTACCCACCTCGACAGCCACGTGGGCACAGCGCTGTTCTGCAGTTCTGGGGTCCCAGGCTCTGAGATCAGGGCGCCGCAGGCTCGCTCCTTCTGGAGGCCCTGGGCAGCCATGGTTTCCCCTCCCAGCCCAAGGCCCTCCTCCCTCTTCCAGGCCGCAGCCTCTTCTGTTCTCTCTGACCTCTGCTTCTGCCCCACTTCTGTCTTATCTGCCCCCAACTCCTCTTAGCAGGACCCTTGTGATTGCAGCAGGCCTCCTTCATAATCCAGGATAATCACCCCACACCCAGTCCTTAATTTAATCACAGCTGCAAAGCCCCCTTGGCACAGAAGCTAAAGTTTCCACGGACTGGGGGGTGGGTGGGATGGGATGCAGCATACTGGGGGGCTGTCTTCTGATCCGGCTCTGACCATCCCTGCCTGTCCGGGAATTCATCTCCTCGGTCCACGATGGCCTGTGGATTACAAGCACCACTGCTCAGGCAGTTCCAAGGGACTATCTTTGTGGGTGGCTATAAACTCTGAAGGGCTGGACTCTGGTGCCTTCCTGGTGTGTGACCCTACCCCTATCATGCCACCTCGGCCTGCAGAGTGTGGCCCACCTGGGTGAGGCGGGGGCTCCACAGAGAGGCCAGTCCACTAAGATGGACCTGCAGCTGCCTTCCAGAGGCGGGGCACTGCCCCCGGGAGGCTGAGTGCTGTGCTCTCATTACTGGCTGCAAAACGTAATTATGGATGTTGAATAAATTACATGTTAGCATGGATGATTTCTCCCTGCTTCTCCTGCTTTTATTAGGCAACTACAGAATATGGCCAGGTGCTCTGAGTGAAGCTACCGATTTCACTCAGAGCACAGCCAAAGCCCTGAGGAAGAACAAGTCCACTTGCAGCCCTGTCCCGCTGTCCAGCTGCTTCACCGAGCTGGTGCTCATCAGTCACATCTCCTGCCCACCTCAGTCGCTCCACCCAGAGGGAAGACCCTCAGCCAGCTCTGGCTCGGCCTTCTGTGGTTTAGGTTTAATAAGTGACTTAATTTTGTTTTTCTGGGTAGAAATGGAAATCAGCCCTGGCCTGTCTTCTAAAGACACCTGTCTTCTAAAGAGCCCAGCAGCTGTCCTCTGCTCTCTGGGTAGAGTCCAGATGCTGGAAGCCCAGTGGCCTGGGGCCAGGGAACCCTAGCACCCAGAAAACATGTGCGTGCTCAGACCTGAAGGTGGTGGGGCCGTGGGGGCAGCAGGTTGGAACTCGGGGACCCCAGACTGGCACCCTCATATTGGCTCATCTCCTGAAGAAAGTTCTTTCTCTCTGAACAGATGTATCCACCTGTTTGTCCACTTTGTGGTCACTGATTACAAATGGCCGCCCGGCCGGCCCCCTGAGACATTAAGACTGGTGCCCAGCAAGGCCATGCTTTCTCTTCTTTCTTTGGAGCTGGGCATTGAACCCAGGGGTCTACCACTGAGCTATACCTGCTGGTCCCCCACTTTTATCTTTTGAGGGAGGGTCTTGCTCAGGTGCCCAGGCTGGCCTTGAACTTGCCACCCTCCTGCCTCCTCCCTCCTGAGCAGCTGGGACTCTGCACATGCCTCGTGCTCAGCAAGAGCACATGGTTTCTACACAGCTGTCTGGGTAGCCCAGCACTGCACCTGGCCTCTCTGGAGCTGGGTCAGCGTTTCTCAGGTTTGGCCCCAAGCTAGACACGGAGAGACATCTCCCAGCCAACCTGCTCCCAGGCCAGCTCGGGCGAAGAAGTGTGGATGGAAACTTCCCTCTCTGTCTCAGGAGGCTCAGAGATGGAGCTGCCTGGATCCCCAGGGCACCACGTGGAAGAGAAAGGCGAGCAGGAGACCTGGGGCGAGACCTGGGCAGTACTCCACTAATGATCATTGTAAAGCATCAGAAAAGTATAGCCTGGTCATCAAACCCTGGGGTCAGGGGTACTGCTGCTAAAACAAGGGCACTAAATAGGGTGCGTGGGTGCGCTTTCTATTTTTTGTACTGGAGATTAAACCCAGGGGTGCTCTATCACTGAACAACATCCCCAGCCCTTCTTATTTTGTATTTCGAGACAGGATCTTGCCAAGTTGCTGAGGCTGGCCTCAGACTTGCAATCCTCCTGCTTCAGCTTTCTGAGATTGGGATCTCCTTCTTGGGATTATAGGTGTGCCTGGACATTTGGGCTGACTTCTGTCTCAAGTTCAAAGTGAACTATTTTACATCCAGAAAGGGAGAAGGAAGCTTCTCTGACACTCACGGCCCTGATTTATAAAGTCAGCGATTCTGTGAAGCTTGCTGTGGCCAGTGTTTTATGTCGCCCTTTTACACACACAATCCATTTTACGAGTTGTTTAAGGACGAGACAGGAAAATGCATGCTTTCTCCCATGTAGCAAATCGACGAGCCCAGCTTCTCCAATCAATAAAATCATATCTGCTGACCTGCAGGAGGAGGTGAAATGGCATCCTGGGGGTGTGCTCCCGCGGCAGGGAGCCGGTGGGGCGGCCTGCAGAGATTTCTGGGCTATTCTGCTGATGTCTTGAAAAATGATCTGGCACTGTGCACGAGCAGATGGCCAGGGGTGGGGCTGGCCTCGGAGCAGTGCAGGGGAAATTACCGGCTCTGCTGGTGAAACCCTGTGGGCAGAGGTTGCCGGGGAGTAGGGTCACCCGCAGGGTGGGAGGCCGCTGGAGGGCGCGTGCATCACCGCACATCTTCTTAGCACCCCACCCAGCAATTTCTTTCTTTCTTTCTTTTTTTCGTTTTTTGAACTGGGGAATGAACTTGGGGGCACTCAACCACTGAGCCACACCCCAGCCCTATTTTATATTACATTTAGGGACAGGGTCTCACTGAGTTGCTCAACACCTTGCGGTTGCTGAGGCTGGCTTGGAACTCACAATCCTCCTGTCTCTGCCTCCAGAGCCTAGTGATTTCTACCTTCTCCTTGCACACTGCCCACCACCAGAAGCTAACCACCACCCGGAGGCTCTTCCTTCACGGAGCAAAACCCCCTCCCGGGCCTCTAGCCATGGTGATTCTGTGCCTTCCAGCTAAGGAGTAAATGGATTCAGAGGTGCCAGCCCAATGCCTCCCTCTGAGTGCTGCTGCACAGAGCACCACCAGCTGCCCCTGCCGGCAGTGTCCCGGGCCTTCTTGCCTCCTGGGCCCCAGCCCTGAGCCTTGGTCTGCTTCGTCACATCAAACATGGACCCTTCTCCACAGCCAGTCCAGATTCCTCACCCTTTCAACGTGCCTGGCCAGGCCTGCCTCTGGCCTCGACTCCCCAGGCCCAGCCGGCCTGCTCCTGCCCCTGGCTTGGGCCTGAGCAGCCCTCTCCCCTGGGAAGCCTCCCGGGGTGGCGCCTCCTATGGAGGGACTGCTCTTCTCTCTGCTCTCACACTTCCCTGAGGCCAGGATGCCCCACGCCTCTGTGGCAGTTGCGTGCAAGGGCGCAGTTTGTGCACAGGCGTGCAGGCGTGTGGGTGTGTGTCCAAGACCCAACCCAGTCCTGGTTCCCAGGTCCGGCACAGTGAGGCTGAGGCCCGTGGGTGGAGCAGGGAGTGAAGGATGGACGTGGGAGGTGACTCGGCTCTGACTCTGGCTCCCTGCGCTGGCCCCCTGCGCAGGCCCAGGGTTCAGGGGCATGTGGCCGTGGTCCAGGCACTGCTGGTCTGCGCTGGCCTCACCTCCCCTGCCCACAGACCAAGCCCGCACCACACTGGGAAGCATGAGTGGCGCTGCCCCCTGCTCGGCCCAGCACCTGTACCCACACACCCCCACCAGGGAGATGGCATGCTCCAAGTGCCCACCTGCGGGGCTCCTCCGCCCTGGGTCTATGCAATACCAGGAAGGGGAGAGCCGCCCATGGCCCTGGAGTCCACACGCCTCGCCCACCCCTCCTGCTCCACCCTGGCTCCAGGACAGCGCGGCCCCACATGCACACGGCTCCCCACTCTGAGCTCACTGCCCCCAGCCCTGCATGGAGCCCTCAACTCAGGTCAGCCAGCCACAGACCACCCCCCGCCAGGGTCCTCCGTCCTCCTGCCCAACCCGAGGTGTCCAGCGGGCTAGGCCTTTCTCCCGTGTTCTCTTGGGTAGGTGAAGCTCTGACAGATGGGCCTCCTCGGAGGTCACCTCCTCCCAGCATGCTGCATGGGACCTGCTGGTCAGCTCCTTCCTCTGCCTGTCAGGCCCTCTCCCACCCAGAGCCCCATCCTCAGCTCTTCCACGCTGCTGAGCCACCTCTGTGGGTACGCCCTTGTCCCTGGAACTTGGTGGCCTCTTCCCTCCTGAGTCCTGGTTCCAGATCCCTCTCCAGCTGCCCAACTTAGCTTCCACGTCTTTGAAGGGAGCAGACCTCTCCTGCTGCACCCGCTTCCACTCTCCCCTGGATTGCATGATCCTCTCTCCGACCTGTCCCCACCTGAGATCAGCCCAGTGTTCCTGGAGAAGGACGAGCCTCCTTCTGGTTCAGCCACAGATCTCACCCGGGCACCCAGAGTGGCCCGTCAGACCACCCTGGGGTGAGGGGCAGGTCCTTACCCTTCAAACCAAGGTGCTCCTGCTGCATCTCCACCAAAATCCCTCCTGGTCCCCTGCTCCTGCCCCCTCACCTGCTCCCTCACTTGACCTTGACCTGGACTCACTTCATTGAGAAAATCAGACCAGCTGCCCCGGGGGCCACCCACATTCACTTGCCCTCTGGCTGGTCCCAGCCTGTCCCTGCTCCTGCCTGAGGCCAGCTTTCCCTTATCCCCCCCACCTGCACTCCGGGGCTTCTCCTGGAACCTCCCCTCTCTCTCACTGAGGACTGCTCCTTTGGCATGGCGTCTGCTCCTACCCTTGCCAAGCCTCCCATGGGCCTCTGCCGCCGGCAAGGCTGGGTTGCAGGAGGTGGGCGTGGCAAGCAGGAGCCCCCCCGGAAAGTCCCTGGTACAGCTCTGTGAAGCCCTTTACAGAAAACAATTCAGAGTCTTGTTTCTGAAACAACGGTTCGTATGCCATCAAATCGTGTTTTCCAGAACTCTCCCATCATTGTGTTCAGATCTTCGCAGTCCGAATCTGCCCTCTGATTCCCAGACCCACACACGCTGTCGCTGTTCTTCATTGTCTTCTGGCTGCTCTGAGTAATTCACCCACCAAGTCCCGTGGCTTTGGGGTTTTGGGTTTTTTTGTTTGTTTTGGGTACCAGGGACTGAACTCAGGGGCACTAGACCACTGAGCCACACCCCCAGCCCTGAGTTGCTCCCTGAGTTGCTTAGCACCTTGCCACTGCTGAGGCTGGCTTTGCACTCAACAATCCTCCTGTCTCCGCCTCCTGAGCCTCTGGGATTACAGGTGTGAGCTGCTGTGCCCAGAGCAAGTCCTGTCTTGCTCCCACTGCCCGGGCCTCAGCAGGGAGCCCACACTCTGGTACTGGGTGGGCCCTGGGACCTGGCTTCCCTCCCACCTTTCCCCAGGACAGGGCTTCTGGTGATTTAGAGATGAAGCAGAAGACAAGACGTTGGTGGGACCACGCCTCCATCCTGGGGCTTGGGCTCCTCCGTGTGGCCTTCCTCCCCGTCATGGCCAGGGCTCCATTCTGAGAAGGACCCACAGAGAGCATCCAGACTCTGCCTCGGAGAATTGCAGCTGAGCACACCGAGGACGCTGAGCAGCCCCCAGGGTCATCAATAGGCCATTGAGGAGGGCCAGGGCCGGCCCCATGCCAACGCCTCCTTGAGGCAGGGCCAGCTACTTCCCCTGGTTCCCACCAGCTCGGCACTCAGTGGACACTGCCACAGGGCTCCAGAGATATTTATTAAATTGGAGTGAAGAATGGAAGGTTCTAGAAGCTAAGCAGGTTTGGGTCTGCATTTGAGGACCCATTCCCAGGGTGCCCCCTTCTCCTCCTCTGCTCTCGGGGTGCAGAGTGCCTGTCCATCATCCGTTCACCTAACACAGAGTGCCCCTTCCAAGGTTTCAGTGTCCATGGTTTCAGTCACCGTGGTCCCATCAATAATATCAAGTGGAAGCTTCCAGAAATAAACAGTTCATAAGTTTTAAATTGCTTGTCATCCTGAGATGTGTGATGAGATCTCACGTCACCCAATCTGTCCTCCCTGGGTGTGAGTCAGTCCGGGGTCCCTGCACTGCACATGCTGCCCACCCATCAGTCACTTCACAGCCACCTGCATCTTGCTCCCCACTTGGTCCCACTGGCCTCAGGACCCCTGGGTCAGGGCCCCTGCAACCCCCACCCCATTCCCTGAGCCCTGACGCCAGCCCCCCTGCCCTGGACCCAGGCCCTCCTTGGGGTGGTCCACTGGGAGGGATTGGTGTGGATCCCATTTACAGACCTGAGCCTGAGGTCCACTCGGGTCAGTGGTGTGTGCAGGACACAGGGCCACCAGCGTCCGGCGGGGATTCTGCTGGGTCTCCCCAGACTCCCCAGATACGTCAGTGTCCCCAGAGTTGCATCCACATGTGCTCCTTTCACTTCTGTTGTGGTCAGCTGTGTTATGAGAGACATGAGGGAGAGTGGGGTCTGACCAGGAAACCACCCTGGAGGGGACTTTCCGCCTGCCTGTGCTCATAGGACCCTCCAGGGCCAGAAGAGGCACCTAAATCTGTCTGTCGTTTTGTAGTTTATTTTATGGGTGAAATTAGCTGCTGGCTTCATAGCCAAGGCTTGGAGACTCACGGACACCCTCAGGAATTGCCTCTGACTCTGTGCTGGACGAGAAGCCACTCGAGCGGGGGTCTCCTTTGAGCCCGCAGCCTGGTGCTCTGCATGCAGGAAGCACCCCTAGACCTGGGATGCCCCAGGCTCCCTGCCACGGTGCAGAATGATGGCTCTGGGGGAGGAAGGACCCAGGAAGCTTGCTGGCTGTCAGTCTTCTCTGAACCTCAGTGCAGCAGCAGGTCCGCAGGGCTGGCCGGGGGCTGCTGAGTGCGGTCCAAGGCTACCTGGGTCTCTCGCAGCCCTTGCGGAGTTAACGCGGCTCCTCAGAATGACCGGATGCAGCTCCGTTTGTCTTCTTTATTATGGCTGCCACAGCCAATTTAACAGGGACAACGGGCACTACCTAAGTGAGACCAACAGCCCAGGAGACTGTCCCAGACAGGACATCCCCTCTGCTGGGTAAAGGGGGTGGCAGTGGGAGTCAGGAGGCTGGAAGAGGGGCCTTGGAGATGTTGGAGGACAGGCGGGCACCTGGGAGACCCCACGGCCTCAGGGACAGCCCTTGGGTCCATGCTGTGTCACTAACCCAGGGAGGTGCTTTGCAGGTCTCTGCAGGCCACAGGTGACCTCGGAGCTGCTGTGGGAGGGGGCAGGGTCCTCTGGGAGCAGCAGGAGAATTCAATAAGCAGGAACGAGACAGCCGGGAGCGTGCAGCAGCAGCATTCCTGTGACCTTATTTCCAGCCTGTAGCGGGAAGGAAAAGATCAATAAGGAAATTACTGCTCCTTCTCTCCGAGCCGGCGGCCGGAAGCGCCCGTGTTCTGCAGCCCTTCCCCAGGGCCTGGCTTGGGCAGGAAGACAACAGCCCCGGAGGGAGCACCCTGAGCGGCTGCCAGCCCCTAGGGGCTCTGGAAACTTGGGCCAATTAGAGGACCATTGTGTGACACTGCACCACCTCACCTATAAGAGCCCAGTCTGGTGTCAGGGGATGTCCCATCTTGGTTGCCACTAACTATCTGTGCTAACGCGCACAGGCGGTAACTAGTCTCTCTGGACCTGCATGTCTCTACCTGCGGAGCAGGGCTAATAGGCTTCAGAGGCAGAGCACAGCACGGTGAGGTCCCCACCAAGAGGTGACATCACGTCACCGGAGGAGGGGAGTGAGCCCAGCACACTCACTGTGCCGTGGGGCCAGGGAGGGCTCCGCGTCAAACCTTTTCCAGTTAAAGCAAGCCAGTGGCCCTCAAGTTGCAGTGCGATGCCAGCCTGGGCAGAGCTGTCACAGCGTGGCCACCAGCACAGGCTCCTTGTCCTCCAGGACCCCTCCGCGGAGCCAGTGTTGCTATTCTCAGTGGGACGAGGAACCTGAGGCCGGAGCAGGGTGTGTGGGGTGGAGGAAGGTGGCCCAGGTCGCTACGCCCCCACCTGAGTTTGCCCTGCCCTCACTGAGGTCACAGGGGACTCAGGCCAGGCTGGGAGGCCTGGAAGCCTTGGGGAGGCTGCAAGAGCAGAACTGTGTTCCAGAAGCAGGAGGCGTGCGGTCACTGGCCCAGTTCTGCCAGGGAGGACGCTGCACCTGGAGGGAGCAGAGTCAGTTCCCACCGCCATGCACCTGCCCTGCTTCCCACGGGGTCCCTGGCTTAGTCAGTGTGAGTGCCTGCACGTGTGTGCACGTGTGTGCGTGCATGTGTGTGTGTGAGCACATGTGTGTGCACATGTGTGTACGTGTGTGCATGTGTGTGTACGTATGTGTGTGTGTGTGTGTGTGTGTGTGTGTGAAAGAGTGAGCTGGGGCAGCAGGATGGAGGGGACACTGAGGAAAGTCTTCCCTTCCAGCTGTGGCCCCTCCCTGCGAGGGAGGTTGAGGCCAGGCCGGGCATGCGTGGGGAGGGAGGCTGACAGAGGCAGAAGCAGGTGCCTGCCCTTTGGCTCCAGCTTCCTTGGCCAGGGCTTCCCCTCCTCTGAGCCCTCCTCCATGGTGGCCGCAGTGACTCACCAGTGCAGGGAGCTAGAGCATGAGCCCAGATCCTGGCCTGCAGTGGCACACTCTGCTGCCTGCTGTGACGAGGGGCAGTCCCGGCTCGCCAGCGGGGGCTCACTGAGACAGCCCGAGGGCCAGCCGAGCAGGGCGAGAGCTCAGCCCAGGCCGGGCAGCAGGTCCTGGGCTCCTCCGTAATCTCCTCATGTCTGTTTCTGTAAAGTGGAGACAGTGGGCAGTGGGCAGGGTGAGGGGCTCCAGGAAGGTCCTGGGGGACACACCCAGCCTGGCCTTAGGTGCTGGCAAAATCTTGGGACTTCGGCACCTGGTTCAGAGCCACAGAGACGTACCAGCTGGGAACTGCTTCAGTCTTCACAGACCCAGGAGGACAGACAGAGGCAAAACCGCTCCGATTTCACCAGCACTGCCTGGTGAGCTCCACCGTCCCAGTGGCCAGGCCTCAGGGCACAGGAGCTCCTAAAGACGACTTTAAAAAGCAAAGAAGTGCTGGAGTCATCGAGATCATGTCTCCTTACCTGCAGGGGAATGCTCCCTGGTGTGGAAACTGGTCCCAGATCCTGGGGTAGAATTTCCAAGGCAGCATGGAACGCAGACTCAGCAGGGAGGCTTCAGAAACCGTCCCAGGCACCCAGGACTTGAGGGCAGGGGGAGTTGGTCTGCTTAATAACCCGACTGGGAGAGCTGGGCAGCCTTCGGGCAAAGATACCGTGGCCCACACCTCACTCCACAGAACCCCAAAGGGCACAGTCTCAACAAAGGCAGGGAGCCCCACACACCCAGGAGCAAGCTCTAGAAAATCCCTCCTGAGCCAGGGGCGTGCAGGACTGTCGCGTGACCCGGAAGTCAGGCATCAGAGAAGAACTGGTCGTTTCAATTACATAAAAAAAGCCATGACCCTGACCCAAACCAAGAGACCGATGACCAGCCAGGGTCAGCAGCGGGTATCGCATAACCCGAAGGCTCACTTCCCACCCGTGCAAGCAGCTCCTGAGAGAGAAAGGAACTGAGCCGGAAACGGTGGGGGTCAGGGAAACAGCCGGAGCAGGGAAGCCCCAGGAAACTGCCGCCCCAGACGAGGCGTGTCCCCACCCCCCACAAGGCCGATGCCTGGCCCCCTTGGCCCCCTGCACCCCTAACACGGACTGTCCCCAGCCAGTGGCTCCTCCTCCCAGCCCTCTGGCCAAGGTGGGACCAGGAGGGAAGCCAGTGGCACCAGGCCTCCGTGACCTCGGCGAGAGCAAGACCCGGGACTCAGAGCCAGAGGACCCTGGGCACCTGTGTGTCTCCAGTCCTGGGCCTCCAGAGGGAAATGAACCCTGTGGGAATCAGGGACGGTCCAGGCCCAGCTGCCAACAGTCAGGAGTCTGACACTTTGATCACACATACCCTGAAGAAGTGCTGGGTTTTGATTCTAGGCCAAACTTTTAATAAGGAAAATTCATCCTCAGATATTCTGCCACCAGCTCATATATTCAGTTATTGGAATCAGGAGGTGGCGGTTTGATCTGCTCTCTGCATGGACCTGTTTTTCTTGCGTATTTAATCTCCCGTAGATATTTTCACGAGCGGATGCTCAGCTGAGACAGCAGATCCCTGCTGGACCTCACGGGCCGCTCTTTTGTCTTCTGGTAGGGTGTTGGCCTGTTGGGTTTACTGGGCCGTCAAGGGGAAGCTCCGAGGAATGGGTGCCTAATGCACAGTGCACAAAGCCACTCCTGTCCCGCTGTGCAAAGAGAGGGTCTCATCCCATGGGGATCCGGCGGTGGCCTTGCACACCTGTGTTATCGCTCCGTGAAAACTGAGGGCTTCTGTGTCAATGGCGGGCACCGTCTCCCTCCAAGACATTTGTACCCATGGCAGTATAAAAACGTCCCCCACTCCCACAAGTTCTAACTGGAAGCTCGTCCGTCTGTGGTGGGGTGTCAGGGCCGGCTGGCTCCAGGAGCTGCTCCAGCTAACGAGGCTGTAATTAAGGATGAGCTTCTCCCCACCCCCTCCCCCCTCCTCTCCTTAACGTGGCCTTTCAGAGGATGCTCCCAGCTCTCTGGCTGAAGAAATGTAGGCAACAAGAAGAGTGAGAAAGGTGTTTTTTTTTTTTTTTTGTCTTGGGTTGGGTTTGAATGGTCACCTACTGGATACTGAAATCTTCCCCCAAGTCCCAGAGAGTGTACTGGATGTGGAAGAGTCACAGATGCTGGGGAGGACAGGCTGGCGGGGAGATCAGCCACAGAAAGAGGAGGGAAGGTTCTCCTTGGAGGTGGGGGAGACCAGGAAGAGGACCGGAGGGGGCCCGGGCTCCGTGTGGGAAGGACAGGGCAGCAGGTCGGGTGGGAGGCAGGCCTGTGCAGGACAAGGGTGGGCACTGCCCCGCGGGGAAGGTCTAAGCCCTCAGGACAGTGGTGTCACCATCCCCACTGTCAGAAGGGGGTGGAGGCCAGGCTGCAGCACCATGAGGGGCCCTGATCACTGGGCTGTGCTCCAGGTCCTGGGGGTGGATATGCCTGGGCGTCTCCAGCCCCTTCCTCCCACTGTGGTCCAGGCACCTTTGCCCTGTGGTCATCCCACATTTCCCCAACTATTGTCCAGGGCCAGGTAACAAGGGCGCCCACTGGGCCCTAGCAGGATACGGTCCCCAGTGCCCACAGCTGCCGTCCTGCTGGCTCTCTTTGTTGGGAGCTCTGGCTCCTGTGAGGACACTGGGACTGGCGTCACAGCCTGGGGACATTACAGACTCAACCGCATGGCACACTGGGCATGCTGGGCCTCCGCATGCACCAGCCTCAGGGCCTTACCTGTCCTGCTGTGTCCAGCCCAGCTGCCTTCCCATGACCAACCGCGGGATCTCAGGGGACTCCTTGGCTCCCTGGTTGGGGTCCCACATCACTGTCCTGCTGCCCACCCTGCTGGGGGAGCCAGCACCTGCACCTGGACGGGCAGTCCTTCTGCCTGTCCCTTCTCTGGATGGCATTCTGGAAAGGCTCTGGACATTAAGATGTGGCTTGCCCTACAGGGACCCAGAGCCTGCCTGGAGGTGGGGATGACCAGCTTCTGTGGACACTGCCCATGTTGGGCTGCTTAGAGTAGCAAGGGACACACACTAGAGGCCCAGGGAAGGTCACTTGTGACCCAGACCTGCTGCAGAGCGAGCTGCCCAGCGGGCGGTGTGCCTGGGCAGACTCTTCAGTGGGAGCCTGGCTGGCAGCACCTGTCCTGCGGGGCACCTGGAGTGGGCACCTGCTCTGGGTTCCCCCAGATGCGCTCCTGGAGGACCCTGGGTGGGGTCAGGAGTGGGGCGCCCGGCTGCAGCCCCGAGTCAGATTCACCTCAGGGGAGTGAAACTCACCACCCAGCTCCAGCGTAGCCACGGGACCTGGGGAGGCTACCTCACTTAAAACCTCAGGAGCCACAAGAGCAAGCAGGTCTCCTCGTGTCTTTATTGTTCCTTAGATAACCGGATAGTACAAAGCTTCCCTCTTTTTTACCCAAAAAGTGGACTTTCCATACACTGCCGCCCAGTGGATTTCCTTCCCACTGGGAACCGGAGTTTCCCAAGACAAGCCCTTTCCATCCGCCATCACATGATTCAGATAATTTAACAAGGAGAGAGTAATTCCTTTGATTATTATCAACATGAACTTGACTATGTCTCTATAAGGGTGAACACTGACTTTTTTTTTTTTCTTTTTAGAAACAAAAACCATCCACTTATCAATCCAAACTACGGCATTGCATTACGACATTCATGGCATCAACTGAACGCACGAAGTTACCACCTCAAGGAAATAACAGACAGACACTGCACAATATATCTACGGGGTACGCGGGTTCAAACGACGCGGGAACAGCGACTCCACTCTACGCCGACCACCACTGGAGGAAGTGCTAGACACGGTCCGTGAACTACTTGCAGTCTGGGCACAGTTAATCTAAGAGACAATGACACAGTCAAGAAACAGCAGCCGTGACGGGGTGGGAGACCGGCCGTGCCGAGCGCCACCCGGCGGGGGCTCTCGGAGAGACAGGACGGCCCAGTCCGTCAGCGCTGACCATGACCTAAGGAGATGTCCATGCGATCCTAACAGTGGGTGTTCTCGGGTGAGAATGGCCAACAGTCACTGCCTTGCTTCTTGAGTATGTTATTTGACCAGAGAGGGGTGGGGGGTGGGGGAGGCCAGGGGCCTCAGGCTGCAGTTCCAGCTGCAAATACAGGGATTTCTTCCGAAATCTGTCGCCCGCCGGCTGGAGTGGGAGGGACGGGGGGTAGTGCCGTCCCTTGTCGTCAGGATCATTGCTGATGATTTTTTGAAGTCAGTTTGTCAGTATTCTCAGCATCGTTTTGGCAGCTGTTGCACGGAGTGCCCTCGGAGGGGAGGGCTCGGACCCTCGGCTTGCGGCAGAAGGGGCTACAACTCGTCCGAGCGGATGACGTGGAAGAGGGTGACGTTGTAGAGGGTCTGGTGCCCGTTGTTCCAGGCGTACAGTGCGCGGTCCTTGGGGTTGTAGTCCAGCATGGAGATGTGGGAGTACTTGTTCTGGAAGGGGATGTCGATGTACTCATAGGTGGAGGCGTTGGTCTGGTAGGCGTAGTGCACCTTGGTGCCCCCCGAGTAGCCGTTGGTGACGTAGAGGGTGCCGCAGATGATGAAGGCCTCGCCGGCGCTGCGCTTGGGGTAGCTGGTGTTCCAGGTCTGCAGGATCTGCAGGGACACGGGGTCCAGCTTGCTGATCACGATGTTGCCGGCGTTCTGGTTGGTGGCGTAGACGGCCCAGAGCCCGTTCTCGTCCACCATGAGGTCGATGTCCGAGTGGCCGCCCCAGGCGTAGTGGTACATGTTGTTGTAGCCGGCGTAGTCCAAGCTGCGCGTCTTGAGGATGGTCTCCGTCTTCAAGTCGAACCGGATGATGATGTGGCTCTGGAACTTGTTGAAGTAGATGGAGCCGTTGTAGACCACCTGCCCCGTGCCCGACCACGGGTGGGGCAGGCGGTGCGAGGTGAAGTTGTCCGTGTTCATGAAGTCCACCATGGACTTGTACTCACGGACAAAGCGGTTGTTGTGGTAACCGTCCATGTACCAGACCTGCGGAGAGAGCAGACCTGTGAGTGCTCCCTGAGGGGACCTGGGGCTGCGGGGAGGCCGGCCCTCCCACGGGAACTGGCAGGGAAGAGCCAGGAAGGGTGTCACCTCCCTCCTCCAAGGCCACAGGACTCTTCCAAAGGGACAGGACCAGAGCAGGACTTGTCCAGGGTGAGGAGGGGACAGGGGAAGGCAGATGGGGGGCAGGCAGTCTGGGGCTGCCAGTCTCACTAGACAGGGCTGCAGCCACCCTGTGCCATTCACCTAGTGGGTGGCACTGAAAACCCCACAGGCCAGCAGCCAAGCCCTCTGCTTAGAACCCATCTGGCTATGGGGCAGCGGCCACGCCGAGGACCTGGCTGTGTCCACAGACTTGTGGAGAAAGGAGCTCCATCCCTCCAGCTGCCCCAAAGCCAGCGAGGCAATGTGGAGGGCACACCTCCAGGCCCCGGGCAGGACAGATGCCCCAGCTCCAGGTAGCACTGCGGAGGCCACAGTTCTCAAGGTCACTGGGAGGGCCCTGGCAGTGGGCCTCGTCACCCTGCCAGGCTGAATCATCCTGTCTGCCAGGCAGAACGTCATCAGTGTGGCCTTTGGGATGCTGTGAGCGTCACTCAGCGTCACACCTAAGAGACAGACCTGGGCGTGGCCCAGTCAGGCCTGCGGGAGAGACCTCTGAGTGCTTAGATGCCACGTGACCTGGAGCTGCCCAAGTTTGAACAAACGCTTTAGTCATTTCCAACCGATATGGGAGCAAGGAGAAGGCAGAGCACGTAGCAGGGGGATCTGGCAGGCCACCCTGCTCCCGCATCTGTCTGGCAGGACAGCTGCTCTATCCATCAGGGGCTCTGGAGCCGCCGGGAGATTAAGGACGCGGAGCTTTCAGACTTGGCATGACACATGCGTTAAAAATTAAAAAAAAAAAAAACCCGTAACCTTGTTCCTGAGACGTCCATTCAGATGCTTGGAGGCAGATGTGCTTTTTGTTTTTAATGAGTTTTTTTTCAACTGGGTCTCATTTGAGGCAGTCATTATCCCTGGCCTCCTGCAGACCAGCCCTCCATGATGTGGGTCAGGGATTAGAGCTGGGAGGGGTGACGGAGGCAGCAGGCCATGCTCAGAAACCCCCAGCACATGGCAGAAGGCAGCCCGCAGCTGCCCCCACCCCCCTGCCTCCACCTGGCCCTGGAGGGACCAAAGCCCACTGCTTCCCTCCAGCCTCGGCTCCCACGACCTCCCCCCGGCCTCCTACCTGCCTCTAAAGCAAGCCCTGCTCCCCGTCTCGGCACCGAGGACACTTTTGATATGTCTGCACACCAGCCTCCTGCCGAGTGGACCCTTGAGAGTGGGGACCCAAAGGGCCAGGGTCTCCCTCCCATGGCTGGAACCAGTGGCATCAGTATCCCTGACTGGATTTTCAAAAGGCTTCTCTTCCGTGCACTGGACCCAGTACTTTCTGAACGTACTGTTTGGGACGGGAGGGAAAATCAGTACCAGGGCCACAGGTCCCCACAGGGGCTGGGCCCGGGCTCGGCTCAGGCAGGCCGTCCTGGGGATTCGCCAACGTCTAAGATGTGAAGGTGCCCCTTCCCACGCTGGACCTGAGCAGAAGAGAGCCGCGTGGTCAGGACCCCAGGGGCTCATGCCGAGGAGACCTTGGCACAGTGGGCAGCCCGAGTCCACTCGTGTGACCCCCGGGCTGCTTGTGTCCGGTTCTACCCCAGCCCTAGGGCAGGCTGGTCGAGGGACAGGGCACCCTTGACCCTCGTGGCCCTCGAGGCATGAGGAAAGAGCCTGCATGTGCCCAGACGGCCCCAAGGAGAAGCGTCCCCCTGTAGGAAGACCCCACTGCTCCTGCGTGGCCAGGCTTTCCCCTCACGATGGAGGCTTGGATGTCACCCTGCTTCCTGCGACAGAGGTTTGGAAGGGCAGAGGGGCCACCAGGCCACACCACCTGCTTGCAGAGAGGCCCTTCCCCAGCAGAAGAAGTCTGGATCCCACTCAGACCCTGAGGCGAGCTGCCTTACCCTGGGGTTCCGCCTGCAGCCCCCAGACTGGCTCCCACAACCAGTGAGAGTCTTCTAGAATTCCAGTCCACCCCACCACTGTCCTACACGAACCCTCCCTGATTCTGCAGCTCCAAACCCCCCAGCCCGGCCTGCGGTGTCTCCCTGCCAGCCACCGCACACCCTGGGTCCCCGCCAGGCCAGCACTGCGGCCACCGGCTCTGCGCCCAGCGAGAGGCCGCACCCTCCTGTCATCCCAGCCCAGACACACCTCCTCAGGAGGCACTTCTAAGTCCTGTCCCTAGAAGCAAGTGGGTGTCAACCCCCTTACTGGACTAGAGAGTGGACCCCCCCAAAGAGGTATCCACACCCTCGAGCCTGTGGATGCACCTTGTTTGGAGAAAAGGTCTTAAGAGTTGATGTCTCCAGATAGGGAGCTGGTCCTGGATCAGGGTGAGCCTGAAACGCAGTGACAAGGGTCCTCAAGAGACAGGAGACACAAAGGGAGATGCCACAGGGGTCTTCCTGCCTGTCAACCCCCCTCTCAGTGGCCCTGGGGTCCTGCACCCACCTGGCATGGCCCAGCGAGTGACAGTGGGTCTGTCGGGGAAGGCCCTGTGGAACCTGAGGGAGGGGTGATCTGCTGATGCCACAGGGCAAGGGTCGTTGTGTGGACGGTGGCTGGCACCTGGGCACCTGTACAGGCCCCACCGTGGCAGCATGAGCCCAGCCTCTGCTTCCTCTCTGCCTCAGTCCCGCAGCTCTAGAACAGGCCAACGGGGGCCTGCCACCTCCACCTGTCCAGTAAAGCCCAGCTCTACCTCCTAGCCCTGGACAATAGGAACGGGCGGTTCTGAGTGGGCTAGAAAGGGCACCAGGGACACACACAGCCAGAAGGAAGAGAGGTCCAGACACAAGTGGGCACGTGGCAGGAGGGGCCAGCTCACTTGAGGTCAGCCTAGGACTCCAGCCACAGACAGGTCAGGGCACCTCTACAGAATGGCACAGCGGGGACGGCTGGGGTGCTGAGGCCACCGCTTCCAGACCCCTAATTCACAGAGACCCAGAGAAGAGGAGGGTCTCTCTTGGGGTCACCCGCTCTGCTCCCTGGACAGCGTGCCCACCGCCGGCATCTGGCATGCAGTCCACCCATGGCCTCTCTAGGCTGTGACGGCCCTTGTCCCAACCTGGTTATGTCCACCACTTCCCGAGGCAGGTGCCATCCCTGGGGGACAAGGACTCTCCAATCACTCCTGCCAGACCTGGTCACCTACACGCCCTGCCCTCAGAGGGCAGCCTCTTTCACGGCCTCCCTCTCCCTGAGAGGGTGAGGGTCCCAAAGGGCACAGGGTGGGTGAGGGCCCGCTGCCCTCCAGGACCCACCAGGGCTCCCTGAGGACACCCTCTGACATCACTGACCGCCCTGTAACCCTGTAACCTGTCCTCAGTCTGGGCAGCAGCAGGCCAGCACTGGTCCAATCCAGATCTGGAGCAGGTGGAGCCTGGGACCTGGCCTCCTGGTGGACTGCCATGGGTCTGTCCATCAGCCGTCCCTCTCAATCAGCAGCAATGGACGCCCCCCCCCACTCCAGGAACCCCAAGCACAGCCTTTCCTTAGTTCTGCAGGTGCTGAAAGGGCCTAAAGTACTCCCTGGAAATGACTTTGCTTTTAAAAAGTTCAGCTGTCACATTCTGTCTTTTGTCCCTGCCTGCCTCAGGGGCTAGACTCGAGTCCCAGCCCAATTCCCTCTACCCATGATATCCTTTGCCAGAAAAAAAAAAAAAAATCAAATGCTGGCTGGTGCACGTGAGCTCTGGAGCATCTGCAACCGCCCCGCTGCCAGAGTGAGGCTTCTCAGAAGCAAGCGCCCGGCGCTGCTGCCCACAGGAGAAAAACTGGGTCTCCCCACGTCTCAAGTGCTCTCAGGCCCATATGGTCAGGCTCACTGAGAACACGGGCTTCCCTAAGTGTCCTGACTATTTTCAGCTGCTTGCAGGAGGAAGGCCGCCCAGGGCAGAGCTGGGGAGGCGCCCCCTACCTGCGGCGGATCCGCATCTCCTCCGCCCGCTCACCGGGCAGCGCACGCGATGCTATTTCAAGGGCCTTTCTTAGGAACCTGGGCCCCAGCATGCTCTTTCTTGGCTTGGCCAGCATGGGTCACGTGTCCTCCGGCTAGGATGGCTAAAACAAGGGGCCCAGGACTAGGAATGGCTCTGAAGAGAGCCGTTAGTGGCGGGGTGCAGAGGAGGGTGGGAGCAGAGGGATCGGCAGCCCAAGAGCCCCCGACTCCTGCTGAGAAAAGATCAGGAGGGACCCCTCAGGACAGAGCTGCGGGCGCCATGCTGACCCCACGTGTCTGCACGACCTGGTGCATTCTGGGTGATTCCACCTCCTGTTCCCAGCACCCTTCCCAAGTGTCTGGAGGGCTTTGGCACCAAAGCCGAACTCTGCTGCTTATAAAATAATCATGATTTGGCAATTATACCACCTGCTCTGGGCACGAGCCTTCTGGGTATGGTGAGAGGGGACTGCTGGGCCCCTCTGATGCTGGTGACCGTTGGCCTGAAACTTCTTGGGAAGAAGCTGGCCAGGAAGAGGGAGGCTGGATGTGGGCTCTGGTGAGGTGGCCCATGGTCAGGGTGGGCTGTGAGCCTCAGAGTTGGGAACAGGACCCCTGGAGCTCCTATGGTCTCCTGGGGATAGGGGCACAGGCTGGTGGGGGACGCCAGTTCCGCCAGTTCTGGCGAAGCCTTCCTCCTGCAGTGCTGGCAAAGTGGGCCAGGCCTCTCCAGGGCCCGGGAAGCACAGGATGCTCACCGCTGGGAGATGCGGGAGAGCCCAGGGGCTCCGCACAGCGCCTGGCACACAGCTGCTGCTTAATAAATGGTCACAGGAAGGACTGATGCGAAGGCCTACCAGCCAGCCTGACTCTAACGGTGGCTCAGCATGTCCCCTCCTGCCCTGGCCACAGCCCTGGCCAGGCCTCCAGGGCGGCCTGCATGGAGGCCAGTGTGGATGGCTGTTTTGTTTTGGGGCGAGTTATTGGTCTCCCGCGTGTGTGTGATCAAAATTGGACGGGAGATTGGAAAAAATCAAAACAAAGCAAAACATTGCGAGTCCAGATCAATGGTAGGACCCACCAGGAGACGTGGCACTTAGCAGCCTGGGAACACGGCTCAGCAGGCCTGGAGCCCAGAGCAGCACCGCTGCCACGCCCCCGGCCAGCCCAGCTCCCACCTCCTCGCCTCCTGTGCCGTCAGCTCCCCACCAAGTCCTCCCCTCCCCGCACAGGTCCTTCCCGACACTCCGTCTGCCACCAGAGCCTCTTCTCCTGGAGGGCGATGCAGTCAAGAAGCGGAAAATAGGTATCTAATTATCTAAAGCACCCATGGGCCCCTCGACGGCTCTGAGAACCGACACCCTTGCTACACTGTGCAAGCAAAGAGCCCATTTCCAGGAACTCTGGGTCCTTGGCACCTGGGGAGAGACCCATTTGACTGGCATGGGGCACAGAGGCCAGAGGCCCGGGGCAGCTCCCGCTCGTGGCCCAGCAAGGCCTGTGTGGGTTTGTGGGTGGGTTTCCTGCTCTGTGTGGGGGGAGGAGGACAGGTGGGAGGGGGGAGGGCCCCTGGGGACAGATCAGTGCCTGCCAGGAACGTGGCCAGGGAAGCAGGGGATGGTCTCCGAGGTTTCGGGCAGGGAGGGGATAAGGACACATGTCTCATCAACACAGGGAGAATCACACCTGGACGCAGGGGCGGGCAGGGGCTGGGGAGGGGCACAGTGTGGCTGCAGTGCCCACTGTCCCCTCTCTGCTTGTCGTGGAGTGCCCAGGACAACCCCTGGCCACGAGACCTGCTTTCTAAGCACCTGCCACATGGTTGTTTCTATTCCTGGGTCATCATCACCTACCTCTGCAGTGGGAGGGGGTGGAGTATCTGCCCCCCAACCCCCCACAGCCCCCTGGCCTCTGCCAGCCCCTTTCTTTGTCAGAGGGCGAGAGCCAAATGGTCCCCTCCCCAGATGCCCCCGGACTCCGGGAAGCTGGGGCTTTTGCTTTGCCCAGTGCAGCAAGGGTGTCAGCTCACCAAGTCTGGGCAGAGGCTGTTCTCCAGGCAGGACGGGACTCAAAGAACAGTTCAGGGAACAGCTGACTCAAATTGTTAGGAACCTTCCAAGTATTGGCCATCAGAGTTCAGAAAACAGGACGAAAACAACCTTTCTCCTACAGACGCTGGACTCCAGTGGAGTCCCAGGTGTGCAGCTTGCCAGCTCTCCAGAACTGCCCACGGCACATGCCCCCCGGGAGGCAGAGCGTCCAGGCCACCCTGTGCTGAGACGGCCACCTGGGTAGGGGGCTGCGACACGGGGGTGTGGGGGCTCTTCCTGCTGCAAGCAGTTAGGCCAACAAACACAAGAGGCTGGAGGACCTGTCCACCCTCGTCCCCGGCCACTTCCCACCTCCAACACAGGAGACCTCGTCTTGCTCTGCTTGTAGCTGGTGGACAGCTGAGACCAGGAATGGCTTCCGCTACTCGGGTGCCAGGTCTAGCTTAGAGGCCTTCGGATTCCTAAGTTCCTTTCTCCATCAGCCTGGAGCAGAACCCAGGTGTTTCCAAAAGCACGTTGTCTACACGTCTGCCCACGTCACAGGGCGGGGGCGGAGGACGCCAGGGCTGCAAGGCTCACTCTGGCCTCAGTTATCAGGGCCGAGCCCCAGAGGGTGAGCAGGATCCAACGAGCTGCCCCTCTACCTCCAAAGGAGCGTCCTACAGGCCACAACTGCTGTGTCCAGGCTACAGCAGGGAGGGGCTGGTGGGCCGGCGTCCTCCACCCTGGCAGCGCCCCTCACCTCCCAGTTCCCAAGGCTCAGCCCGCAACCCAGGCCCTGGGGCAGGCGGCATGGCCCTGATTCCCTCTCCTTCACGAGGTTTGCCTGGGGGGAGATACCCAGGAAAAAAGAACCAGGGCCTCTTCCCAAAATCAAAAAGAAGAGGAGCTTCTGTCAGCCATGAAAGGAGAGACAAATGAAGTACAAATGAGTGTCGTTAGAACAAGAAAGGCAGAGGCCGCTGGGGAAGAGCGGGCAGTTAGAGACAGACTCAGCCCAGCCCAGGAGAGAGCCCAGGGGCCACTGCGGGCTCCAGCATGCCATACCACACGCCCTCGCCGGCCACTGGGATCTGTGACTCTGGGTTACCACGAGGACTTCAGCCGGGGACACGGGCCCCTGTAGGAGGAAGCCCCTGGGGACTCTGGGCTGCGGGTGGCCCA
Source organism: Urocitellus parryii (assembly GCF_045843805.1). Classification (NCBI taxonomy): domain Eukaryota; kingdom Metazoa; phylum Chordata; class Mammalia; order Rodentia; family Sciuridae; genus Urocitellus; species Urocitellus parryii. Next base: position 209,450,698 of record NC_135534.1, on the reverse strand, counting down.
GGAGGTGGGTGGGGCTGGGACTGAGGTGAGGGAGGGAGACCAGCTCCTGCAGGTCACACGAGCACGCCTGTCCAAGAGGCCCCGTGACAATCAGGAGACACTCACCCTGTTATCGCCTTCCGGGGCCAGGGGGTCTGTCATCCAGGATCCAAACCTCGAGCCAGAGGTCTTGACGGTTACCGGGTCACTTATGCCCGTCAGCTTGCCGCAGGCTGGAACAGAGCGCACACAGATCAGGACGCGAGGCGGAGGGAGTGCCCGGCCCCCCGCAGCCCTGTCCCAGACTGCCCAGAAGGCCTGATGGCTGCCTCCGCTTCCCCTCCAGGTCTAGAGGCCACCTCTTCCCTAAACCCAGCAAGGGAGGCCAGAACGGGCAGGCGGGAGCCAGGAGCAGCCACCCTCCGGGGCCTTACTCCTGGCCCAGCCACGCCCGCCATTCTGGGGATGGGAGGTCACAGCAGCAGCCCTGGGAGGGTTCAGCAAGACTGTTTTCTCTCCAGGAGAGCGCACAGCTGGGCCTCCTACAGCTCGGGGAAAGCAGGGAACTGGTGGACATGCCTCAGGCACCTACTCAGGCTCCATGCAAGACACTGCACCCAGGCAGGAGCAGCCAGACCACCCTCCGCAGCCCAGGGCCCGTCACTGCAGGAGTGTCCACTCTGTGACCTGAGAACTAACAGGAAGGCAGGTGCCCTCCTGCTGGGAGTGGGTAGCTTCCCACCTCCCTTGAAGAGGAGCCCCAGGCAGGAGGGCTGGGCTGAGCACCAGGGTTGCCAAGATCCTGGAGGTGACCTGCAGCCCTCCCACTCACAGGTGGCCTCAGAGACTGTGAGGGACTTGCTCAGGCCTCCTGGCCATTCAGGCAAGGCTAAGGCGGAGGCCTGCATTCCCAACAGCCTGCTGATTTCTTCAGCCTGCTGACCTCCACAGCCCCCTGGGCTCCAGCTCATGGCTGACCACCAGGTGGACCGCTAGGAGAGCAGCACCAGGTGGACGGCTAGGAGAGCAGCACCAGGAGTGGCATTACTGTTTCCTTCCTGGGCCAGGGCTACCGCTGAGCTCAGCGTGCTTGCTTGGCTTGCACACAGACTCTGCTCTGACCAAGCCCACTCTGGGAGAGGGGACAGGGGTTGAGGCCAAGGGTGACCAGCATCTACAGGGATGAATACAAAACATGGCGAGTTCTTGGAAATCTCAGAGGAGATTCCTGGTTGTCAGCCACGAGCTGAAGCCCACGAGCTGACCCCTCTGTTCAGAAACACCACCCTCCGTGCTCAAAGTCAGCCAGTCTGCAGCCAGGCCGCCACCACAGTACTGCAATCTCAGCCCACCTCGGGAGGGCAAAGTACTCCTGAGGTCCAAGGTGGTCGCCCCCCAGGGACATCCAACTAGGGCCTCTCGGACCCTCCCTTTCTCTCCAGGCCTGGCCTGCCTGTGACCTCTGGAGTCTACACACCCCCCTCAGGGCCTCCCATCAGCATGTGTACACAGCAGTCTGCAAAGTTCAGAGGAGATCCAGGCGCTTACGGAAGCTTGTCGGAGACTTAGCCCAGACCACAGGGAGCCGGCAATCCCTAAGGCGGAGGGCGGGGAGGGCTTCTCTCACTCTAGCACAGTCTCCAGTGCCTCCCACCCCCTCAAACTTAAAGAATGTGTCCCCAGCAGAGCTGTACAGGACTGGAGGGAAGAGAGGGCTCAACCCCTGCCCAGAGAGCTGCAAGAGGGCACAGCCTGGCCAGAGGGAGGCTTGGAGGTCCCAAGCACCTCCAGCCCCAGCGCTGGTGCCTCGCCCAGGATGGAAAAAGTCATGCCACCCGTGGTCCTGCTCTCCTACCCGCTCCATGTGCACCTGTTCCCACTCCTGGGAAGGAGTCTGTGCAGGCTGCACAGCCACCGCTCAGCTCAGCCTGCTTGCTTGGCTTGCACACGGACCCTGCTCTGACCAAGCCCACTCTGGGAGAGGGGACAGGGGTGACCAGCATCGACAGGGGTGGGAATACAAAACAGGGCGAGTTCTTGGAAATCTCCGAGGAGATTCCTTTTCCAGGAGCCTGGCTAGCTTGTCACCTCAACTGTCTCTCAGGGACTTGGGAGGGGACAGTGGAGGAGGTGGGCCTGAAGAAGGAGCCCAGGCTGGACCCCAGCCCCACTCTCCAGCTCCTTCTTCCTTTGTTCCTGTTGATCTGGGGGCTGGGTCCTGGGCTGCAGCAACCTCTGAACTAGGTGGGAACCCGGAAAAGCCTACAAGGACCAACCCCTCCCACAGAGGGCCTCCAGGCTCCTCCCCGCCATCCTCCAGGCTTGTAAGAGAGTGTGCCACCCCCCCCCCCCGCTCGTCCCCGTGGCAGGTCTCCTGTGTGGAACATGTTCCACTAGTTCCCTGGAAGGAGAAGCCCACAGGGAGTCTGGGCAGGGACCTCAGCACTTCCCGCATCTACACTCCTGCCACCCTGGTCCCTCCACCTGAATGCCAGCCCACCCAGATTCTGGGGGGACCCAGACTGAAGCCTTGTCCCTAGAGATGTTCCCCCTCCGACTCCATCCCACTCGCGCTCTGACCTAAGTAGCAACTGCACACTTCTCACAGCTGCAGACAGGGGTGTCGGGGTCCTACCACTCCAGGAAGGAGGCTCCCCACTCACCCCTCCCCAGCAGGAGGGATGAATGGCCTGGCTCGGGCCCTCCCAAGTCTCCTGCGTCACGGCCTCCTGCAGGGAGGGGCAGTGCTGCTCCCCAGTGCTCCTGGGCAGGAGCGGGAGAGCAGCAGAGGGCCTCGTGGGAATCAGAGCAGGGGACTGGAGGGCCTTCCAGGGCACACCTGGCACTCAGCAAGGTCTCCGTCACGCCACTGCAAACGCAGACTGAAAACACGCAGAAAAGTGGCTTCATGCTCAGACGAGTCCAGGTCAGGCAGCCTTGGACGGTCTGACCACGTCCTACCCTCCTGCCCACCGGGACCTCCTGGCCACCTGGGGGGAGGGCTGGCAGCAGTCCAGGGGAAGGCCTGCTGCAGGGCCAGGGCTCCCTTCTCGGGTACCCAGCCTCTTCCACATGCTCACGCGGCCCCTTGAAGCCAGCCTTCAAATCTCAGCGGAGGTGGGCAGGGAGGCCCCTGGCCCATGTGCCCTGTGCTCCAAGCTGGCTGCGGGCACAGCTCCCAGGGCCCCCGGGGCTGCAGGCTGCCTGCCCTCCCTGAGTCAGGGAGCTATTTTTGGTTCTCTGTCCAGACTGGTTCTGCCAAGACCTCAGGACTGACAGGATCTAAAAAAGCCCACGGCAGAGCCTCGGCCAATCTTGGCACATTCAGTTCGGGAAAGTGTCCCTCTTCAGTCACGCGCGCCCAGGACACAGGGAGGGGGACGGGAGAGGGCGGGGACGAGAGGGTGGCCTGCGGAGCTGGCACTGGTGGCTCAGGTTCTATACCAGAGCAAGCGGAACGGGGGGACAGCCCCTGGGCTGGGAGGGTCTCAGGAAGAGGGGTGACTGGTCAAGTGGGGAGCCTGGAGGAGCTGCTGGCCTGAGGGGGAGACCACGGCCTCCTGCTATTTCTGGGCAGAGGCCACAGTGGGAGCAGCCTGGACATCTCAGGCCACAGGCCCAGGGCAAAGTGCTACCAAGGTGTTCCAGCCAGGACAGAGGGGTCTCTGGGCAGCCACAGGTGAAGAGCCAAGTGCCCCATGCGGTCAGCGCCTGGCCTCTACTCCCAGCTCCTGTCACCCAAGGCCTGGGGAGTTACGCCAGAAGTATGCAGAGCTGGGGGCTCAGACAAAACGACGTCCAAGATGCAGAAGAAACCAGCCCAGCGGTGGGCAGCCCCACCCAGGCCTCATGCTCAGATGGAGCCCAGAGGGAGCAGGAAAAGGGGCCACTGTGGACTCTCCCTTCGCCTCCTGACCTGGCAGAGAAGTAGGGCCCTCAGGAGACCTCACAGCACAGGCCACCCTGAGAGCTTCCTGCCAGGAGCCAGAGGGGAGGCCTGGCCCTGCCAGGGTCCCACAGAGGTGGTGGCCCAGGGAGCATTTCAGGCTCTGCCCTGGCCCTGCCCTGGCTCTGCCCTGGCCCTGCCCTGGCTCTGCCCTGACCCTGCCCTGGCCCTGCCCTGGCCCTGGCTCTGCCCTGATCCTGGCTCTGCCCTGGCCCTGCCCTGGCCCTGCCCTGACCCTGACCCGGGCCCTGCCCTGGCCCTGGCTCTGCCCTGGCCCTGCCCTGGCCCTGGCTCTTCCCTGGCCCTGCCCTGGCCCTGGCTCTGCCCTGACCCTGCCCTGGCCCTGCCCTGGCCCTGGCTCTGCCCTGACCCTGGCTCTGCCCTGGCCCTGCCCTGGCCCTGCCCTGACCCTGACCCTGGCCCTGCCCTGGCCCTGGCTCTGCCCTGGCCCTGCCCTGGCCCTGCCCTGACCCTGACCCTGGCCCTGCCCTGGCCCTGGCTCTTCCCTGGCCCTGCCCTGGCCCTGGCTCTGCCCTGACCCTGCCCTGGCCCTGGCTCTGCCCTGACCCTGGCTCTGCCCTGGCCCTGCCCTGGCCCTGCCCTGACCCTGACCCTGGCCCTGCCCTGGCCCTGGCTCTTCCCTGGCCCTGACCTGGCCCTGACCTGGCCCTGGCTCTGCCCTGGCCCTGCCCTGGCTCTGCCCTGGCCCTGCCCTGGCTCTGCCCTGGCCCTGCCCTGGCTCTGCCCTGGCCCTGCCCTGGCCCTGGCTCTGCCCTGGCCCTGCCCTGGCCCTGGCCCCCGAGCCTGCGCTCCCCGACTCCTCAACAGTATGCAGGTGGCCCAGCTCCTGGTGCCTAGTGAGGGTATGGACCTGGGGCTGGCAGGCTTGGCTAAGATGGGCTCAGATGGTCTTGGGGAAGAAAAGGGAGCCCAGTTGACCCTGAGAGTCAGGGCTTTCTCTTCATCCCCTAACAGAAAAGAAACTGCAAAACTGCATAAGCCCTTGGTGTCAGCGCTGGGATGTGCCTGGGGCACCCAAGATCAGCTCAACCCCTCGCTACAGAGAGGGCCGCTGAGGCTGGCCTTGTAGCACGCAGCAGGCCCAGCTGAGTGACCATGTCTGAGGAGCCATGTCTCAGTGGCTCACGGAGCCTGCTAGCTTAGCTTGTTCAGCTGTTGGGCTTTGGCTCTACGCTGGTCCAGGAGGACAGCCCAGGGACAAGCTGGACCTCTGGACAGCGCTGCCTCTCTCCTGCCTGGGCATGAGATTTGCTCTAGGACAACACTGAGAACTGGCCTCCACTCCAGAGGAGGCCTGCAAGATGCTATGTTCAGCCTCTAGGCTCAGGGATGAGTTTCAGACTCAAGTTTCTGGCTGGGCCCTTAGGACAAGCATGCAGTCTACTGAGGGGGGCCACTGGCCACTGGAGCCTCAGTCCTGGGTCTGCTTTTCTGTGTGTGGATGGTTTTGGGGCCAGGAGCCGTCAGCAACATTGGCTTGATGGCAGCAAAGATGATCTCATCAACAGGAGGACTTCTAGAGGTGCAGGAGTCCTGCCTGCCCTGGGGACCAAGAAGGTCAGGCCTCACACCAGAGGCAGCAGGCACACCAAGGAGCCAGGGTGATAGGGACAAGGGACACTGCCCGCCACTGAGCTGCAACCCACCCAGGAGCACCAGTGGGAGCCGACTCCACCCCACAGAGGCTGCGCCCCTGCGGCCACTGCCTGGCACGAGGCTACGGTAGTGGTAGGGTCCTGAGCTGGATGAAAGCTGGGGAGGGGGAGGAGCAGCTGCTCGACTTCTCTACATGTCAATCAGCTAACCACTGTCACCAGCTCTACCTCTCCATCCATCATCATTCTATCACCTGTCCGTCCCTCCGTCCTTCCACCACCTATTACCCATCTCCATCACTAACCTATCTACCAACCTACCTTCTGACCATCTTGTCCCACCACTGTCTCCTCTGAACCAGTGACATGAATGACATCTGAATTCTCACAGTGACCCCAGGCCCAGGGACTACCTGGACCGTCCTACTGCAGACGAGGAGGCAGCTGAAGTCTAAGACGGTCGATGCCAGGGAGGGTCACACAGCTGTCAAGGGGCGCACATTGCTTTATGTGGCCCCCTCCTCTAGGGCTGCCCCACCCCCAGAGCCGGCGTTCACAGCTGGCCACCCAGGCCCCAGCCACGCTGATCGGCAGGTCTCTGTACCTACAAAGCCCTTCAGACTGAGGACAGCCATGTGAAGGACCCAAGGTCCTAAGACAGGGTGCTCTCGCTCAGCCACTGAGAATGGGCTGAGGACAGATGGGCACTCTGGCTGGACAAGAGGAGGGAATGCCCCCTCCAGGCCCTGGGCTTCTCACTCAATCCAATTCCCCTCTGTGCCTGGACTCTGGGCCTGGGGCAGAGGAGGTCTCCTCCTGGTCCCCAGGTCCACCTGCCGTTCTCGGGGACAGAGAACTGCTCGTGGGGAAATGATTTTTTAAAACCCACAAAGCACCCACATCCGGGCCCTTCAGTGGGGGTGTTGGGAAGGAGGGAGGCTTGGTGCAAACTCAGGGCATGTGGGAGTGGGCTGGGGCCCGATGATGCACGGACTGTGACATTTCAGACGTGCACTGTCTCCCAGAATGTCCCTGGGAAGCTGTGGGGGAGACGGTCCCCACACCCATCCTGATGGTCTCAGGCCACCCGTGCCTGCCTCACTGGGACCTGGGCTCCACACCAAGACAGTGTTCCAGGGACCTGACACTGAGAGGCACCTGTCCTGGTGCTCCTCCCAGGCTGCTGAGAGAGACCCGCCTGCTGCCACTGGCACAGCTCCTGCGAGGCAGGTGACCCTTTCCAACCCAACTCAGCAGGACTGACCAACTCCAGGGCTTCACCAGCCCTCCCACGAACTGGAGGAACGGGAGAAGTGTTACCAGCCCTACTCAGCCTGCATGGGCACACGCGCGGGCACACACACACACTCGTCAGGGGACAGGTGGCACCTATGCCATCCTCTTCTCTTCCAGATGTGCAACTGAGTAGGGTCTGGAACTGCCTTTCCCCAGCGTGACATGATCAGTGCACTCAGGCAGGTGCTCCTACCCTCCCTGGCCGCTGTCTCTCCAGGTGGCAGGTGCTCCTACCCTCCCTGGCGCTGTCTCTCCAGGTGGCCCTGCCCAGGAGCCCTGACGCAGCCATGGCCTCACTGTGGCCAGGCGGGCCGCCCTCCAGCACCACTGCCTAGGCCTGTGCGTGTGCGGAGGTGGGCCGAGCAGCGCCACACCCCGAGGGTGCCGGGCCTACCTAGTTTTTGCATGCATGCACGGAGCCTTTCTTCAAGATTGGACACTCTGCTCTGAAGTTCATCGTAGTCATAGGCGCCAATTTCCTCTTGCAGCTCGTTAAGCACTGACGTCAGATTCTGGACCTCCTCCTTAAACTGCAATACCAATTTGGCATCGGCCTTGTACTCTTCCAACACAGGTATCAAAGGCCTAAGTTCATCCATTTTCGTTTTTATTGCCTGCAAGGTTAAAATAAGCTGGGTTCAGTGCGATGCATGCAAGAACTGTAACACCCTGCTCGGCCCGGCTTCTCCCTGCGCGCGGAGCACCTGCACAAGCCCGCTTTAGTTATGTGCTTATTTATCCTGGCCCCGATGAGTTAGGAGAGCATATTAAACAGTCCTCAGCACACCGACACATTTGGGAAAGGTCTTTATTTTCAGTTTAGAATGCAACATCTTAAGGTTACATGCTTTAAGTCACATACACAAAGTTCTTTTTTTTTTTTCTTTCCTTTTCAAAAAATGCATTGACAAGGGTTTCAAACTATCCATGAAATGCATCTAGAGTCGCATGCAAAGGAGGGTCCTGGTTGGATTCAAGGTTCCTTAGGGATATGGTGCTAAGATTGGAAAGAAACAGTAAAAATGCAGGGTGCCAAAAGCTCTCTGGCTCTTTCATGGTTACATGGGAGTGGACTGCTTCTTCAGTCACTGCGGCATTGAAAAAACTCTTTTAAGTTAGCCCTGCAAGCAAGAAAATGAAACACTGTTGAAAAGCTAGCTCACTAGCCTGCCTTAAACAGCCATTAAGAGACAAATACTTGCACCGTCCCTTAAAAAAACCCACACTTGAATGCTGGGAACACAACTGCCCTAATAATGATTGAGATTCTCTCACCACAAGTTCTGTTGGGATTCCTCCATGCGGGGCAAGCAGTGTGAAAAGCAAGGGCTCACCTTTCCTCCCCCAGAGCTACAGTGCCCCCGATCTCAGACCCAGAGAGGTGGCTAGGGATTTCAGAACCCGCCAAGGTGAGCCACCTCGAGGCTGCCGAAGACACCCCCATCTTTAAGGGAGTCTGCAGAACAGGGAAGGGGCATGCTGGCCCTTCAAGGAGAGACAAAGACTCTGTTTTTGATCAGAAAGTTCAAATCTCTCTCCAAGATAACGCAGGGGGACACATCAGGAAATAAGGACAAAATGTGCACCTGCGTGGGACTCATTTCTCCTCCACGGGATCGGCCTGCTGTTATTTTATTTATAATATAGATTCATAACTTCATTAGCTTGCCATTTCGTCTCTCTAATGTATCGCTTTTAAAGGAGAATTAGCTCTAGCTTCATGCAGGGAGCACATCAAAGAGAGCATTAGCATAAAGGACAGGAAGACAACCGGGCACATCAGCAATTTCCAGCCGAGGAGGGCTGCGTAATTTGACCTGTTCATTTACCTCAGGGCTCCAGTCCTAATTGACACGCATGTACACCTTAATTAAGGTGGCATATGACTTCTCGATCTCATCGGTGTGTATATATACATACTTGTACGTATGTATATATAATTTCGGGTCAAAGGAACTGCAGTTTCAGTGTCCGGAGTTACCTGGAGATGCGGGACACTTACCACGAGCTGAGACAGACGCTGGTCTTTTTTTCCCTGTGTCTACAGTGTGCCTTGTCATAGCTAAATTAGGTCAGATATGAAAAAGTGCCCTGAGTGATCCCCGCTCAGGAACGGCTCCAATCAATTAAGCTAATCCTTGGCTAATGTGATTTACCTGCAACAGCTGTGGAGTGACAAGGGCCAATAATGACATTCTTTCCCGGCTAATATGCCACTCAGCCATAGAGGGCAGGGTCTGGGACCCTGGCTTCCAAACCAGATTGACAGAGGTCCCGGGGCCCATCTGTGCTCACGTGGCTGCTCAAGCCCACCCCTTCCAGGTGCCTGGCCAAACCAGGGCCAGGGCGGGCTGCCCGGCCTGCCGCGCCCCTCCAGGCCCCTCGCTGTTTCCCTGGTGGCCAGGGCAAGCAAGTCCAGCTGAAGAGGGGCAGAGGAGGAGGGCGCACGTACCTTGAACTGCCTAGCCAGGTGCTGCTTGTGACTCTCTTCCACCTGCTTGAACTTGGACTCCAGGCCTTTCATCTGGTTCTCCATCTTCTCCACATACTGCAGGTCTCTCTGAGTCCTCCTGTCCAAGACCTCGATGGACTGAGACATGTTCTGCACCTGTCAAGAGGGCAACAGGTTCAACAGGAGCTGCAGCCTGGACCAGTGGCTCTCATGGCCTGCTCTCCCGCCATGCTGACCTTCCCCATGCAGCCACCACCCTGGGAGCCAGAGTGGCCCAGGCATGATTTACTAGCTAATCACCAGCATCAGCACTGTTGGAGCTCCCCCAACATTGCCAGTCAGCCACCTTCCAGCCAGGCTCTTACAACCAGGGACACAGGTCGGGGCGGGGAGCTGGCTGCTCACTGGTCATAGCTGCAGGCACCAACTGTGCGCCATTCCTCTCTTTTGTGGGGTGGGGGTTGTTTCGTTCTGGCAGGAGGATATCCGTCAGGCAGGCAGAGACAGCAACAGAGACGAACAGCCTCATTGGGCTGCCCCGCCCCCAGGCATAAATCCCCTTCCTCTGAAATCTGGCTGAGGCTGCTGGCTAAGTGCAGAGGGGAGGAACGAGGGAGCCGTCGCTCTCCCGACTCGGCACGAGCCTTCCCCCATCTCACCCACCATCCATCACACCCACAGTATCATAGGCAGATGACTGCTCGGCAAACACGCACATTCACAACACAGAGTCAGGAATCAATCACCCAGCAAATGAAGAATCACTGTTTTACACCTTTACAGGCAGATCTGAATTGAGTCTAGCCTCGAGATGGGACTTTAATATTCAACAGGATTCCAGAGAGCTTAAAAGAAAAACAGTTTTAGTACAGCCACCTGCCAGCGCATCTCATTTCCAGGAAGCGGGCCTGTGTGCATATGCACCGGGTGGTGGGTGGGGAGGCGCGGGGCCCCAGGACTGCCGCAGTGCTGTCGGGGTCTTTTCCTCAGAATCCATTCCAATTACCAATCACGACGGAGGAAGCCGCCTCCGTAACAGCGAATCTTCATTTCTGGTTTTTTCCTGAATTTGAAAATACTTTCCCTTCTAGGAACAGAACCATTTGGGTGTGAGGCTGAGCTCTGCCTGGTCGGGATCAGAATGGATGACGGTGGGGTTCCCCCGACTGTAAATCCTCCCATGCCAGCAGATAAAGCCGAATTAAAAGAGCAGGGGAAGATTTCTCAGTGGGAGGAAGACCAACACCGCTGCTCTCCACACCTAAAAATGCATGGAATTTTATGGCTCCTCATTTGAGAGTAACGTACACAAATTCGCTTTAAAATTTCAAGCTGGCAAGACGCCGTGTGGGGGTGACCTTGGCGCTCTCTTTGGGGGGCTGAAATACATTTGCTCTGACACGGTCTCCTTGTTCCTCCTGGCCTGTCCTGTTGGTCACTCTGCATAACTTCTCCTTTCGGGGAAGGTTGTGGATCTGGTTTTGCTCACTGGTTGGAGGTCCAGCCCAAGTGCCCCGCCCCCAGGGAGACATCCCTGGCGAGCTAAGTCCACTGGGGACAGGCCACATGGAGACAATGCCTGCAGGCTCAAGTCGCACAGCTGTCTGCTCTACCTTGTCAGTAAGAAACGCGAGGAGGGCAGGGAAGGCCTCGCCTACATCTGTAACCCCAGAACAAGGGCCCAGTAGTACCCCAGTGCTAGGAGCCTGCGGCTGTGTGGAAGAATCAGGATGCCAGGGACTGGAGGCGGGGCTCGCGCTCCTCGGCCAGCCGAGGGCACATGGTGTGTAGGGGGGCTGCCTTGCTCCCACTGACCACTGGCTTGGGCAAGAGGCTGGACAGTGCAGTGGGCTTTCTGTCCCCCAGAGGAGGAATGTGCTTGGCAGATTGTAAAATTTAAAGATTAGACTTTAAACTTAAAACATAGAATTTAAAGATGCCAAGCTACTCAGCTGCCTTAAAGCAAACTAAGCTCTGGTGCCCCGGATGCATGCTCTCTGGCCGAGGGCTCAGCTAGGATTCTGACAATGGAGCATGGTCACCCCACCAGCCCCCCCTCACCCAGGGTCTGTGTCCAGCTCCTCCTCCAGCTCGCACATTCCCTGGGCAGCGCCCCTGCAGGCTCAAGGGCAGGGTGGCAGCAGGTGCTAAGAAGAGGGGGAGGGGATGCCCCCGACATGCCAAGGGTACACCTGGCCTCCTGAGCGTGACTAATGGCTACTGTTTATTGAACATCGTCCGTGTTCCAGGCACTGGACAGAGCCTATTCATTATTCATCTCTTTTGAGCTTCCCCAAACCCCAGGAGGTGACGTATTCCAAATCTCATTTTACATACACAAAGACAAAGATTCAGAGAAGTTGGGCCACTCACTACTGTCACACAGGGAGCTAAGACTGAAGGACTGGGCTCCATAGCCTCAGCTCTCAAACTCACAGTGATGGCTCTTCAAAGAGAACACAGTCCCCACCCTGGGCCCGGGCTGCCCAGGACCGTGGTAGGGCTCTCCAGGCATCCTGATGCCCACCCCACACAAGGACTTCAGGCCAGAGGAAACCAGCCCATCCAAGGTGGGTCCCAGCACTCTGCCCCTCGGCCATCTCAGGTGGGTCTTAACGCAAAGCCCAGCTGCAGAGACTTGGAACTAGCTGGAAGACACTCAGCTGTGCGCCAGCCCATGGGCAGGGCCCAGGACCTGGGGATGGGAAGCCTGTTCCCCTGCTTCTGCCTCTGAGGGTGGGGCCCTGTCTGACCTCGCCCTGCCCCCCACCCCTGGGCTGAGAGGGGAAGAGGAGGAAGAGAACTGCCCAGGCCAGGGCGGGAGGGAGCCCAGGAAGAAACCCGCCTTTGAATGAAGCGTGCACTTAGGAGCTGGGCCTCTTCCGACAAAGGCTCACAGCTGCCCGAAATAGAGCGCCTGCACACGTGAAATGGGGCTTTAAATTTTTAAGCAGTAACGCTGTGGCCTGCACAGGAAGAAAGGAGCGCTCCGGGCCTCACTCCCAGGGGCTCACAGAGCTTTCTGGAACCCACTTCCCAGCTCTCCGCCCTGCCAGCCGGCATCTCCTCCCAGGGGCCCCAGCCCTGCCCCGCAGTCCCAGGCCCCCAACACCCCGCCTCCCTCCTCCACCGTCTGAATAATGAAAGGCACAGCTGGGCTCAGTCTAGTTGGTGTTAATAAACGCTCATGGAATCTGCTCGACGCATCTGACTCTAACTCTTGTCAAATGATTTACGGAGGTGGGTGAAGGTGGCAGGAAAACGCACTCCCTCAAGGTGAGTGTCTGCTGGCACTGAGCTGCTCCCACAGCACATGGCGCCCTCTCCCTCCCAGAGGGCACTAGGGACAGGGACAGGCAGTGACTTGAGTCCTCACAGCCCACAGAGCTAGGAGGACCCTGAGTCTCCATCTGCCCTCTTGGTGGGTGGGGAAACGGAGTTGAGGGAAGCGGCCCACTGATCCTGGGAGGGAGGGTGCGTGGGCACTGAGGGCAGAGGGCACAGTGGGGGGAGGCTGGCCTCCCTCCCCAGGGTGGAGGTGTCACACGTGGTGGCCATTCTCAGAGCTCAGGGCCTGGGTCCCCGACACAGAAGACCCCCCTCCACAGACTTCTAACCCAGGCTGATGCTCATTCTTGAAAGTCCAGATCCCATCTGCAGGCTTTCGTGTGTGTGTGTGTGTGTGTGTACGTGTGTGTCCCACTCTCAAATTGGGGAAGGACGCCTGCCCTGTAGGTGTCACACAGAAACACCTCCTTTTCCTGGGGAGGGAGGAGGCTGGGCATAGAGGCCCCCATTTCTCCTGCTTTCCTTAGCAGCTTTGGGGAGGCCCAGCAGTGGGATCCCCGGGGGGCAGGAGCCTGCAGGAGAAGGCAGGCTCTGAGGAGAGGGGAGCTGAGCCAGCGTCGGGGCAGCTGCCCTGCTAACTAGCTGTGGCTTGGGGCAAGTCAGTCCTTTGGGACCTGAATTTTCCCTTCTGGAAATGGAGGGAGAAATTTCACTAGCTCCACGTGACTCTTTGAAGCTTAAGTGAAATAATGGAGTCAAAATACACAAGCAGACCACACACTGCTGTTTCTGGGTGGGTACAAGGAGCCTGGACCAGCCAGGTCTGACCACTCAAAGGCAGAGACCCCATCCTGTACAACTCACGGCCTGCACCCCTGGGCCCAAGGGAGCTGCCTGCTCAGAGGCAGCCGTAAGCCGTCAGCAGTGGATAAGGAGCGTCACTCTGGGAGGTCGTGGGTGGAGGACCTTCATGCCCTCACCAAGCCCCAGTGCCACAGCACCTTCCTGCCGGCAGCCTGGGCAGGAAGCTCCCGACTCCCCAAGAACCAGGAAGCAGTATACTCATCTCCGAATGTATTCACCTCCGCCCTCGGCGTCTCCATCATCCACCGGCTTATCCATCCATCCATCCATTCACAAATACTTTGAGTGGGGACGTGCCAGGAAAGGCCCGGGGTCCCTGCAGGCTGGCCAAGCCTTGGCTCCCCGAGGGCACACTGCGCTCTCATAGGTGCCCGCCCACTCCCACAGCAGGGACTCACCTTCTCCAGTAGCTGCCTCAGCTGTTTTGTGCGGGCGTCCCGTGAACACATGGTCTGCTGGGGGGCGACCACTGTGCAGATACATCTGCCCTCGCTGTCCTGGGCAGAGCTGTAGACCTGCCAGCTCTCCTCGGGGTTGGTGGGCAACACCTGGGGGTGCAGGTGAGGCGAGAGAGCGGGGAGGAAAGAAAGGGAGAAGGGTCAGGCAGGACAGACAACAACGGAGGAGACTGTCCACAGCCCACGCCGGGGAAGAGCGCCAAGGACCCGGCACAGGGAAAGGAGTCCTTAGGGACAGAGACCTGGGTTTCCCGCCAGGCTGCCCGGGGCTGAAGGAAGCCAAAGACACACGACTCCTCAAAGTTTTAAAATTCAAGTTCAACCCAGGGGATGCTTGGAGTTTTGACATCTGGCCCTACTGAGGCTCAGGGAAACGGGAGGGGCCATGGAACGTCGCCACACAAGGGACTGCATGACTCACAGAAGTCAGATGCCCTCCCCTCCCTGTGGAGGGGCAGGCACAGCCAAGCCCTGGTCTGCCATTCCTGACACCTGGAGACAAGCACCCTGGGCGACAGCCGGGGTCCAGGAGGGTATCAGTCCAGAGCCACCACAGCCCTGAGCTTCCTGCTGCCACCAGGGAAATGCTGAGCTCCCAACTCCATGCCGCTCCCACCCATGAGCCACGTGGTAGATGTCACCAAACTGATATGTCGTGCAAGGGTCACCCCACTTCAGTCCTGGGGTTTATCTAGAGACCACCGAAACACCAGATCTGTGCATGGCTGGTCCCACCTTGCAGCCCTGCTCAGTGACCTGACCTCCAGGTACCCAGGGCCCATAGCAGGTCCCAGACACCTCTGAACATTCGTTCACCTGTGCCCTGCTGCTGGACCTGCAGCCATCCACTGTCTCCACAGACCCCCAGCACCCCAATCACCTCCCTGCTATTTTTAGATGAGGATGGGAGGGGAGCTGGGTGGGGAGAAGCACAGTAGTGATATATTACACTTCATTCATGTCCAACCCCAGAGGCGGGAATAGTCATTATGGAGGAAAACACAGCAATTTTGAAATAGCAGGTGCAAGGGTCTCAGGTGGAGGTCACATCACAGAGACCTCCGGGAAGAGCACCGAGTCTTTGAAAGCAAAGCGGGAGTGGGAGAAAGACTCGTGTCCTTCACCTCTCCTTTCCACTTAGAGGAAACGTCCAGAGCTGGCCCCCTGGCCACACAGGCCCCTGTCTGGTGGGTGGCTCCGGCTCAGCCAGCTCCAGCCACCATGGAAGTCAGCCCGGCCCAGAAGGGCCAGGCCCCTGCCCTCCCTCCTTGCTCCAGATGAGAAGGAGCTATTTCGGAGGCCAGCAGGGAGGAGTGAGCAGGCCTGGGGGCACATATCCCACAGCAAGGTCCCAGGGGCCTCGCCCAGCCCCACTGCACCCTCCTCCCAGAGGACCCCATGAAGCTTCCCACGGGGATGAGGGGGGTAAGGTGCCCTGGGACTTTGGAAAGGAAGGAGAGGGTCCCCACGAGGGTAGCTCCCTGCCCACCCCTCCACGGCTCCAGTCCAGCTTTTACAAAGTAGGGCGGGCTGAGTCCCAGCCGGACAAGCCTGGACTGGGGTCTGGCGCTGTCTCCACCCTTTACTTGCTGAGTGACCTTGGACAAGTCCCCAAGTCTCCAGTCCAGTTTCCCATGCTTTTCCATGAGGGGTTTTTATAAGTGAGGGAGCCTCCAGGCTCGAAGCCCCTGGACAGGGTCCCCAGCTCCTTGGGGAAGGCAGCATCGACCCTAGGGTTCAGATGCGGATGGGAGCTGCAGCGCAGACGGGCGGGATCCGGACCCTGTCCTTGCCCCTGCGCCCGGTTCCCCGCCGCCTCCCCGGACGACCCGGTCCCGCGCGGCGCCCGCCCAGCCCCAGGCTCGGACGCAGGAGGAGGCTAGGGAGGGAAGGGGCCGCGGGCACACTTACGCCGGTGCTGCGGTCGAGCGTCCCGCCGCTGGCTGCCGAGAGCTTGGTGGTGTTGAGGCCCACCAGCGAGGGCAGCGTCTGGGACATCCAGTTGGTGATCATGGCCATGGTGCTCAGCACAACCCCGATCTTGAGCAGCGGCACCGACATCGCGCCTCGAGTCGCCTCCTGCGCCCGCGCCGCGCCGGCGCCGGCTCCCGCGCCCGGGCAGCTTCAGGCGGCGGGCACCGCGGCGGGCAGGGGAGCCCGGCCGCGTCCCCGCGCCCCCTCCGCCCGCCGCCGCCCGCCCGCCGCCGCCGCCGCCCCGCGCGCCCCGGCCATCGCCGCGCCGCCCCGGGCGCCGGGAGGGTGTCCAACGCCTGCCCGCCGCGCGCTGCCCGCCCGCTGTCCGCTACCCGCTGCCGGCGCGTCCCTCCGCGCCCCGCCGCCAAGAAGGGCCACCGGGCTCTGAGCGCCGCGCGGGCTGAGCGCGGGGGCCGCGGTCGGGAGGCGGGGACACGGCCGGGCGGCGGCCGACGCAATCTGCCCAGGAAATGGGTGGATTTTTCCTCTGCGCTCCGGCTCCCCGCCGCCCCCTGGCTGCTGGCAGCGAGGTTTACAAACCCCAGTCGGCCGAGGAGTTGGGGTGACCTGGGAGGACAGACGAAACTCCGCCCCCAAATCATAAAAAACCCGGAGGGGTGGTCATCCGCTGCCCGCCCCGCCCCGCCCCGCCCTCTCGCGCACCCTCACCGCCTGCCTAGCCGCGGCAACGCCGCTCCGACCTGCTCTCCAGAGACTACTTTGGAGGCAAGGGTCGCTGCGGTTGGAGTGCGCCGCCCCTGCTGCAGGGGCCAGTCTTGGCAGGTGGCTGGAGAGTCTGGGCCGCCAGAACCCTAGCCCAAGAGGGAGCACCCCAGGTGGAGTCTGGCCTGCGGGTCTCCACCAACAGCAGGGGAGCGAGGCATGGATGCACCGGGAAAGACCCTGCCAGGCAGCCCTGGAGCCGGGAGGCCTGGGGAGGAAAGGGCTTAACTGGCGATCCCTAGCAGTGGCCTCCACCATGGGTTTCTGGCAGGGTCGAGACTGGAAGGAGGCTTGTGTGCCCTGCTGCAGCCAGGAGCCGGTGCAGGCTAGTGTGCCCACCGTGGGAGCTGCTGTAGATTTGGAGCTGAGGCACCTGAGGAGTTAAAAGGACACACCCATGACTAGGAGTGTAGGTGTGGAAGAAACCCGTGCCTGCAGCTGCGGGGCCTGGGGTCCTCCCAGGAGCCTGCAAGCCCTGGAGCCTGGGCTCCCGGGCAGGGCAGGGCAGGCTGGCACAAGCTACCTTCTGTTCCCAGCCCTCTGCAGCGTCCAGGACACATGTAAGTCCCATCAGAAGCGGCCTGACTAGGTCAAACACCTTAATAGGGCTTTTGAATGTGCAGCAGGCTTCTAATCTGAGATGAAAGCTGCTTCCTTCAGGCACTCTATTAGGCTTTCCCGGCCATTCGGGAAGGAAAGAATCCCCCAGATCACTTGCTACACTCCTTTCTGCCTGGCTGAGAGTTAATCTCCCTTCCAGGATGGGGATTTGAATGAGGGCAGCAGGGACAGAAGGAGACTTTTCCCGGGTGGCTGTCTGAAAGGGACCCAGCACCTTCTTGGGGCTTTTCTCTCTGTGCTCAGTCCTGGTTTGAAGAGAGGACTTCAGCAACAGCCAAGGCTATCCTGGCCTGAGCACTGGGTGTGCAGCCCGCTGGCCAAAGAAGTCCCTCTGATTTGTTTTTCTGGTTAATGCATGGCACTGGTGGCTGCAGGCCAGGTTGGGTGCCAGCAAGTTCTAACTGTTGGAGAGGGGCGCCATCTCCTAGTGCAAGCTGGTACTGCAGGCTCTGCTCAGAACCAGGAGAGTCCAAGTCACACCAAGTCACACCCAGCTGGCCTGCTGGAGTGTACTGATGCCCCGCCCCCTCCTCTTGCCATGCATATTTGACACAGATTCAGAGCCACAAGCCACATCTGCGCAAATCACTCACGTGGCTTTCCACTACAGAAGAACAAGGGCCACTTACTGTGTTGGAACAGCTTCTAATAGCCAGTCCAATCCAGGAAACTCTCAGGTCACCTCAGAAGCCACAGACATTTATACCAACCAAGAACAAGCTACGAGGACACATGCTGCAGACCTGGACAGAGCAACACAGAGCCGGCGGGGGAGGGCCTGGCACTTTCCACACCAGGCCCTGGACACCTTCCCTGCCACCTAACATGCAGATGTTCTGCTGCCGGAGCCCTCTCAGATTGTCCCCTCTGTGTGCAGACTGTGGACCCTGATGGCCTGGGCTCTTGTGAGCCTGGTTCTGCCAGTGACTGGCTGTGAGACGGTGGCCAGCATCTATAACATGGGTTTAAAAACCGCAGCATTCCTCTGTGAGGCAGTGTGAGTGCAGAAAGGAGCCTGGAGCCCAATGAAGGTGACAGTTGTTGTCACCCACTTTGCAGAAGACAAGATGGGGTCAGAGAGGACCTCTGTCCAGTGACTCGTGCTTAAGCAGGGTGCAGAACTGGGATTAGAAGTGAGGGGTGGTGCCCCCGGAACCTGTCAACTCCAGCTAAAGGCTGCCAGGAGGTGCTGCTGGAATGGGTGTATAACTGAATAGGAAAGTGACCCCAACACCCTAGAGCTCCACCCCTAGACTGGCAGATTATATCATGATCATCATCACCATCACCATCTCCTGATTTTGAAGAACTCCTGGCTTGTTTTTTGTCAGCTGTGTCCCACTGGGATTTACCATTGGAACTCTAAGTTAGAAGAGCACGTAACCTGGCAGGCTTCTGTGCTAAGGAGTCTGGGTAGTTACTACCAGGGACCAAGGGCAGCCCTCAGTGCCATGGTGCAGGGACTTTCTCTAACTCTCTTGGGGCAGGCATTTGGGGGGTGGGGTGGCCTGGAGATGTGAACCCCAATCATTTCTCCTGCCCTTACCGTCATGTTGGGGACACAAAGGGCACTGGGCTCCCCAAAGCATGGCTGAGCGTTCTTCTGAAATGCAATTCAGGTGACTCACCCTGAGCTTGCCACTGGGAGCTGGGCCTTGGAATTCCTAAGAACTAAGCTGATCCAGGAGGTGGAAGGATCCGAGAGCTCTGGAAAGCAAAGCTGTCCCTCTCCCTCCCTGATGGCTTTCAACTCAGGCACCCTCTCTGCACCATTTGTCTTTTGACAGAGAACTGAGCAGACACCTAGTTCTCATCCCCCATGGAAAAAGTGAATAGGACTGTGTGCAGGGGACACAGTACTGGCCTTCCCACTGCACCTGCACCTGACCTGCTCTCACTGCACCCCACCCGCTGTCACGTGTACCCCAGGCCCCACCCAATCTTACCTGCACCTTGCCTGCTGTCACCTGTACCCACCTGCTATCACCTGTACCCCACTTGATGTCACCTGCACCCCACCTGCTCTAATGACCTAGGCGATTCACATAAGTCACTCCCAACTCTTCCAATTCCAAACCTGTCCTGTCCAGCGCCTTTATCTGTGATTTCTGCAGGGGAGATCACTGCAGAAAAGTGGAGTGAAGGTAACAGATTTAGGTGGCTGCACATAATTTGCCTGGGATTGTTGAGGAGCAGAGGCATTTGCATTAAAGGAACAAGGGCGTCAGCCAACGCTGAATACTCCTAGAGGGGTCAAACCCATTTTCCACACGACTTCCCTTGAAGTAAGGGCCTGCTTCCACTGCAGCTGAGTAGTCACAATACTGGTGCAGCAGGGGCCAAGCCCAGACCACACTGGGCATTTGCCATGCATGATGCCACCTGACTCTTGCAGCAGCCTCCAGGGCTGAGCTACTGTGGACTCTACTGCACAGAGGAGGAGTTTGAACTTAGAAAAGACCCATCCAAGGCCATGTCCCAGGGCAGAGCACAGACAGGGCAGCAGCCTGCCTCTCAGATGCCACGGCAGTGAGGCTGAGTCCCAGGGGTGGCAGGACCTGCATGGGCACAGAAGCCCAGCCACCTGCACAATTCCAGGTGCCCAGCGGTGCCCACAAGGCACTCCACCAGAGCACTCCTTGGCTCTTGTCCACTATGCCAGGGCCTCACAGCCTTGACCTTGGCATGAATCCAGCAGCACACTTGAAAACAAGAATATCACTCTCCCAAATCCCTAGGACGCGCATCCCCGAGAGTGAGCGCCGGAACCAAGCTGGGCACAGCACCCTGCTGGGGCGGGCACACCTGGCCTGTTGATCACCTCACGTGGCCCCACACAGCCATGCGGGGCAAACCTGGTCACCACCACCTCACAGTCAGAAAACCGAGGTCCAGACGAGAATCTGCACAGGTCCCAGAGCCAGAGGTGGCTGCTCTGACAGGAGCAGGCATGTGGCCACCCCTCCCGGCACAGGGACACCCCCAGTGAACAAAAGATGGATGCCCCTTGCTGTTTAAAATATGCTTATTCTTCTCAGGCCATCTGCAAACAGCTTGGGGGGAGCAAGGAGAGAGGAGAAGAAGAGGGAGTGAGAGGGAAGGGGGAAGGAGGGGGCCCCGGCTGACCCACGCTCTCTCTGAGACGGTCTTCCCCATCAACGACGATGGGCTGAGTTTCTGGGCCCGTCAGCCTCTGTCCCTGTAGGGCTTCCTGCCACACCGGCCCGGGCATGCCCTCCCTCCCCTCCAGCACGATCCATGCTGCTTTCTAAAGGTTGCCTTCGACAGGCCAAGCGCAGACAGTGCGTTCCACGCTGTGTTCCACCAGCTGCCCAACAGAAATGGGTCCCATCCTGGGAGTGGCTTTGAAGAGCACGCGTGAGGTGACTCAGTAACCACGTCACCCTCTGGGCTGCACTGTGACTTCCAGGGCCTACAAATGTTCCATTTCCTACTTCCCAGGTGACAGAACTCACCACCACTCATTGAGAAGTCATGATCCAGGCCTGAATCAAAAGCTGATATCATCATAAAGATGCCGGGAGCCAGTGTGTGGGCCAGCTGGGAGTGTAAGAGTCACCCGGGAAGGCCACACTCGCTTAGAGCAGAGGACCCCGGAGCTGCTAGGCTCCGGAGACTAGACCTCTGCTCTGAGGACACCTGCTTTCCCAGCCTGGTCTCCCAGGAGCACACGCGCCGCCCTTGTGTTCAGGGCCCTGCTCTGCTGGGCCTGGACTCGGCCTCAGCAACGTCCTTAGCAACCTCTACCAACAACAGTCGCTACCCTGGGGAAGCCTGGTTCTCGAATCCCTGGCATTGCTTATGGAAGAGGGGACCCCTGACCCAATCCAGGCTCTCTCCCTGCTGGCCTGGAATAACAGGGGCAGGGGCAGAGGCCAGGTGGCCCCAGGAACAGGAGGAGGGAGGGGCGTGGGCCCTCAAAATCTGAAAGCAGAATCAGTGCCCAAGGGCTGTTCCCTCCTTTTCTTGGAGTCCTGCCCTGCTGCCTAGATCGAGCGCGGGGAGACTTCAGTGACTTCTTCCACCCTCTGACACCAAAGCATCAGCTTGAGCCAGAGGCACCTTCTCTTCAGACCCAGCTGTGCGGGCGTGTGTGTACTTGGGATCTCTCTGTCCTCGAGGGTAGCATGTACCCCACACTCAAAAGTGCTGCGGGGTCAGAACCGATGCAGGTGGCCATTGCACCGGGGGCCCTGGTCACTGCCATCTGAACATGGACACCTTTCTGTCTCCTGCCTCAGATGCTTCAGCCTCGACTCTTTGCAGATTCTAAATGGCACTGAACTGTGACAAGGAGCATTCGGGCCAAATCAGGGATCACAGAGTATACAGAACAAGCAGGTAGCTAAGCCCACATCTGCACACACCTCTTGAGACACTGTCACTGTCACCAGCTGTCAGCTGGACAGCGGTCTAGAGCTTTAACTTGAGTGCAGAAGACCCCTACATGAAAAGCCACGGCCAGGCTCAGGTCACAGGCGCACAGTGTGATACCTCTTCACCGCAGTCAGGCCATCTTCCCTGGCATGTGGGAATTGTGACAGATACAGCAAATGGTTTGACCAGAACACCCGATGCGTCAGCCGGCTGAGAGATCCAGCAGAAGGCTCCGTGCACTCAGTCCGTCTGTACCTACTTGTGACTTCTTGGGTCTGTAGTCACCCAGAACATGCTAGGACAGTCTAGGCACAGGGACCCCCCATGTGACCCTTCACTTCTTGCCTGAGAGTTGAAGGTGAGGTCCTGAGCATGCCCCAGAGGCCCCTCCTCTTCCAGGTGTGGCCATTGGTCCTTGGTGGGGGTGACAAAACTAGGACCTCGGGCCTCTGATAGCCACCAGTGAAACTCCTTCCCTGCCCTGCTGTCCCCTGTTTGGAAGCCAGTTCCGGGCAGCAGCAGGCAGAGCACTGGCCACATCAGAGAAACCCAGCTCCACACGGCCCCCCGACAAGCCAACGTGACCCAGTGCCGTCCAGGCACCCCTCTTCCCGGCGCTGGGCGCTACTGAGCCACTTTCTCTAGGGTTTATTCTCTGTCTTGAAGAGTCTGGGCCCAGGTGTCTGTGGAGTCAGAGCCGCGGCTGCAGGGGCATCCCTGGACAGGTTGCCCCTCCCCGCACCTCAGCGCCCTGGTTTCACAGAGGACCAGCTGGGTCTCTGGGGCTGTAGCTGTGAGGGACGACAGGGCCTGTGTCACGGGCTCTGCCATGGCGACACTCACCGGCTCTGCTCTAGTGCCTTAAGCTCCTGGGGAGCTTGTATATGTGAAACAATCTGGGAAAAACAGAGATGCCACTTCACCCTCCTGCTCCCGGCTGCCTGCAAGGCCGTCAAGACCGCCCTGGTCACAGAGGCCACCTGCTGCCTGAGTGACCCCTTGGCTCCTGGCTTGGGCGGGAGCAACACCCACAGCACAGTTTTCAGGGCTGAAAACTGCTCCCGTTCCCATCCGCCCAGCCCGCAGTTGCCATGTATCTAATTCAGTTTAGCTGGTAATTAGTTTTGTGTTCCTTTCCACGGTGATGTTAATACTGATTACAGGGCCTGATAACTTTAGTAATAAATACAACCCAAGGCAGAAAATTACCTTGCTTTTGATTGGGGAAGGCTGAAGTCAGGGAAATGAGAAGCAAATTGCTTTAGGAGATGAAGTGGCTGCCTTGTGTGCAGGATTCACAGCCACCATCCCCCTGTGTCCCGGACCTCCCCACCAGAGGCAGCCCTGGGATCTGAGTCTCCAGTCCCCTGGACCAAGCGTTGCCAGCCCCCGAGGCAGAGGCCAACCCCAGCTCAGAGAATGGGTATGTTCAAAGGATCCTAAAATAACAGGAGTAGGAAAAGGTCCCCATTCTGCCCAAGTCCCTCCTCCAAACCCCAGCACCGCCTTCAGCAGACGCTCCACCCCAGCGCGTTCACCAGAGAAGGTCTAGAAGCTGTGGCAAGAGGAGGGGCTGGCAGGTGGGCGGGGTGCCTACAGGACCCCCAGCAGAGACTTGGGCTGGTCACAACATGCAGCTGCGTTTGTTCAGGGGGTGGGTTGAGAGGTCTTCTGCTCGGGAATGGGGTACGTGTGGGGACGAGAGAGGAGACGCGCGGAGCAAGTGGCCCTCACTGGGATTTGAGAGGCGAAGTCAGCGTCGCCTCCTGTCTCCTGCCCCGTCGATGCGGCTCCCCAAGCAGAGGCCAGGGCTGGCTCACAGCCCCACACAGGCCCCTCAGTGGCAAACAGCTGACCCAACTCCACGACCAGGCATACAGCAGTCACTCAATAAAGCCCGAAGGCAAACCACAGGCACAGCCACAGCTGGCACTCAGAGATGCTCGACGTGCAGCTCCAGCCTGGCCCTCACTGGGGCATCAGCACAGTGTTGTCAAGAAAGGCCATGCCCAGCTGGGGTGCCACTCCCTGTAAGACCGCCCAACCCTCAACCGACGGTGGCTGGCCAAGCGCTGTCCAAGAGTCGAGGTGTGGGGGCCCTTCCTTCTGCATCGGAGCCTATGGGCGGTCCCAGCTTGCCCTCCTGCTGTCTCCCCGTCTTCCTGCCTGGGGCTCTCGTGGGCCCAGATGCAACGTCGGAACCCAGCTTGGACGGCCACCCTTCTCCAGCTACCACCACAGAGCTCACTCCCCACTCCCAACCCGAGCACCGGGCGCAGACAGCTCTTAAGTCACTTCATCGAATGATATGGCAGAGCCTCGGTCTTCCCACAAAGTGTGTTGCCCCCGATGCCAGATGGCCAGGGTCTGGAGTCACTCAGCACTGTGAGCTCAGATGTGACAGGGTTAAGTCCCACCAGTTGGTCGTCACAGGGTGCTTGTTCCAGGAAAGGGTGAGGGAGCAGATGCAAGAGTGGGCTTGGGGGCCTGTGGTGAG
Organism: Urocitellus parryii; assembly: GCF_045843805.1. Taxonomy (NCBI): domain Eukaryota; kingdom Metazoa; phylum Chordata; class Mammalia; order Rodentia; family Sciuridae; genus Urocitellus; species Urocitellus parryii. The sequence continues at coordinate 209,426,586 of NC_135534.1, read as the reverse complement.
GAGGCATCTCACGGAGCCCTGCAGCTAACCCTCTTTGTTTAAAGGAGTTGGGAGTTGAGGCTCCGCGGGGTTAAGAGCCTATCGCAAGGTCACCCACAGTCCTGGTGGGTCTGGGGCAAGAAAAAGAGGCCTGGGCTCAAGGTCATGGCTACTTCCCAGCCCCTCCGGCAGCAGCACTCAGAGGGCCCCTGCCTTTCTCAAAGGAAATCTGGGGCAGGCTGCAGGGAGGCCTGGAGTGTAGGGAGCCCCAGCCCTACCGCACCTCCCCAGGACTGAGAGATCAGCTCCTCAGCACCCCGCTGGCGGCTCGCTGTGCGTCACTTCACACTGCTTCCCAAGGAGTGTGAAACACCAGCCTTTTATCGAAAATCACAGAACAAGACCACGTCAAATGTCCTTCTGTCTAAAGACAAAGTTCACGTGGATCCACTGTTTTGCATGTAGTAGGCTGTCAATCAATAGCTGGCATCTGATTGAATGGCTCATCGCAAGTGAGCTGTCAGGAGAACAGATGGCCCAGCCACGTGCTCCACTCCCCACACCTGTCTGCCCAAATCCTGCGAGCAACCCTAATTAGGTGTAGGTAGGATCTATATGTCCCTGACTGGTTGCCATCCCCACATGTGCCAGTCCATAAACTCAGCTGCCCTGGAATTGTGTGTCCATGTCTCCCAGGGGGACTGAAAAGCAAGGTGCAGCTATGGGGGCACTGGCCCTGCAATGGAGCAAGAGACAGACGCCCTTCCTGGAGCCCAGAGGGGTGGTTCACGCACACATAGATGTGCAGGCACTGCTTGAACACTTTGGGACCCAGAAGTCAAGATTCCTGGGTAGATTCCCAAGGGGATCAGATTCCATGCAGCCCAGCCCAGGACCGCACCCATCCCCCATACAGGCTCCACCTTAGAGGTCACTCACTGCTAAGGCTGAGGCCCACCTGTCCTACCCCTGTGGGGCCCTGGGAGGCCCAGCAGCTGCCCTGCCAGCCACTCACCTCTTCATAGACTCCCGGAGCTTGGAGGGGTTTGGCTACTAGGTTTTGCTCTAAAATCTCCCCACAACAAGAGATAAGCTAGAGATGAGATGTCCAGGGCAAGATTCTAAAAGAGGGACTCAGAGGAGGGAGGGAAGTCAGGGCTTCAGCTAGAGGCAGGGAGGTGCCTCCAGCTGAGCTGAGGGACTGCGCGTTCCCCAGAGAGATCAGCTCAGCCTCAAAGAGGAACCTCCCAGGCAGAGAAAAAAATCCTTTCCTTTTCAGAGGCAGAGGCTGTGGGCCCCGGGAGCTGACCTTGGTCCTGAAGGTAGTCAGCTAGTGTCTGCCTGGAAAGCTGGGGGCTGGTGCTCTGTGTGCCCTGCTGGCTGAGGATCAGCACCCAGCACCCAGCACCAGCACTGTCCGTGTGGACAGGCAAAGGCTTCACCACCGAGACAAAGCTTCTGACTGAAGTTGAACCAAAACTTTCTCCCCAGAACACGGGATCTTTTAAATGACGACGAGGAGAACTTAGGGAGGAGGGCCTGTGGTCTGGCACTGGAGACGCAGGGTGCCTAGAAGTAGGAGGGCCCTGAAGGGTTGGGGGGCTCCTGGGGGCAGCCCCTCCAGGCCACCCAGGACCAGCAGTTTCTTTGCCAAGATGTGCAATAAGGTCCAGGTGCAGCTTTCTGTCAGGCAGTCTGCTGCTAATGGGACCTGCGAGGCTCTCTTCCACATGTGTGCTCGGAGCACGCGTGTCTGTGGGGTGTGTGTGCTTACATGCATGAGTCCAACACCCCTTGCCAGGCCTTCTCCAGCAGCTGAGAAAACTTCTCTCCCAGAGCCATGCGGAACCTCTCCAGGGCAACTGGCTGATTGCCTGGGCAGCACCCGAGCAGGGGGCACAGGGGGTAAGTGGGACCACAAAACCCCACTGTTAGTAGGGGTTGGACTGTGCTTCCTGGGCAGAGCTGGGGAGCTAGCAAGGGCTTCCAGGCAAACAAGGAGAGCCTGTTCCAGAGTCTTCTCTCTGAGGTCTCCTCCAGCGCGCCTGCCCACCCTTCTCTCCTTTGTTTGCTCTTCTATCCTGAGACAAGGCAAGACAGGGAGGGTCTGGCTGGGGTTGGGGTCAAGGGGCCAGCTTCTTTCCACTTGGACTTGAGACTCCCCAGAGCCAGTCTCTTGCTCACAGAGCAGCACAGTGGCACCAGGGAAAGGGCATTTTAATGTCACTCCCCAGCAGCCCCGAAGCTGGCAGGTTCTGGGAGCACCCTGGTGCCAAAGCAGCCCTCCCAGCAGAGAGCTCGCCGACAGTGCTTCTCTTCCTCCCGGACCTGCCGCTCCGAGATGCATTTTTAAAATGGAGAATACCAAGCCCGGACACGCTCTACTGGTACATTGTTCAGGGGATGCCAAGCCTGGCTGGCAAAGCCCAGGGTCCCCTCACGCATTCGGGTGTCACTCTGCACCTCTTGCCGCTCCTGTGGCCACAGCCCCCCAAGCCCTGCACACAAAGCCGACAATGCACCCCAGCGCTGGCTGCCCTCCCAGGGTTCTGGGGTGTCCTTTTTGGGGTGTGGGGAGCCTTATGCCCAAAGGGAGGGATGGGCCACCAGAGGGGTGTGTGTTGGGGGGGCAGGAGTTAGGTCCCGGTGCCTCTGAGAAAGCCTGGGGCTTAGCTCTTGGGCGCACCCTTTCCCCCCAGATGACAGCGGCAGCAAACAGCCCCCAGGCCGCCCTTTGAACTTCTCACGGGAGTGGGGGCGGGGAGTCCTGGGAAAGGGGGCAGCTCTGCACCCCGCTGGGCCAGGCTGGGGGACGGGTCTCCTCGGCTTGCGCCCCTCCCTCGCCCCAGGTCCACCCGGGCCTCTGGACCCCCTTCCCTGGCCCCGGAGCTCGGCACCGGGCAGGGGGCACAGGGCGGGCAGAGCGGCTCCCCGACTTTGCGGGGCTCCGCGGGCCGCGCTGGGCGCCTGGCAGGGAAAGATGGCGTTGGCTGCACGTACTTGGGTGAGTTCGGTGCCCATCAGGATGAGGAAGAGGAGGCCGAGGAGCTTCCGGGCCGGTTGCATGTCTCGAGGCCACCTCCGACGTCCTGGCGTGCGGGCCTGGGTGCTGCCGGCCGGCGGCTGCGTGGACGCGGACGCGCTCCCGGCTCGGGCCGCGGCGGGCTCGGCGGCGCCTGCTCAGCACCCGGGGCGGGCGGCGCGCGGGCTGTGCTGCGCGGAGCCTCCGCTCTGCATATTTATGGTCCCGGTTCCGGCGCGGCTGCCGCGGGGCAGGGCTGGGCGGCTGGGCGGGGGCTGCGCCCTCCTCTCCCGCGGCTGACGGCTCCGGGGCCCGCCCGGCGGGGAGGCGCCCTGCGCAGCTCGGAGGCGCGCTCGGGCGGCGGGTGCCAAAAGTTTGCTCGCGGAGGGCGGGGGCGGCGCAGGGGGACCCGCGCCTCGCTCGCGCGGGAGGAGGGAGGGCGGCGGCCGGCGGGGAAGAAGGCTGGGACAGGATGTGACATCAAAAAGGCGGGGGAAATTGAACTGGGGCAGATAATTCCATCCCAGCGGCCCCGAGCCAAGGGGGCTCCAGGACCCGGGGCCGGTCGGAGGTGTGCCCAGCTGGGGACCGCGCCCCAGGACGCGGCGAGTGGAACGGCCGGTGGGGAGGGGGATCTCTGCCGGGGCGGGACTGGTTCTGGGGCGAGGACCTGGGATGGAAAGGATTGACGACTCCTGCAGCCGAACAGGTCCTTAAGGTGACCACTGAAAGGGCTAAACCGAGGCTCGGAGTCAGGAAGGCTGTGGCCAGGAGCCTCCCTTTAGTTAGAGCCGGGTCATCGGCGCATGCAGGCCTTCTCCCTGTCGCCGTGGAATGGTCTGCAAGGAGCCCAGGGGGAAGCGGGCATTAGGTGCTAGGGTTCCATCCCAGGACGGGTTGTTCTTGTGTGGTGGCGTGTGCTGGGGACAGCACAGGCCTGCGAGGGTTCTGCACTTGTCTGGGGTTGTGACACAGTTGGGACTGCCCCAGATGAGCTCTCCCCCGGAGCTGGGATCTTCCAGACCCCTGGGCCCAGCCTGTCTTGGTACCGGGACAGCAGAACCTCTCCAGGTGGAGGTGCCCCCCTTCTCCTGTTCCTGTACTCAAAGCCTAGACCACAGGCGCTTGTGTTGGGCCACATTTTCTATCCAAATTCTCCATTTTGGAGAGGAGTCCCCAAGTGTCTGTTTCCTGAGAAATCAAGGTTATAGTAGTCATTTAGGTGCATTCCCCCCCCCCACCACCACTCAATTTTTTAATCTTCAGTCTTTGGAAAGCAAACTGAACAAAGAAAACCCCTCACAGCAGGAGGCCTCAGGCTCCACCTCCGCAAGCAGAGGGGCAGAGGATGGGGTCCAACCCACTCCTGTGACAATTAGGGACACTGAAGCCCTGTGGGTGCTTCTCTAGGTTCTTGGCGAGTTCCGAAGCCAGGTCTGGATGCCAGTTCCTGCTCTGGGCACCTGTATAGCTTGAGAAGATGGTGCAAGGGGCTTCCCTATCTGAGGGGCTTTGCCACAGGGGCTCTGTCCTCTGAGCCCCAGAAAGCATACCACAGGCAGCCAAGGGAAACAAGGGAGGCTGGGCCTTTTGGTGAGGAGAGGGTGACACTTGGGGACAGGCCATCAGGTAGATGAGGTGGTGCTGAGGCCACCAGGGGACTGGGGGAGTCCTTGCTCTCTGGCCCTCCTCTTACTTAATTAACCAGAGCGTTCTGTTCTCCTCTAATGGAGGGAAGTGCTCTGGGAGCCCCGTGGCCTACTGGCTTCCCTGTGAGTGTTGCAGGGCATCCAGGGGCTGGGGAGAGTTCTCCGTTTGGCCTGGAGGCTTGGTGTCTTGTCCTGACTCTTCCAGGTCCTGGTCCTCTGAGCCTGTCTCCCCACCTGTAAAAGGGAAAGAAAGAGGTGGGTCCTGCAGGTCTCACCAGCTGTTAGAAAGATCAAATGAGGGGAGAGGTAAACATTGTATCCATTCACAAGAACTCTGAGGCGGATCTGAGTCCAGGATCTGAGTCCATCGAGAGCCCCCAGAACACACAGAATTCCCATGAATCCTCCTGGGTGGCTGCCAGCCTCCACCCACTGCAGAGGGAGAGACAGAGGCCCAAAGGGATACACAAAATGCCAGTCAAGGAGCTAGGATTCGAACCCGGGTCTTGTCCCTGGGGGCCAGGGAGGGGGGCTGCCTTGATTTCCTCAGATGGAGAGAGACAGTTTTATCATATGACCGTATGACCCAGAAATGTCACTTTTGCATGTAAACCCCAGGGAATTGAAAGCAGGGACTGGAATAGATATTTGCACATCATGTTCATAGCAGTGCTGTTCACAACAGCCAAGGGGGGGAAACACCCCAGTGTCCCGGAACATACAAATGGACAAAGAAAAAAAATGGTCTGTCCACATATTCCTATCCAATGGAATATCATTCAGCAGTGAAAAGGAAGGGCACCCTGAGCACTGCCACAGCAGGGCTGAACCTTGAGGCCACACACTGAGTGACCCGCACAGGAGGACTAGCGTCTCTTGTCTTCACTCACAGACACAAGGGAGGGCAGAGGCTCCTGGGGGCAGGGGCAGGGGAACCGAGTGATCACCCAGCGGCTGCCTGATGGTCACACAGCGGGGCGTGTACCTAAAGCCACTGCATGCTACATTCAACACTGTGTGCCTAAGCTTCTATATGGCACATATTCTGCCCAAACCACGGACTGTACACTCTACCTGGCGAATCATATGGTACACGATTTGGAACTTAATAAGGCTGTTTTTTAAAAGTCACACACTGATTAGCGCATTACTTTCAGAACACAAAACAACAGAAGCCCCTCCCCGAGTGACCACCGATGCTGCTGGCTGGTCCCAACATGCTCAGGTGCCCCTGGTCAGGGGAGGGGAGATGGCCAAGCTCAGCTGGTGGCCTCTAGAGCCGCATGGCCTGCATTCGCATCTGCAGGAGCGTCATGACCTGGCGGGTGGACCCCCAGACCCGGCCCAGTGGAGTGGGGGAGTCAGCCTGGCCGGGTTCCTGGCCCCGTGCCCTGCTGGCAGCCAGGGCTGGCAGCAACTGGGAGAGATGAGCTGGCACTGGAGGAAGAGCCAGACCCTCCCACTCACAGCCTTGCAGCTTAGAAAAACAGGCGTCCCTCCACTGCAGGGGCGCTGGCTCGAGGACCCCCACGACACCACAGTCCTGGGGGGGCAGGCCCCTCTCTGTGTCTACCTACACCTACGCACTCCCCTATGTACTTTATCTACTGAGTAATTTTAGCTGATCTTGTCCGTTCTTTTTTCAGTTTCTAGTTTTGATATTTGTACTTCTTTCCTCTCGTGTACTTCACATCATCTCTTGATCACCTTTAATCCCCAATACAAAATAAATGCTAAGCAAACAGTCGTCACAGTGGGTCATTTAGGGAATGAGGATACACACGTCTGTCTGTAGTGTTCAGAAGGGATGCGATTTTCTCCCCTGACGTGGGCCATCTGCCCCTGGGTGGATCAGAGAACTTGGAACCTGAAGAAGTGGAGGCCGAGGCCCAGAGGAGGCTTGGCTGTGGAGAGGAGGGAAGCCAGAGCAGGACCAGCCAGGTCCTGGGGCGTCCACCGCCACACACGAGCGCTTCCCAGAAGACCCCGGGGAGTCTGTGGAGACAGAGCAGACCTGCTCCAGCCCACTCCCCATTGGACGGTGTTGGCCATTCCTGGTTGAAAGGCTGGACTTTCCACAAGGTCCCTTCTCTGCACTGTCCATTGCAGTTGGTGGTGGGCATGTTGGCCCCTAGGCTGACGTGGCCGTGGTACCCATTCCTGTCCACCTGCTGCTTCTACTCAGCCCCTCACAGGGCCCACCCCCTCTGTGGGGCTGAAGTCCAGACCCGGGTGGCCACAGCCCCCTGCCACCATGCCCACTGCCCACTGGGGAGATGCTTGTCCGTATCCTCTTCCCACTGGCTTCCCATCTGGGGCGCCTTGGGCTGCAGCTCTGTGCAGAGGTGGGCAAGGGGCCTGGTCCAGGGCTTCACCTTCCAGGAAGCCTCTGCCCCTCCACGCCAGCCCTGAGACCCCGAGCTATCCTGTGGTGTGCCCAGGGGATGCTGGCCCGTCGGGGGTATGGCACCCCACCTGGTCCTCTCTTGCTGTCTTCCTGGTGATGGGGCCAGTGAGCTCCAGGAAGAAGCCACTTTCCTGCTGAGGCTCCTCCAGACATCAGCAAAATTGATAAGCTTCCTGCTCCTTTAAGACAGGCCTCCTCCTAGGCTGAGCCTCATTAGAATGTGACAGAGCGTTGCTAAGGCAACAGCACTAACTCTCCCCTCTTCTCTGAGAATTTCCTAGCAAATGGGGCCTGAAACCTATGGAGCTGTCCCTGGCCTGTCTCAGAGCCTTCAGGCAGCCCAGGTTACCTTCTTTTTTAAATTAATTAATTGTGTGTGTGTGTGTGTGGTTCTGGGGACGGAACCAGGGGTTCTCTGCTGCTGGGCTACACCCCCAGCCCTTTTCGTTCCTTCATTTATTTTTTATTTTGAGACAGGGTCTCACCAATTTGCCAAGGCTGCTCTCAAACTTGGGGTCCTCCTGCTTCAGCCTCCCAAGTCCCTAGGACTATAGGTGTGTGCCACCGCACCAGCCACTGTCACCCTCTTGGCATCCAGCTCAGCTGAGCACTCCCCCAGGCCCAGGGCCTCTGCTCTTCATTCTCAAGTGTCCTGACTGTCCTGGTGGAACTGGATGACAGGTCCCCACTGAGGATTTACTGTCTGACAGGCCAGAGACAGAGGGCCTCCTCGGGGCTAGGGACACTGGCCCTGGGTGATGGTGAACTGGCTCATGCCGAGGACCCTGTGCAGTTCCCTTTGTTTGGAAGCAGTCAAGGAGGGGACAGGTGGGGCCGTGCTCTCACTGCGGAGCAGGTGGCATGGCAGGGAAGACGGCCCCTCCAGACCACCTGGCTCAACTGGAGCACTTGGCCCTCGAGCTGGGGCTGGCGTTGGGAGATTCTGTGTCCTCTCACTAGATCTTGGAATCTCTGGAGGGTGTCGCTGGTGCATCTCCAGGTGTTCCTGGGGCCCAGCAGCTCCGCCGGGCCCCCTCCCTGCCCTCCCCTCCACAGCCTCTGGCTGGGCATGGGGAGACAGCCCAGGAGCTCTGCTGGCCTTCCCCACCCTCCCCTGTCCTCCTGGACACACCAGTCACAGCACACTGAGCTCCCTGTCCCTGCTCCCAGACAGCAGAGCAAAATGGTGAAGCCACAGGGTGTGTACACGGGTCCCATGGTGACTCATGGCCTCCCAGCCCAGGAGGGCCCAGGTGCCCCTGCCCCAGTGCCATCACACTTGAGCTCCACACTTCCTCCTCCTCCAGGACGCCCTTCCCTGCTCCTCCCAGGGGCAGGCAGCACCTGTCCTCGTCCCTTTCTTCCCCGGCAGCCTCGCCCCCCTCTGCTCCTGGCAGAGCTGAACATCTCACTAGCCATGTCCACTTCCTCTCCAGAGCCTGCCCCCCCGGGCGCTCTGGACAAGCTCACCAAGGACTCCACCTTACCAAACCAGTAGGCCCCTTGTCCCCGGCTTAGGTGGGCAAGCTGCAGTGTGGGCAGGGTTGCCTGCACGGAGCCCTGCTGCCCTGTGCCCTGCCTGGCTCCCTTCTGAGCCCTCACCTTCCCAGGTCTCCTGAGGCTTCCTTTGACCTCACCCACCTCCCGCCTTCTAAAGCTTGGGGGGATGCGGCACTCGGTCCTCCATGTCCCCTGCAAGATGCTTCTTTCAGCCTGTGATGTCCACGGTCTGTCCTGCTGCCCCATTCCCGTGCTGCTACAGCCTGGTCCCTGCGCTCTGACTCGTGCTGGCCCCGTAGCCTGACAGGTCCCCTGGCCTGGACACCCTCTGGCGCTGGTGCCCCTCAGGCCAGCTCTGTGCCCTGCTCCCCCTCCCTGAAGCAGCTCCGCCCTGCTGTCCCCATCCCAGCGGGCAGCAGTTCTGCTCTTCCTGCTGCTCAGGCCCAAACTCCTTGTTTCTTTCAAACCCGATGCCCAGCCTGTCAGCCAGTCCCTCAAGGCGAACTTCCCCGCTGCCCAGCGCCAGTTGCCAGTTACCACCTGTTCTGTACCACTTCCCTCTAGTGCTGCTGTTCTCGCAGCAGCCAGCGTCGTCCCAGGGAACTGAGATCTCATCCTGCGAAGGCTCCTTCCCGCACTCCCAGAGCACAGGCAGCACGTCCAGGACGCAGCGCCCTGGACCATGGGCCCCCAGCTCTGGAGCCAGCCCTTCCTGCTGCCCCTCGCCCTGGCCAGCCCTGGCCAGCTGGCCACCTCCTCGCTGCCCTGGGCCTCAGCAGGTGCTGCCTGCTTGCCCCACGGAACCTCTGGGTCCAGGGCCTCAGCTCAAATGCTGCCTGACAGGGGAATCTTCCCTGACCACTGGTCAGACATGCTGGTGCACCCCATCTTTCTCTGACCCTTGACTCTGAGTTTTCTCCATCTGGCGTAACTCGTGTCTGTTGTCCCCTGCTTCTCCACCAGAGCCACTTGGAAACAAAGCAAAACCAATAAGGTCTGTGCCCCAGGGACTGCCCTGGTGCCCTCTTCTGCTGGGACCAGATGCTATGGGCTGGGCCACCTACCAGAGGCTTCTTCCCTCGGGCCTGGAGGAGGCAGGAGGGGCCTCCCTTGGGTCTGCAGAGGGACACACACCTTGATCTTGGACTTGTGGCCACTTTACTTCAGGCTTCAGGGCCAGCACCTCAGCATTCCTCTGCTCCAGTACCACATGCTGCCCCTCTGTCCAGTCCCCCTCTGCGTCTCTCACAGGATACTTACCAATGAACCCACAGCCCATTTAGAAGGCCAGGATGATCTTAGGACCCTTCACCTGGTCACATCTGCAAAGACACGTTCACGGGCCAGGTCCATGTCCAGGGATCAGCGCTGATGGAGGACTGTCTTTCACACACCACAGGGACAGACGTGGAGCCACAGAGCCGGGTAGCTGCCCCTGTGGTCATGTGACATGGAGCTAATCAATAGGCTGCTGGCCCCGGAATCACGGGAGACCCTCTGGGAAAGGTGACCTGTTGTGTGGAGGGAGCATCCCCCACCGGCCAGGTGCTGGCCAGGCTGGGTACTGTGGGGGAAAGGCAGACACAGAGGGAGGCCCCAGCCTGGCAGGTCAGCGAGATGGCGTGGGGAGGGGAGCGGTGCAGGGAGAGTGGGCAGGGTCTCCAGCCAGGGAAGACCTGCAGATTCTGTTCTGAAAACGTGGCCCTTGGCTTCAAGTAGGAAGCAACGTGGTCTGTTCTGCATCTGGGAAACCCTGCCTCTCTGTGGAGAGACCACGGAAGGGAGGCCACTGTCCTGAGGCTGCCGAGGGTCACGTGGCTGCTGACGACACCCAACCCAGGGATAGCAGGGTCAACTGGGAGACTGACGGGAGTGGGCAATTCCTCCCGAGAGAGTGGGAGGGGGTGCTGACAGTGAGGTGCTGTGGGGGTGGGGTCCAGGTGGGCTGGACGCACGTGGCTTGGGGCTCTGGGTGGGCAGCAGGCTTCCACGGCCCAAGGAGAGATGGTGAACAAAGCAGGCTGGGGTGGAGGTCAGCAGTCAGGGCAGGGCCTTGTGGGTATGCCAGCCTGGAGGAGGCCCCTAGTGCAGGTGCCTGTGGGCCCTGGACAGGGCACTGCAGCCCAGAGGCCAAGCCCTGGAGAAGATGGTGGCTGGAGCACACAGCGGCCAGGGGACCCACAGGCTTCCCTCATCAGAGCATCTATGGAGACAAGAATGCCTTGAGAACAGGCAAGGTGACCGTGGCCAGGAGCTGTCACCCTGCCTGAGGGTGGGCAGAGTGTGGAGATGGAGCTTCAGGGCAGAGGGGGCACTCCAGGGGGAACAGTCCCAAGTCCAGGGCATGGGGCGGCTCAGGACAGAGCAAGCAGCTCCAAGAACAATTAATTCCGTCACTGTGGTGCTCTAGCTCTTGGGCTCCTCTGGCAGGCTGGGAGGAGGGCTCCAGGGTCCAGGCCACATCTGGGCCCCATCATCCAGGCCACAAGCCCACCCCAGCACAGGGCACAACACCCAGCTGCCACCATTGGATGGGGTCCCGAGGCAGGGCCCCGATTCCTGTCGGGGAGCCCAGACCCTCACCAGAAGGTGTGGCCAGCCCTGGGCGAGGTTCCTCCTGCACTGGGCTACTCCACGCAGGGTTTCCTCCAGACAGCGAGAGATAAAGACTCACATCTGTGGACCCTGTTAAGGTGGCGGTGCAGGGGACTCTGGGTGCTGGTGCACGTGTGCCTCCTTGCTTCCTCTATATTTAAGTGGCTCTGCCTGCACCTTCTTACCAGGAGGAAGCCCTGCCCTGGGCTGTAGCAGACCCCAGAGCCGTCGGTTCCCAGAGCAGCTGGTCCTGAAACACCATGCTGCCTCTCAAGGCTCTGCTTTGGTCTTGCCAACGCTCTCCAGTGGTCACCTGCTTCTGAAACCACCCTTGCAGCCAGGGGCCACCAGGGGCCACAAGCTGCACTCACCAAGTGACACCGGTGCCAGGCTCTGAGCTAAGCTCATTGCAGCCTGTTTCTCTCTTGCTCACCATCCAAGGCAGGCACGGCCATTGGTGCATTTCACAGATGTGGAGACTGAGGCAGAGATGAGGGAATCACTTTGGCTCAGGGCACAGGGTGGGAGAGTGGCAGAGGCTGGCCAAGGCCCGGCCCGGCCCCAGTCTCTTCTGCAGGTCCCCTGCCTATAGCTGCCCTCTCCCACTCTCACTCCTCTCAGTCCCAATACACAGCTGCAAACACAGCTGTGCAGGCGGGTCTGAGGCTCCACCTGCCGGGGTCCCCAGGGTGCAATTGGAGAACAAAAATCTAAAGGAAACCAAAGGCCATTAAATGCACTAGTTAGAAACAAAAGCAAGCCCAGATAAGAGGCGTCAATCCTGCAGTCTCTCTGGCTGGCATTGTGTCAGCATCGACCTCAGGGAGTTAACAGAAGAAGGAAGGGAAAAGACCTGAGGTCTCTGGTTACTCAGGACCACACCTGCCACTTAGGAAGAGTCGGAGCTCCTTGGTGACGCCAGTGCTTGGGGATGAAGCAGGTAATTGCTTGACCTCCGCATCCTTTTCTAAGTCTTGGTTTCAATGAAAACAAGACCATGGCTGTGTTGAGTGGTGGAACTTAGGCTGAAAAGAGCACTTCCAGACTCAGAAGCACTGTCCCCATAGAAGGTTTGAGCAGAAAACATTTCCCAAATGACAGTTTGTCCTGTAGTAGCCCCAGCGTCACTTTTCCTTCTGATGTGGCCGTACACAGCAGCAGGGAGCTGCGGGGCTCCTGCTGGGCCTGCCGGGCTGGGTGCCACTCATCCCGACCTCTGCAGGGTGAAGGATCCAACAGCTCTGCCAGGACCTGGGGCTATTTAGCTGCCAAGTGCCATTGGCATCTCTGTCTCCCTTCACCACATCTTTCCTGGGTGTCCACCCTGCACAGGGTGCTGGACCAGCAGGGAGAAAACAAGACCTGGAATCTGGGGAGTGGACGGTCTGCTGTGGTCTGCTTGAGAATTCCACAGGTGTCCTGTTTCCACACCATGGCCCTGTCCTGGCTGAGTCCGCCTGCTTCTCTTGGGGAGTCCCCGGGGTGGGCATCTGGCATCCTGCGAGACAGGCAGGAGTCAGCAGAGGGACGGGGAGGGAAGGAGGCAGATGTCAGTGCAGAAATGCCCCTGGGACTCTTCTCCCTCTGAGCACCTGTTGCTGGGCCCTCCTCACTTAGGGCCTCCGAATTTCACTTCATTGCTGAGACCCTGGGCCAGTTGGGGTTTGCATCCTATGTGAGCTGTTAGGTGTTCTTCCTGTGGGGCTGAGGCGAGTCCCTGACCTTTCCAGGACTCTCAGGGTGGCCCCAGGACAATTGCATCTGTGGCTTCAGCTGGGCTACCCAAGTCACCATGGGCCTCAGCCTGGCCTCGCCCTGCGCTTCCTGCCCTTCCCCCTGGTCGCCCTCCCCCACAGCTGGTGCTAATGAGCGTCTCTCCATGGGCTTCCTGGACAGGCGCACACTGGCTTCCTGATGTGTCCCAATAGCTTGCCCACTGTTGTCTTCTTATTGAGTTGTAAAAGTTCCTAATATGTTATGGATACAGGTCTTTTGTCAGATACAGGAATTTTGAATATTTTCTTCCATTTTTGTTCACAGATATTTTTGCTTCTTTAGTGGTATCTTCCAAAAAGCAAAAGTTTTAAACTTTGGTAAAGCCCACTTTATCAACTGCCATATAATATCTACGTGTCTATGTGTACATATGTATGTTTGTGATTTAGGTTTTTTTGAATCTAATTTAAGACATATTTGCCCCAAAGTTGGAAAGATTTTCTCCTGCTTTCTTCTAGAATTTTCGTGGTTTCAGCCTTTGCACTTGGATTATGATCATGCTAAGTCCACTTTTGTGTATGGTGTGAGGTCAGGCTCGATGTCCACTCTCCCTCTTGGGATTGTAGGGACAGCTTCTGTTGAAACGACTTTTCTTTTCCTTCCCATTGCCACTGTCCCTTCACTGACAATGACTTCACACCCATGTGTGTATTTCTGGACTTGCAACTGGGTATCGCTGATTTATGTGTGTATTCTTTTGCCAAGACTCTGTCTTGATGACTCATTCCTAGTGAATTCTGAAATCAGGTAGTGTGATTTCTTCAACTTTGTTTTTACAAAAAAAAGTGCTGTTCTAAGTCACTTGCCTTTCTGCATAAATCTTAACACCAGCCAGTCAATTTCTTCAAAATGCTGCTGGATTCTTGCCTGGGTGGTGCTGAATCTACAGGGCAGTTGGGAGGAACCAGCTTCTAGAGGATGCGGCGGGGGGGGGGGGGGTCTCTGACATGTAAATACTAGGGGTCTTTAATTTCTTTCAGCAGTGTGCCCAGGTTTCTGGTGAGGAGGTCATTACACATTTTTTGTTAAATTTGTTCCTTTTATGAGTCTGGGGGCTATTATAAGTGGAATTTTTAAAGTTTCATCTAATTGTTTGCTGGTATATAAAACTGCAATTGATTTCCGGATCTTTGTGTCCTGCACCCTTGCTGAATTCACTTATTAGTTCCCATAGCTGCTTTACAGACTTCTTAGCAATTGTTACACTAGCAATTATTTTATCCACAGAGAGAGACTGGTCTACATCTCCTCAGGTCTCTGGGCTTTTGTTTATTTGTTTCCCTTTTGCAGCAACTAGAACCTCCGCTCAATGTTGAATAGCAGCGGAGAGAGCAGAAATCCTCTGTCCCACAGAAGAGCACCCAACTCCTCTGAGTGCAATGTTAGGCTTTTGAGTAGCTGTTCTTCATACTTCCCTCCTAAATGTGATTCTCTGAGCGTCTTGTTAGGATGGATTCTATTGCATTTTGTCTTCTCAGATACTTTTCCTATCCCTCTCCTTTCCTCTGCTCCTACAGTGAATGGATTCTGAGTGTTGAATCCCTGGGTTCCAGGCAAACATTCCTTGGCCACTCTGCATGGTTCTGTGAGTGGCTAGATTTCCTGAGCTGCTTAGATTTGGTTGAAGACTTTGGCGTCTCTCTTCAGGAGAGTTGGTAGTGTGTGCACATTTGTTCTTGTGTACTCCGTGTCTGTTTAGGGGTTAGGGTGGGGTTGGTCCCAAACAGGGCTGGGGAAGTTCCTCTCCTCTGTTTTCTGAGTGTGTATGTATTTGGTTTTTCTTTGGGAAACATTTGCTTGTGTTCCCAGTTAAAGCATCTGGGACTGGAATTTTCTCTCTTCTTCCTTCCTCCCAGTTTCTCTCTCCTTTTGCTTGGATAACTTGGCCCGTCTTAGAACTCTGTAAGCTGCCCTTGGCCTGCAGCTCACTGTAGGGTTACGTGGGACTGTGGCTCCGTCACACCGGCTAACCTTCAGCCAGCTTGAGATTAAATGTGTAGCCCTAGGGCTCTCTCCCTGGGTGTGCCAGCTGCCAGATGTGGCTGCTCAGGGACATCACCAGCCCTGCCAGGCACCATCCACTCTTGGCTTTAAGCAATCAGTGGGTACTAAGGACACTCAGGGAAAGTGGCCTTCCATGTACCTCTCTGCTGACCTTGCCTGTGCTCACCGTCATTCCTGAAGACCTGGGTTCTACCTGCATGGTTTTCCTTCTGTGGAGGAATCTCCCGAGCGCCTCTGGGGCAGGATTACTAAGCCCATGACTGCTGAAGGACGTGTTAATTGTTGCGGGGTTCTGAGTGAGAGGCCCTCCCCCCGCCCGCCCTGCACTGTAAAGATGCTGTTCCGCTCTCCACGATTTCTGATGAGAAGTCTCAGGTCGTTTCATTGCTCTCTTGCTCTCTTCTTTCTCTTGCTGCCTTCCACATTTTCCCTTTGTCTTTGGTTTTAGCCATTGGACCATCATGTGCCTGGGAATGTATTCTATTTGTAGTTCCCTGAAATTCTTGAATCTGTAGACTTATGTCTTTCATCAAATTTGGTAAGACTGTGGAACTGTTTCTTTAACTTTTTTTTTCCCTCTGAAACATCTTCTCTCCTTTTGAGACTCTAATAATTGCTTATTTTTAAAAAATTGCCATAGGTTTCTGAGATGCTGTTCATTTTTATAGTCCTTTTCTACTTCAGATTGGGTGGTTTCTGTATTTCTATGTTCAAGTTCACCAATTATTTTCTCTGTCACCCTAAACCTCTATTAACTCCATCAGTTTTGAAGTGCTGTTTTATTTTTCAATGCTAAAATTTCTCCTTAGATATTTTTTTGCATTCTCTATTTCTTTGCTCTATGATTTTTTCCCCTCTTTCCATTGAGCATATTTAAAAACAGCTGTTCGTCTTTGGTGATCCCAATGTGTGGGTCATCTTGGGACTGGTTCCTCTTGGAACCTTTCCTTGTAAATGCGTCACATTTTTCTGAGTCTTCAACTGTCAGACAATCTTGTGGACTATCATCATGTTGCAAGACTCTGATTCTATCATATTACTCCAAAGAGGATTGGTATTTTTGTTATAATAGCCAATTTACTTGGTTAGATTCAAACTGAAGAGAGAGTGAGAATAAGAGAGACTTTTCGAGGGCCTGCCTCGCAGGACCATGTAGGTTGAAAAGTCCCGAGGTCTGCCCTCTGCCCCGGGGAGCCTAGGGAAAGATGGCGGTATAAGTTCAAGTCTGAAGACCTGAGACCCAGGGATCTGTGTGGTGAATCCCAGTCCACAGGCAGAAGCTTGATGTCCTGCTCAGGCAGGCAGCGGAGAGAGGGCCTTCTCCTCTCCTCCTGCATCCAGACCTTCTAAGGATCAGACAAGGCCCCCACCCTGGGGAGGGTGGTCTGCTCTAATCTGTTCACCGATTCAACTGCTGAGCTCACGTGGAAACACCCTCAGACACACACCCACAGCGCTGCTTAGCTGAATATCTGGGCACCCCAAGACCAGTCAAGTGGACACAGATGACTCATCACAACCAGAGCCGAACCTCAGTTCAGGCCACTCTCCGCCTGCCCCACCCTGGAGGCCCTGAACGCGGCCCAGGCCCTGGGTAGTTTTTGTACAGAGCGTGGGGTTCCCCTTCTGGGCTCCCTTTTTTTCTGACTTTGTCCCACTGTCCTACAGGCCCAGCCTCTGTCCCGTGCTTCCTCCAGCCAAAGAGATGCAGCTTCCCTCTGGAGGGCGGCTGCCGGGCAGCCCTGGGGCCACACAGCCCTCTGCACCCGCCTCCCACACTCATCCTGCGAAGCTCTGTCCCCTCTCCTGCCTCCCGGTGCTCACTCCGAGGAGGCTTCGGATCATGGTGTTTTTGTATTTCATCCCACATTTATGGTTGGTTTTTGTGGGAGACGGGCTTATCTGTCTCTCCTGGAGGTCAACCCTGGAGTCACCTCTACCTGCAGGACTGTTCACCATCTGGGCAGGCCAGCAAGCGGAGGCAGATTTATTCTCAGAGGCAGACAGACCTGGGCCTCTGTGGGGCAGGACCACCTTTGCCTTCCCTCTCTCCCCTGGTGTTCCGACAGTGGCTCAGAAGCAGCCCACTGGCTCTCTGAAGAACCATCTGGCCCCCTTGCGCCAGCTCACCAGGTTCATGAGGTTCGTCTCTCATTTTCCATGGAACTGCCAGTCCCCATGGTACCAGACTTGCAGCCGTGACACCAAGAGGTCCTGGTCCTCAGAGCCTCCAACAGCATCTCACTGCCTTCCAACCCTCACCCCAGCTTCTCGTGTCCCTCTGGGTGTCCACCAGGACCCTCAGTCCTCCTCGCCTTGACCACGGTCTCCTGGATGCTCTCCAGCCCCCTCCTGCCACCTGGTGTCAAGGCCAAGGGTCTCTATACTGGGTTTTGGTCCTAGAAGCAGCAGCTTTGGAGAAGCATGTTCTGTTCCGCCCAGCACCTCTCCTGCGGGACCAGCGCCTCTCACCAGGTGGCTCCTCATTGTTTTCTCTGCTCACACATCCGTGACTGCAGACGAGCCCGAGGGCTCAGTTTGCTCTGCTCAGAGTATCAGCCAGGGTGGCTGAAGACAGCCCAGACCCGTGGTCAAGGACTCTTCTGGAGGCGCCACACTCACACACCTGGCTGTCGGTGCTGGTTGTCATCTGGGACCACAGCCAGGGCTTTGTGCCACAGCTGCCTGTGGCATGTCCATGTGGCTGCTTGGCTGCTGCCCAGGCGGCTGCTGTGTGAGCATGCGGCGTTCCTGTAATCAGCTCTTGGAAGCCACAGCACAGCACGTCCTTTGAACTCCCCAGGGTCAAGGGGAGAAGACACAGGCCACCATCTCACTGCAGGAAGATCATGGGACAACAAAGTGGCTGTGTCTGAAAGACCACCTACTGCAGTGGCCAGTGAACAGGTGGACATTAACATCATGCAGAGTAGGCCACTCTGACCCTGTAAGGGCTCAGGGTGCCCGGCCAGCGGAACTCTTTTCCACCTAGTGTTTTTCTTCACGGTATTAAGACCATTAAATCTTTGAAGCTATTTTAAATAATGGATTGCATTTTTAAAAGATGCCCAAGGAGGGCTGAGCACCTCTCTGCTGCATCCCAGGTCCATTTCTGCGGAGCCAGCTGAGCTCGGTGTCCATGGGTTGCTCTCACTGTGGCTCATGCTCCTGTCCGACTCACAACCACCATCGTCTTGGTGACCTAGGCCACACTTCTTGGGGCTCTGGCTCCAAGCCTCTGAGGACTGTGCAGGTGCCAGCTCAGAGTCCTGCATCTGCCCAGCCACCTGAGAGGACGAGGCCTTCTGTCAGGTGTGAGGTCTGAGAAGAGGGACCCAGGTGACACGGGTGACAGTTCACTCGGATCTGGAGGCTTGTTTGCTGCCATCCTGTCCTGCTCCCCACGTCTCCTGCTCCCCACATCTCCTGCTCCCCACGTCTCCTGCTCTCTGTGCTTGGTTCTCCCCTCTCAGTCCTGAGTGTCAGTCCCCTGGGTGCCTGATGACCCCAGGCATCCAGGATCCAGGCACACAGGTCCGGAGCCACCTAGGGCAGGGTGACAGTCCAGGCCCATCTTCAATGTTAACAGAGGGCCCAGGGGCACCTGGGGACGCACAGCTGAAGTCCTCTGAAGCTTGAAAATGCTCCTTTAAGTCAGAATGACAGAGAAGGGGATGGGCGGAGGCACAGCGTCCCCTGAGCTCACGGGAGCTGGGAGCACCCACTGCTTGTGGGTGCCGCCCCTTCCTGGCTGGCTCCAGGCACCTGGCCGAGGCCTTGGACCTGAGCAGGTGCGGCCAGGTGCTGTGGAGTCGTCCCAGTTAGGAGAGTGGACCAGAGCTGTGCTGGGGCTCAACTTCCTCCAAGGTGGCGGGGGTGGGATGCCGAGGACTGGAGGCACAGGTCGATGTCCCTAAGTTCAATCCCTGGTATCAAAAACAAAAATGAAAAAATCTGGAATCTAACATTTTTTCTGATCCCATCCATTGCAGACAAGGAACATTCAGCCTGTAGGGCCACATCTCCACCCGTGGCCTCAGGGGCTGAGAGTTAGCTGGGGCTGCAGACACAGGAAGAGGGTGTGGTTTTATGTACCAGGAGAACAGATGCTGTATTTATCACCCTGACTTTACCTGTCGTGATGACACAGATGCAAGGAAAGTCAACATCCATTCCTCCAAAACTGCCAACTGTAAAAACCAGGGCCTAGATGTTTTCACTAATTTCCACAAGTTTGTTTACAAAAACCTGTAAACTACACTCGGGAATGGGGCATCATTCTGGGCATCCTGTGACCAAGACTTGGGCATCAGACCCGTCACCGTCTCCTGAACCGCTGAAGGGCACTGTCCCTGTCCCCACCCCCACCTGCCAGTCTGTTCCCCAGGAAGCAGGCTTCCTACCACACTGGACACTGGACACTGGATAATGCTTATGCTCTGAAGGCCCAGCCGTCCAGCTGTGTGCACAGATGCAGGCCAGCCTCACAGCTGGTCTCCTGCCTTGGAGGGAACAGAGGCGTTGCCTCTCTTGCAGGGACTGAGGAGCCACATCTTTGACTCTTCAGAAGCTCGTCTTGCTGGAGAGAGAGGGCCGTGAGGCCTGGGTGGCCACCCCCACAGCAGGTGCCCGTGTCACCTGAGCCAGGGGGCTGCCCCTTGGTGAGCTTCTTGGTTTCCGGTGATAGAGTTTTCTCACCTTTGCACACAAACCAAGAATGGTAGGCCGGCTGGCGTGGGCACCTAAGCCAGATGCCCTGTACTTGGGGAGAAGATAGAGAGGAGGGGCGGGGGACGGGGTGGTTTTATTTCTGGATATGGGAATGGGGTCAGCTCAACGCCCCCCTGGAATCTGTGCAGCTCCTGGCTGAGCTGGGCTCAGGTGCAGAGGGCTTTTTCTGGAGCTGTGTGGCCAGACTTGCTTTCAGATGAGTGTCCCCTAGGATCCATTTTCCAACTCGGTAGTGTCCCCATCCAGGGGAGCACTGTTGGTCTATGTGACCTGCTATGTGTTGTCACGGAGAGAAAATATTGACTGAGCGTCTCGGTGATCCTGGCAGGTGCACCATCTTTCCCCATGTGCTGTGTGCAACATGGTCTGTGCTCCTGGCAGATGGCGCTCTGTCTCTGGGGCCCCGCACCTGGTCGGGGTGGCCGCGGTGGACACGGTCATCTCGCACTCAGAGGGTCAGGGAGCTCGCCTTCCCTTACCTGAAGCACCTTCCTTTGCAGGCAGCCTGTTTCTCTAAATGGCAGAAGGAAATCGCTCCTTAATTACCCACACAGGCGAGTCTGGGAGTGGGAGGGGAGGGGAGGGGGAGAGGGGGAGGGGTGGCACAAAAACAGTCTATACTTAGTCGAATTTCTGTTGAGATGGGTTTTTCAGCGTTGAGCACAGAGTCTGTGCTGTGGGAATGTGGGGCGGCACGTGGGCCAGAGAGCCTGAGGCTCGGACCCCCAGCAGGTGTGCTCTGCCTTGGGCACGTCCTTGGGCACGTCCTTGGGCACGTGGGAGCTGTTAGGCACCTGCTCTTGTGCCTGCCTGGGAGTCCCTCTGTTGCTTGTCTTCACTGGGTGCCCCTGCACAGACCCACTGTGCCAAGAGCAGCAGTGTCACTTCCGCTGGGCTGTCGGTCCCCATCCCAAGCACTAGACAGCCTCCCCCTGCCTTCAACACGGCCACCCAACTCTGCCCTTCCAGCCCCGGCCGCCAGCCCAGGGCCAGTGGAAGTCCTCACCAGGAGCTTCACTCCTCCAATCTGCAGCAGGACAGAGGGTACTGGAGAGGTGGCCAGGGCTGCCCCGGCTCTGCCCCTGGTGTCTGGCTGTAGCGATGGCTGCTGGTCTCCCCAAGCTGATATCTTACCAGGCAGCAGCCTGACAGCTAAGGGGAGAATCTGGGGGTCCTCACTTTGGAGCCAGGCTTCTTGCTGCCAAGCCACCTTCCCAGGTGTGCCCTCTGCAGCTCTGGTGGCCCCCACGTCCTGGGGAAGTGATGTCCCTCTGCCTCTGCCCTCTCACGTGGCAGGTGATGGGGTCAGCACAGGAGCAGGACAGCTGGCCTCCCAGAAAGCCGCAGGCTCTGTCTCTGGTAAACAGCCAGGTCCTGGAAGGCACAACTTCCTTACTTCTTTGTTTTTGACTCAGACAAACTTCCAACAGTAAATCAAAGAGTCACAGGGCAGAGCTGCTTATGTACAGGTACATGTGTGTATGAATACACCCAGCGCATGCACACACATTCTCCCATGGGCTCACACAGGTATACACACACACATGCATTCATATATACATGTGTCGGGCACCTTCCTTTAGGGACACAGGTGCACACACACCTTGTCCACTTGCCCCTTATTCCATCAGCCCTGCCTCACTCTTGTTGATGGCTGTATGCTATTCCTCTGCATGAGCTGTACCATGCTGGACTGACTGGCCACTGATGGACATATGTTCTGATATTTTGCAGCTAGAATCACTTCAACCAATTGCCTGTGTCTTAGCTCACAGAGGAAATCAGAAGGCTGAAATGTCCAACCCAAGTCCTGCGTGCCTTCATCCTCCGGACGGGTACTGGACCCTCTCTCATAGAGCTGGTCAGTGCTCCCTTCACAACATCATGAGCTGTTCTAACCACCACACGGTGTCATATTCACATTTCCAGTTATTGAGCTTCCCTGCATTTAGAAGCCATCTGTATCTCCTTTTCTGTTAACTCCACCAATACACTTTCACTTTTCTATTTTCCCCCTGGTTTTAGGTCTTTTCTACTGGATTATAAGAGGACTTCATTAAGGAAGCTGGCCTTTTGTTGTCTTTAAAATGCGTTTCTTCCATTTTTGTTGGGCCCGACATTCTCTGTAAAGGATCCCCCTCTGGAGGGAGCGCCTTCCTCCTTCCTCTGTGCCCTCTGGGTGCTCGGACTTCACAGCTCAGACCGTCACCGGCAGACCTCACGTGTTCTTCAAGAGGTTTGTTTTGATGTTCTATGGCTCTTTCCTCTTCTGGGGTGCCTCTGGCATAGGGAGAAAGACAGGAGCCCCTTCCCACAGGCCGGCCAGTCTGACTCCCTGAGAGAGCCCCGTCCTTCCCCGGCCTCAGAGCCCAGCCTCCCTGTGCCCTCACCTCGTGCATCGGAGGTGACCCCAGGCCAGTCTTGCTCGGAGGCAGCCCCCTTCGGTCCCTGTGGCTCTCAGGTGTTTTGTGCCTGCTGGGGCCAGGGCTGGGTCCTGTTGGTCACTAGGCAACTGCTGCCCCTGTGTTCACCCAAGTGGCTGGGAGAGGCCGAGGTCCTGATCTTTCTGGGGGGAGAAGTGGGCTGTCCAGGACCAGTCCTCAGGGATGTGAGGAGGATGCAGAGGCCAAAGCCCTCCCTCTCTTGGAAGATGACTACAGAGCGTCCTCAGGCAGCCCTCTACCGCGGCAGCCCTGCTCCAGGTGCTCGGACACCAGGTGCTGGACGGCAAAGCTCCTGCAGCAGGGAGAGCTGAGCACCAGGAGGCGTGGCTGGCCAGGGCTCTGCTGAGCTGTGGTCCCTCCTCTAGACCTGGCGCTATGGTCCTCGGATCTTGCCCGCCCCGTGTTGCAGGCCAGTGACCTGAAAGCTGCTCTGTGCTCAGAGGTTGAAGGACAGGTGGACCTGTCAGAATGGTCGGTGGTGAGATTTTTGACCTTGGGGCAGACAGAGAGGGTCCACCTTTGGATAGCAGTGCCTCTGGGTCCATGGGGGCTGGCCAGCCTCTACCGCCTTCTGGAGTCTCGGTGTCTTTCTCTCTTGCCCCTCACATTCCAGAACATTCCGTGGAGGAGAGGAAGGAGGGGCTGGTCCCCCTGGTTGGCGGACACCGCTTCAGGACATGCCTTGCCCTCCCTGGTCCTGGAGACCTGCTCCTCCTCATCCTTCTGAAACAACCCAAAGACCCGCTGGTTCACTGTCCCTGTCCCTCAGCCACAACCTCCAAGGACAGGTTCATCTTGCCCTGGCCCCACGTCCACTGTGGCCTTATAGCCCATGAGCACCAATGGCCACTAGGAGCTGAAAGGGTCGAGGAGACATACCCCCCACCCCCAGAGCCCGGGAGCAGCCACCCTGGGGTTGCCTTGACTTTGGACCTCTGAGACTGACCCCAGAAACTGACCTCAAGGAAAAAAACGTGCTTTTGTGGAGATGTCCCTTGTGTCTGTCAGCAGGGGACAGATGGACACTCAGAGCAGAGGTCAAAGCAAAGACAAGCTCTTGGTTCCAGCAAGATCACAGGGACCTCGGTGGAGAAGAGGGATGCAGAACTGCGTGGACCAGGCCTCATCTGGGGGGGGGGGACGGGCAGTGGGGACTGACACCGCATGCAGATGGATACCACACGTCTGTGTGCGGTTCTCTGTGTGAGAGGGAGGGGTGGAGGGTGGGGCCGCAGCCCATGGGGCGCCTCTGCCCGTGCCTCGCTGTGAATTAGCCTCAGCCAACTTTGAGACCCCGTGCTGACCTGATGGCCTCACGAAGCTCTCCAGCAGCTGGGCTGTCAGTGGTGGCACTGCTGCTGGCAGTGTGACTTCAACGCCATGTGTGTGTGGGGGTGCACACACAGGGTGGGACCCAAATGCAAAATGGGAAAATTTACACAGCAGGTATTGCCATTGGCATCGAAATGTACTAAGATGTTACGGTGTGTGTGTGTGTGTGTGTGTGTGTGACTTCTGCCCACTGACAACACCTAGAGACAATGACCACTCAGTAGTAATGGGCACCCTTGGCAGACAGACTATGGTCTCTAAATACCCTTCCTATGACAAGGACCCAGGGTTCTGTAGAGAACCGCTGATCCAAGATGGAGTCAGAAGAAGAGGATGCTTCAGGGACAAATGGGTGTGTGTTCCAAGGACCCAGGGTCCCCACTCCGTGCCCATGTGGGTGGTGTGGCTCCTCTATCATTGTGTCACCCAGAACAAAGGAACATTTAAAAACAAGCTTCCTTTGTCTTAAAGCATAAAACCCGACGCTCTCGGTGAGGCACGTCAACGCCCCTGTCCTCCCCTGAGCAATGAGTGGTGTGCCGTCTCCTGTGGGGCCAGGCCAGGGGGGGCCCCGCGAGTCTGCTCCTCACGTAAGTCCCCCAGAGACACCCTGAGTGGGCACCCCAGGAGGAGGCCATCTGACTTTCACATGGGCTGTGGGGGACCATCCAGGGGGAGGTGGACGGTGGGCCAGAGGCAGAGCCATACGGTGCCTGCTGTGGGCCCCTCTCCCAGCGTGGCCACAGGGACACAGGATTGTGAGTGGGTTATGGTGACGCTGCGACCTGCAGGCCAGGAGGAAGGCAGCCACATGTCCTTCCATGGCTCCAACACCAGGCAGAGCTCTGAAGGAAACGTTGTGAATCGTCAATGCTGATTTCTTCATTCCTATGAAACAATCGCAGTTTCTGTGTCCTCCTGTGGTGGCCGTGTGTATGGCTGAGGGCGCAGATGCTACCTATTCATACTTCCCTTTTCGACTTTGTCTTATCTGACGGTGAGATTCCAGGGTGAACGATTCTCCACCGCGCACGGAAGGAAGCAGGCTGCTCTGCGCTTCCTCCTTGAAGGAGTGCTAACCGCCGCCACATGCCTGGGGCTCTCCTGCTCACGCTGCGCTTCCTGGCACACTTCTGGCACACTTCCTGGCACACTTGCTGTGCCAAGCAGGTGCCGAGGGAAATCTGGGATATGGCTGGATAGACTTGTAACCCAAGAAAATGCCACCGGGAAGCCCTGGAGGCCTGCTTTGCGGGGTGTGCTCCCAGCCAGCGGAGGGAGAGTCGGGAGCTGCCTCTGCAGATGAAGGGGGCCAGCCGTCTGGGTCTCTGCCCCGTGGGCTCCAGCAGGCAGAGCCTGGTCCCCTGCTCTGAGTTCTGTTCAGTGTCTGTCCCTTGCCTCTCCTTGGTGGCTGGGCTGGCTTGGCACCTGCCCCAAGTGCTTTTGGAAGATGCGAGTCTGGAGAAGCTGGGCTCTGGGCAGTCAGGTCGCCTCATCGGAGGGCAGGAGCCAGCACCGAACGTGAGCAGGTGGCCCTGTGACTACAGCAGAACCTCTGTGAAGAGGGGGACTGTCCCCTGTGCCTGCAGTATCTCGGGGAGCCCTGCTTGGCATTCTGCACACACAGCTTCTGCCCACCTGCCTCCAGGACTTGGCCAGCAGGGCTGGTGGCCCCGTCAGAGGTATCAAGCCCCGGCTGAGCAGGAGCCTCTGCAGCCCCCGGTGACCTGTGTGTGCTGCCCAGTGTCAGACGTGGGTATGCCCAGAGTCCCGTAGAACCCAGACATGCATTTCTGCAGCTGCAGCCTGGGACACCTGCACTCCCCTCTGCGCCACTCTGGGGATCACGGAAGATGGGGCATTCCCGGACAGTGGCCTGCTCGAGCCACGTGGCTCAGACTGTGCACACGCATGAACGTGTGTACCTCAGGCAGCTGCACCTCCCTTCTGCCTGGGGTCCAGGACGGGTGAGAAGGTGGGGCCCAGGAAGACCTGCCAACGAAGCCACAGACATTGCGATTGGACAGTCTTCTCAAGGACACCTGCTACATGTGCCCAGAAGAAGAGCAGAGGCTGTGCGCTGCTGGACTCTGAGCCGGGCCTTCTGAGGCCTCTGAGCTCTTGAGGAGGCTCTCGGCCTCTTTTATTGCTGACAGAGCCCCAGGGTAAAAATTGCAAAAAAAAAAAAAAAAAAAAAAAAAGTCACTCATTTCAGAGCTGAGCCCTAACAGGCCTCTCCGAATGGAGAGGATCCTGCCGAGGGCTGACGTCCTTCCTGCTCCTCCCATGGTTCCCCCGGACTGCGTCCCCAGGCTGGACCCATGAGAACACGGTAGAGACAGTGTCCCCTCAAAAGACCATGGCAGAAGGAGGACTCAGGAGCCAGAAACTCTGGAAGGGCAGTGTCCAGGGGCTCTCCCAGAGACGCGGGGGAAACATGAGATGGTGACCTGGGTGTCCCCAGGGCAGACTGACTTTAGACAGAGTGAAAATCGACTTGTGAGAGAGTCATAAGGTTTTTTTAAAAAACATTTAGAAGCAAAATGTGCTTTAAGGAACACAGCTTGGAGACGCCCCCACGAGTTAATGAAGAGGCCGTGTGGGCGTGCACGTAACAACACGGGAGAGGGACGACCCATGTGGTGACATCACATGCTCCCGAGCAAGCTGAAGAACGGTGCTGGCCCCGGGGCAGGGTGTGACAGCCTGGACACAGGCCAATGCAGGGACAGAGCCAGGCTTCCGAGCCCTTCCCCGGCTGGGACCAGGGAGGCACCGCTTCACCCCAGTCCTCTAGCTCAGGGGGCAGAGCACAGAGGGTGACAGCAGAGCTCCCCTGCAGACCTTAAGGAGGACACAGGTGACAGGTGCTGCTGGGACCTCCAGGAGGCGGGTGGGGTTTGTGAAGAGGGGCGAGGCTGACCCCCCACCCCATGCAAACAACGAGACACAGGGTTCACCTGCCCACCCAGCAGGGGCTCTTGCTGGAACCCCCTGCCCACCATCATCAGGACTCAGGTCTAAGGACACTGCTGGAAACACGCAGGACAGAGGGACGTTCAATGACAGCACAGGGGCAGTCGGCTGCTGCAGACTGCAGAGGGTTCTGGGAGGCCGGTGGCCCCGGGCCCTCAGGACAAAAGTGCAGGTGGGAGATGTTGGCCGCCCACTGGGGCTGACACGTCCTGCGGGTCGGCTTGTCCACAACACCCTTCTTCCTCACGCTCTGGAGGCCGGAAGGCCCAGACCCGGGGCACGGTGCAGGCCCTTCCTGGCTCCAGACGCTGCCCTCTCGCCAGCTTGCTGATCTCTCCTCACGAGGGCACGAATCTCATCACAGGGCCACCCTCTGGCCCTCATCTACCCTGATCACCTCCCCAAGTCCCTCCCACCGTCCCACTGGGCATCAGTGTTGAATCTGGGGGACACAGATATGCTGCCCGTAACAACTATGTGGAAGGAGCCCTCCAAGCCCACCAGCGAGCGGCCAGCATCCTCATCAGACACACTGCCCCAGAGACTCCCGGAAGGAACAGGGGAGCTGACTTCCCTGTGGTGACGTGCAGGGACTGGCAGTGACCACAGCGTAACAAGGTGGCTCCTTTAAAGCACGAGAGAGAAATACCCAGCAGATGGATGGGAAGCTGCGATGTGCCCTTGGTGCCCCAAGGTGGGGGCGGGGCGGGAGGCGGGAGGTGAAAACCGAGTGCCACTGGCCCCCTGGGGTGACTTCCTCATCCCGCCCAGGTACCTGGTGGCTCAGCAAGCCAGGCTTCCTCTTTCAATGTTTAAAACATTTCATAAGTTTTTAAAATTACATTTTAAAATGAATAAATATTGACCTTAAATGAGTGGTCTATCCCTTTATTCTAGTTTTCCATCTTCTGCCCAGAACCCAGACACAATCCTGGCTGCACCCATCCTGTGCCCGGCCAGCTCTGAGCGTCTGGGCCAGGCCCCACCCTGCGAGGCCCAGAGGCCCCTTTCCTCCGCAGCAGCTCTGACTCCAGCCACCTGAGCTCACAGCCGACAGCTCTGTGACCTTGAGCGGTGATGTCATCCTGCGCTCCAACGGCCCTATCAGCACAAGGGCAATGCCCGGGCATGTAGGCCGCTGTCATCAGCTAAGGATGTGAGGCGCCAGGAAGAACCACTCGGGCCCATGAATGACCACTGTGTCCTAGCAGAGCCCGTGTGGGAGGTCCACATGTGTACGTGAGTGGACCAGCATCCTCATTCAGACACACGGCCACAGAGACTTCCAGAAACAACAGGGAGGCTGACTTCTCTGTGGTGACACTCGGGGACAGGCAGACCAAGGTCAGCCTCCCTCCCCCACTGACCCCACCTGGGCCTGCCAGCCACAGGCAGCTCCCTCCGCATGGTATAGCCAGGGGCAGGGAGGGACACACAAGGTCTAGGCTAAGGTGGGTAGTGGTCAGAATTTAGATGAGACTCTCGGACTCCTGGGATCCCATCCTGCTCCCACCTCCAGACTCCCTCTCCACACGCAGCTGCATCCCCTCTGCCAGGTCCTGCCCACCAGGGTGAGGGCCCTCTTCTAAGGGCAGCTGTTCCTACGAGGCCTGAGCACTGGTATGAGGGGTCCTTGCTGGAGGTGCAGCCGGCGGTCGGAGCTGCTGGAGGCAGAGCTGCCTGATGGCCTGGGACCTCTTCACCAGGGCTCTGAGGAGACGCACGCCCTGGGGCTGCAGAGCAGGACCTGGACATGCCACGTGGGCATGCACGGGCTGATCCCGTGCACAGGCTTGCACACATGTCTGTGCACACAGAGGAAGGGAGGAGGATGAGGAAGGTTAAGGCTATCGCTCAGCCTTCCCCAGAAACACACCCTGTGAGTATGGGAAGAGGTTTAAGCCGGCCAAGCCAGGCGTGTGTCCTGACAATGGAAGAAAGGAAGGAAGTTGGCTCCCTGCCCATGGAGGAGGGAGGCAGGTACGTGAGGTTGGGTGTGACCACCATGGAGACAGGCAGCACCCTGCCCCTCCACAAGGCATCTCACCCTCCACCCACCCTGGTCCCTGCGAGCAAACATGGCTGAGCGAGGCCAGGTAGGAGGCGACGCTGATTAATTCTGGACACTGCAGCATGGTGGGTTAATGTATGCCAGGCGAGGAGAGGCCAAGGCTCGCCAACCAAGGTCAGCAGATTCGTATACTGATCAAAGAGCTGCCTTTTACCTCCCTCCTCTCAAAGAGCCTTCTGGTCCTTTGCCCTGAAGTTGGCCAGGGCCTCTGGGGAATGAGAGGTCCACCCTGCGGGCTATCCTGCCTGCTGGCCCCTGGCCCTGGCATCCTTGTGTAGCACCTGCTGTGTAGCACAGAGCCCCAGGGGCGAGTTGCTCCCCTTCTCTGCAGGATGGAGCCTCCACACCTCCTCCCCAGGGTTCCCAGTACTGTGTCCTCCAGGGCCATGCTGCCTGGACACCAGCTAGTGGCCGCTCCATGCTATTGGCCGGAGCTTCATCTGGAGGAGCCACAGCACTGTCCACGGTGCCCTCTAGCTGCTCCCCTGCTGGTGCAGTTCACTCATTATTCATTCAGTGTGCTCAGCGGACAGGACAGGACAGGAGTGAGGTTGGCCAGAAGCTGAGCACAGGAGAGGCTGGGCTCTGCCTCAGACGGGTCAGTCTCCCCCTGGCCAGTAGCATGGAACAACTCCCTCAGGCTCTCTGTCCTAGGTCTCCTTCCCCTAGATGGGGTGACCTCATTTTAGGGAAGAAACAGTCAATGAGATAATGTGCAAGTGCCCTGGATAGCTCTGATCAATTGTGACCCAGCAATCCCACGTCTGGGAACGAACCCGGGAGAACTGGCATGTCCAGCAGCGCTCACAGGGCCTCATTCACAAAGCCAAGAAGGAGAAGCGGCTCGTGCGTGGGCGGAGACTGGACGGCTGGCGACAGGGTGTGGTCCCTGCACCGTGGGCCGCTCCTTGGGCTGAGGCAGGAAGGGCCGTGACTCAGGTGGGCCTGGGAGACACGCGGTGAATGAAGTAAGTCACTCACGAAAGAGCACACATTTGTGTGAGGTGCCGTCATGGAGTCCACAGCGACAGGATGTAGGTGGCCGTCGCGGCTGGATGGGGAGTGGAAGCCAGTGTTGAGGGAGGGGCCAGGGCTGCTGTGTGGGAGGAGGTGGCAGCTGGAGTCGGATGGTGGTGATGGCCACACAGTGATGTGAGGTCCTCGGGGCTGCTGGAGGGCACTTGGGCACGGTGGGGGTAAATGTTTTACAATGAAAGGGGCCACAGCACAGGGCCTGGAGAGGCAGGAGCTGGGTGGGTGTCCTTCCAGCCTGGGCAGCTCTTACCAGACGAGGACCTGGGGCTTGTGCCCAGAGAAACCCTCAGGACACCAAGCAGGATGCCAATCCCAGGTGGGGGCAGCTGGGAGGGGCAGGGGGGCACTAAGTCAGGTGGCATTGGGTGACCTTGGAAAGTCACCTCCTTCCTGGCCTCAGCCTTATCTGCAAACGGGGACAACAGGGGCAAGTGCTATGAGATCTGAGCACACGGACACACTGTTAGCCACCTCTGATGGGTGGCCTCAGTGCCAGGAAGACTGAGAGAGCTGGGGTGCATGCTGGGGTGCATGGGAAAACACTGAGAAGTCAATTCCTGCTTATTGTTGCTGAACAAAGATGCTGATGGGCTGTGACCCAATTCCAGGTAGCCTGTCCTTCCTCCCCAGGGCCTGGCTCGCGCTGGCTCAGATTTCACTGTGACCAACGGCACACCCACACTGATGTCCTCAGCAGACACTCTGTGCCAGGCTCCACACCCCACAGCCCAAGGGGCTGCCTGGGCAGCTCGGCAGGGCACCTGGTCTCCCTCTGGTTCCCTGGCTCAGCCCTGCTGGTCTTCAGACTCACAGAGGGCTGTGCGGGAGTCCTCCAGCTGTGCAGACCTGCACAACCTCCCAGCTGCAGCCCTGAGCCTTCTGAGTGGTCCTGTAGCCAGTGCTCCACTCTGCACAGGGGACAGACACAGACTCGGGAGCTTCCCGGAGAGCTGGGAATGGACGCCAGAGATGAAGAGCCTGGTCCAGACTCCGGAGCACTGGAGGGCCCTGTGCAGCGCGGGGATCCCCTTCAAACCAAATGGTGGGGTGCAGAGGGTCCCCACTGGACTGCACCTGGCTGTCCAGGGAATGCTGAGATGTGAAGTGTGAGGCAGGACAGGAAGAAGTCACGGGGACCCCGCCTGGCTGCAGAGACAACACAGCTCCACAGGCTCAGGAAGTCTCCCTCCAACAGGTGGCTGGAGGAGGGACCTCAGGACTGGGGGAGTTGGGTGGGGGCATCTGGTAACCCGTGGGACCTTCCTAGGAGGGACCAGGTGAGGCTGAGGTTGCTCTGTGAGGTCAGGGCACAGAGCTCAGAGTCCAGCAGTGCAGCCTCAGGGCAGGCCTGTCTCTGCCCTTTTCCTCTGGGGCCAGGCCTGGGCCGCAGGAGCTGGCCCTGCAGTGGGGGAGTGGGAGGAGAGCTTCCTGTGCACCTGGCCCTGCCTGGGGAGGAACGCCAGCTCCGGGCGGCTCTCTAGAGCTGAACTGGGTTTGAACATCCCTCAAGGTGTCAGCATGGCTTTGAGGCAGGACAGCATGGGCAAAGCCACTCTCTCCAGCCACAGGAAGCCCCACCACCTACCTGGCCCCTCCTTGAGGGTATTGGGTTGTGTCCACTTCTTTCATTGCAAAGAAATGTGAGGGACGCTGTGCTCCAAGATGTGTGAGCACACTGGCCGTCTCCCGAGCAGAGCCCCAGAAACAGGCTTGCTGGATGACAAGGCCCTTAGGATTCTTTCTATCAAGGGCACAGTCAGGCTCTGCCTTGGCTTCCCGGAGGTGCGTCTGCAGAAGAAGGATATTCTGGGCCAGAAGAGCCTTGTTTTCCCTTATCGAGGTGGTCCCCAAAGGGTAGTGGCCCCCATAAGTGGCCTTGGTGAGGTGGTCAGGTGGTGTGCAGACCCAGCACCCCCATGGTGCCCTGACCCTGCAGACGGCCTCAGCATCCAGCTGCTTGCTCTGCTCTGTGAGGCTGTGGAGGATGAATGAGGCCTCAAGGCTGCATGTCCACAGGGCCAATGGCCACGACCCTTGGCATGTTCTGGTTGTTTTATCTCATGTCACTTGAGCACAAAGTCAAGCCATAGCCTGCTCCACGTGTCCCATGGAAAACAGTGCCTGGCCTAGTGTCTGGGGGTGTCATTAAACAATGTGAGCTGTTTCTGGGCCAAGCGGGGGCGTGGTCATGCAGGGGCCAGGGAGGCTGGACAGTTCTCCCTGTAGAGGCGGCATAGTTGGCTTGGGGAGCCTGGGAACCTGGGGTTATCCCTTGGTCTCCCCTACAGGTGTCCCTCTGCCTCCCCTGCCTACCAGAAGCCCCCCAGCCCTCAGTTTCTGGGCTCACCAGGTTTGCCTTCCTGGACAGAATGGAGGTCTCCTGCTTCCTACCTCTCTCATCTCAGACTTATCCAAGCATACCAACTCTGGTCCCTTTCCCCATCTGTACTCAGTGGCCAATGGTAGGGGCAGTCCATATTGCTGTCACAAAAGCCAGCCTTCTCCCAAATAGCTCTCCATGCAGCCAGCCCACGCCCCCCACAGGACCCACCCACCAGGAACAGAGGTGACCTGCCCCCAAAAGGGAGGGTCAGGAGGAGGGGTCGGGGGTGTGCTCACCTTTCACAGGTAAAGCCAAACCATGTGTCAATACTCAGAGGCGGCTCTGCCCCTGATGACGGGGCAGTGGGATCTGGGCAGGCGTGGATCTGGCCCAGGCGGGCACATTCATCTTTGGGGTGGTAATAGCAATGCAGAGCTTCCCCCATCCATGCTGGCACGTGGCACTCAATGTGGGACCCTTCTGCAGACAGGTTTGCACCAGGTGTGACTGACGGGTGGGATTTCAGGCCTTGCCACAGGTCCAGAGAGAAGAGAGATTTTTTTCTTGGAAAAGACCTTGCAGCGCCTTTCAAAGCACAGCCAGCTCCACCTGCCCAACTGTCTGCCATGGGCAAAGCTGCTCCCGGCCGACCTACCCCAGGGACAGCACCATGGGAAACATCTCATTGCTGCTGCCCCAGGCTCCAGCAGGGAGGACCAGGCGGCTCCAGAAAAGATCACATTAAAAAATAGTCTTGTTTGTTCAGATTCTGTCGGGGCGAGAGGGTGCAGGGCCAGGGCTGGTGGATGCCCACGCCCTCCTTCCACACGCACAGGAGGACCTTGGGGACCTGTGAGGGACAGCAGAGACGGTTGGAACAGGCAGAGGGAGGACATGAGGCCATCACTGTGAACCTCCAGCCAGGACTCACTGAATCCTGCCCAGCTCACCAGGGTGGGAGCATCCAGAGAGCCTCAGGAGGAGGCCAAGCCTGGGGCCAGGGGCCGCCCAGTCCCTTCAGCTTCCTTGGATGGACTTTGCATGCCAGCTGACCATGTGGCCACAGCTCATGACTGAGGGACACTTGCTGACCATTGACCCAGAGTTCACCAAGCTCCCTGCTCTGGTCTTCGACCCTGAGAGGGGGCCCTGCTCCCCACCGTAGGACCTCAGGGCCGTGGGGGTAACCACAGCAGCAGCCCTGGTGACTGGACCTCTCCCAGGGGCCCCAGGTCAGGGACAGGTCCTGCTCTCTGGAGAGAAGTAGCCCTGCTCAGCCGGCCTTGGGGGTGGGGAGTTCTCTGGGCACCTGGAGGGCACAAGCCATTTGGAAGCCCTCTGAGTGGGAGGAGGCCCCTCTTCCCCTCACATGGGGGTCCACCATTTGTTTGTAATGGGGTGCGCCCGTGGGTTTCCTTCTGCACTTTGGGTTCAGATCTGACTTGCTCTGTGGTGGGGCTTGAATCTGGCCAGCGCGGGCCACTGGGAGCTCTTCCACCAGCTCCTGTGCCCTGGGATGCCTCACATCATTATGGGGTGTCGTGGGTTTTTTTTAGCACCTCAGCACTGTAGGGTGTTAAACACCAAGATCTTGCACCAGGGGCACTTGTGGTGACGGGGTGCTGCTGCTGCTAGGCCATCCCAGCTGACAGAGAGGAGAGACAGTGCCAGCGAGTGCTAACCTGCACCCACACGCAGGTCGTCTCCACGAGGACCCGTGTCTGTATTAAGCCGCTCCATGCTCCAGTCCCTGATGCTCATCCGCACCTCCGTGGTCCCTGAAGGTTTGCATTCAGGAGCCTGAAGGCACAGGAGCCCCGGGGCGTCCCTGCCCAGGGGGAGCAGGAGGGCTTGGCCCCTCCCTCCCTGCGTGCAGATGGTCCTGCTCTCCACCGTCCACCGCGCAGACCTCTGGCTTTCTGTTGGTGCAGGGTTAGTAGGGACTGTACTTAGAATTTTGAACTTTGGACTTTTTCCAGCCTGGTGATATGGGTACCGTCTTCCCTCGCCATACTGGGGGCAGCAGCTCCTGGCCAGCACGAGGGAGCCACCACCCTCTACAGAGCACAGGGTCTCTGAGCCATGATGCCCTGTTTTCGTCCCTCACCGTTGCCTTCCCTCAGTCTCACTCAGGTGGACTCACACGCCCGGTGGCTGTGGGGCCTCAGAGCACGGAGCGCATGCATGCCCACTTGGCAGGGGCCACGGCTTGCCCCACTGTCTGCAGAGCGCCTTTTGGCCACATGCATGCACCGGAGTTGGTCTATCCACGCACCCTAGGTCGGGTGGCGGTTTCCAGTTTGGGGTGTTCGTGAATAAAATTGCCACAATAATTTGCATATAATTTTCATGAGCACACAAGCTTTCAGTTCAATTAGGTGGCTGTCAAAGAGTGGGGTTGCCGGGTCCCATGACACCAGCAAGCTTAACTTCTGGAAAAACTGCCGGCCTGTCTTCCGAGGTGGCGTGGTCGCCCCTGTTGTACCCCAGGCCGTTGGGCGGGGACGGGTGGTCTCTTTCTCTCTTTCTAATGAACATGAGATGGGGCCCGTCAGGGCTTCAGCCTCCGTTTCCCTAAGAGCTTGTGACACGGGGCGTCTTTAGGTGCTCATCTGCCATCTACGTGTCTTCTTTGGTAAAATGTCTGTTCAGATCTTTTGTTGGAATTTTTGCTGGGTTTTTTGTTTTTTTTAGTGTTGATTTTCAAAATTCTTTAATATTTTGACCCAAGGGCATGTTCCCTCATCCCCGAGGTGGGCAGGGGTGTGGAGAGAAACCCATCTTTACCCCTGAGTTAGCTGTGGCTTCAGTAAGTGGCCTGGATCAGATTAAAGTTGACTGAGAGTTCTTATCCTAAGTGGACTTGGAGGTTTGCTAAATGCCTCTTTTGGTATCTACTCAGCCATGATACTTGTAACGAGTGAATATGGTGAATTGTGTTGATGGATTTTTTTTTTTCAAATACTGAACCAGTCAGTCGTGATGTATTATTATCTTTATATGTTGCTCAATATTTTGTTGAGAATCTTTGCATCTGTGTTCCTAAGGCCTATGGGGCTCTCGTTTTCTTCTCTGGTGATGGCCTTGTCTTGCTTCGTGGTCGGGTGATCCTGCCCTGTAAACCGGGGTGGGAAGGGTTCCACCCTCTGTGCGTTGTACAGAGTTGGTACTGTGTCTCCGGGAGGGATCATTTGGCTCACGGGTTTTATTTTTTGGAATATTTTGAACTGTTAATTCCATGGCTTTGTTAGATTTGTGACTATTTGGGTTATCCATTTATCCTTGAATAAGTTTAATGCTTTTTTTTTCTTCCAAGGATTCAGTGCACTGCATGGAGGTCATCGAACCCCAGGCAAGGCCTGTTCCCAGCCCTCCTGTGTCCTTGGTGATAACATCCATGCTGTCATTCCTGGTGTCATATCCATAATGTCTCCATGTTCTCTCTCTCTTGTGGCTAAAGGTTTATTAATTTTATTAATGTTCCAAAAATCAGATTTTGGCTTTATTGATTTCTCTCTTTCATATATTAATTTCTTCTGCTGACACTATTGTTTCCTTTGTCTGCTTACTTTGAATTTAGCTTGCACTTCTTCCAAAGCCTGTCAAGTTGCTTACATGACGGATTTGAGGCTTCCTTCTTTACTTGGAGAGGTGCTAAAAGCCATGAATTTTAAAAAGCTATGAATTTCCCTGTGAGCCATGTTAGCTGCATTCCCCAAATTTTGGCATCATGCATTTTTGTTTTTATCCTGTTCAAGACATTTTTAAATTTAAATTTGCCTTGATGTCTCTTCTTTGTTGTTGTTGTTTTGTTTTGTGGTCCAGGGGATCCGACCCATGGCCCCAGGCCCGCTCAGCTGGCTCTCTGCCACTGGGCTATACCCCTAGCCTCCTCAGGGTTATTTAGGAGCGTGTTGCCTAGCTTCCTGATGCTTGAGGATCTCCCCCATATCTTCCTGTTATTGATCTCTGCTTTAAGACTAGGAAGCTACATTAACATACTTTACATGATTTCTCTTCTAAATTTGCTGAGGAGGCTTGTTCTATGGCCCACAATATGATCTAGTGAGGGTTTCCTGTGCCCTTGAGCGCACACACTGAGTATTATTGGCTGGCGTGCTTTCCACCGATTAGGCCAAGTTGTCGGATGGTGCTTTTTAGATCATCTATTATCTTACTGACTTTCTGTCAGATAATGAGAGAAGATTGATGAAATTCCCAGCTAAAATTGTGAATTTCTATGTCTCGCTTTTCAGTTCTATCAGTTTTTGCTTTTTTGGAGCTGTGTTATGTACAGTATTGTATGTACAGTATTGAAGATTTTTGTGTCTTACTGGAAAGTGACTTTTATTGTTTTATAATGTCCCCTTTATGTCCGATAACTTTCTTTCCCAAGTCTACTTTGGCTGATATTAATAGAGCTACTCCTCCTTTCCTTCCTCAGTGTTTTTGGGTATATATTTTTTCCCATTCTTTAACTTTCTACCTATATATGTCCTTGTAATTGAAGTGAGTTTCTTGTAGATAGCATACAGTGGTACCTTACTTTAAGAAATACAACCTGAGGCTGTGTGTGTAGCTCAGTGGCAGAGCATGTGCTTAGCAAGAGTGAGGCCTGGGCTCAATCCCCAGCATGCCGGCTCACACTCTCACACACACACACAGCAAAAAACAGAAAACTATCCTGTCAGCCTTCGTTTTTCTTTTTATTTATTCAATTTTCAGTTGTAGTTGGACACATTACCTGTATTTTACTCATCATTTATATGTGGTGCTGAGGATCGAACCCAGGGCCTCGCATGTGCTAGGCAAGTGCTCTACCACTGAGCCCCAGCCCAGCCCCACAGCCTTTGTTTTCTAAACGGTATAGTGAACCAGTCATACTTAGTGAGTATAGACAGAGTTATGACTGAAATCTACTATTTTGACATTTATTTCATAATTTTTGTTTCTTTTCCCCTCACTTTTTGCCTTCTTTTGGGAGGAGTGGGCATCTTTAAATCCATTTTATTTCTTCTGTTGACATTAATTGCATGGATTTCAGAATGTGGGTGGTTGTCACGGGGTTCATAACACACCCAGGTAATAATCGGTCCACTTTCAAAGAGTGTCCTGCTGTCCATGGGGAGCCTAGAGGCCGTGGGACGACGGTCCCAGCTCACCCTCCCCGCCAGGGGCCTTTGGTGGCTTCGTTCCCACACACTCACTGGGAAAGCCCAGATGGATCCCTACTGCGTGCCAGAGGCCTCCCTCCACCAGGCCTCACTGGGGAGATTTCCTTCCCCTGCCCTTAGCTCCTTGGTGAGGCCCAGTGGAGTCTACCTCTGCTCAGCCCTGGGCACAGCTGCTACAGACCAGGCACCTGGGCTGCCTGATGGCTCCTAGGACAGACAGACAGATCTCATCCCTCTGGAAGAAACCCACCTGACCAGCAGGGACCTCCCCAGGCTGCTGTTTCTCAGAGGGTGGCCCAAGGAGCCCCTGGCCACAGCTCTGCAGCGGGCTTGCTTAGATGGAGACCTCCCGACCCCCACCCAGGAGTGTCAATGTCACACTCCTACTCGACTTCCATGCTCTTTTTAAGTCTGGGGACAGCGGCTGTGGACAGCCTATCTTCTTTATTGAGCTGTGCAGGACATCCAGTGCAAGCCCACATGAGCCGGGCACTGAGCTCCCCTGAGGGTGCCTGCACCCTCTGCTCTTCCCTGGCCTCTGTCCACATGGCCTCAGACCCAGCCTCCCTCAGCACCCTCTCTCACTCCCACCCTCGCTGTCACACCTGGGAGTTTTCTTTCTGGTCCCCGGAGATCAGCGGCCAGTGCACGAGCCTCTGCGTGTTCCTGCTGCCTGGGCGTGCTGTCCCCCAGGCCACCCCTGCAGGCCAGACCTTCTTCCCTGCTTTCTGGGGCCCTCTGGGAGCCCTTTGCCGGGTGTGTTCCTGCCAGGTGGAAGGAGAGCTCAGATGAGGCGTGGCATCCACGTGTCAGAAATCCAGGGACACACACCCTTCACGACTGCTCACAGGGCAGAGCTGGGGACGGGAGGCCAGGCAAGCCCTGAGCTTGCTGTGAAGCCTGTAGGTCAGTGTTTCCGTTTCCAGGAGGTGGCTGTGGGCTCTGCTGTTGCTAAGTGAGGGCTGGGAGACCAGATGGCAGGCCCGGCAGTGGCCAGCTGGGAGAGCCCCACGTGGGCAGGTCCACTCTGAAGAGGGGCACTTCTCTTCAAGACACAGGCTTGAGGTGGACAGGGAAGTCGTGGTCTCTAGAAGGGCACCCGGGCTCCTGGCCACCTCCCACCAGAGTGGGGCCAGATGGGACTCCACCAACTTAGAGCTGACCGCTGTTTCTTGATTCAGAAAGCAATATGTGACCGTGATAGAAAATTCAGAAAATACAGACGGGGCGTAAGAAGGAAGGCCAGGGCTGGGGTCTGGCCAGGCAGGGAGGGAGGGGCGGCTGTCGAGGTGCAGGGCAGGCTCTGCATGGCTCCTTCTGCCTCCTGAGAGCTGGACCAGGTTCCCATGGCCTTCTGAACCTCACTGTGCAGCCCAGACTCTGACCAGAGAGGTGAGCTGCCCCGGCCGACGGTGCCCCCTGGTTGGGAAGGTGCGGGGGGGGGTGGGGAGGTTGCAGCAGCCTACTGGCCCCTCCCCGGCTCTGCTGCCTCTGGGGCCTCTGCTCAGGGCAGCTCAGTGTGCCCCTCCGCCCTCCCCTGTCCAGTGTCGCCCTTCTCTAGAGCGGAGGTCTCCCTGCATGTGGGAAAGGTGTGTCTGTCGATTCCCAGGTCCTGTCCTACCTGCCTGATGATGGCATCAGGGCACAGCCTTCTGCACAGGCGGTGAGCCCAGCCGGGGACGGTCCCTGGCCCCAGAGTGACCGAGCGAGCTGGTGGGGCCTGAGGATCTGTGCCTCTGGGCCTGGCCCCACGGCCCTCAGTTTTTCCTAACCTGAGAAGGCGTGCGTGGCCTCTCAGCTCTGCTTTCAGCTCTGGCCAGGGGGCAGTGCCCCTGAACAGCATGTGTCCAGAGACAGTCACTGTGGCTCCTGCCTCCAAGCTACCAGGGAAACGGTGCTGGACTCAGGAACCTGAGTCCAGCCTGTGTGTCCTGAAGAGCCCCGTCAAGCAGCTCTGCAGCCCTGACCTTGTCCTGTCCCCCACTGAGTCCTCGGCCTGTCCCCCACTAAGTGGGCCGTGTGCCCTCCCTGCCCTGCCCTCTGTCTCATGGACTTGCAAACCCAGGGGCTTCACTGTAACTGACGCCCTTGCCATCCCACCTCCAGAGACAAACCAGGTGAGAGTGGCACTGTCACACCCGGGCCCTATGCTGTCACTCCGGGGATTTGTGCTCCCTCAGAGCTGCATGACTCCTCTCTTCACGGGCAGAGGGGACCACGCAGGATGGGCGTCAGCTGGGCAGAGGTAACACTGGGCTCTACTCTGCCCTCCCGCAGGTGGGAAGAGCTGCACGGGGAAGGACAGTGGCTGGGACTGAGACCCTCACAGTGACCAGCCGCAGTGACCGAACGCAGCCCCTTTCTTGGCTCTTTGGGGAGCCTGATCGCGGCGCAGTCTCCCTTCGCCTTGGCTGCGTGTCCCTCTCCTTGGCCTGCTTTGCATTCCTCCTGTCATGGGATGAACACCAGCTGCCACTCTGCAGGGTGTTTTGGGAAGGGGTGAGGCTCACGGGAGGGGGTGGGAAAGGAACAGGCAGGCCAGAGAGGGGGCGTCGGGGCCTCTGGAAGGGGAGGTCATCTCTGCCAGGGGCCCACAGACCAGGGTCACAGTCTGGGCCCTCCGAGGTTTCTCCTCTGCGCCTCTTCTGTGGCCTTAGCTCAAATCACCACCCCCCCTCCCTGTCCGTCTCTGGGGATGAAATGAGATGAGAGAGTGTGAGAGCATTGCTGCAAGCCGTGACGCACCCCACGAGTGGGAGCTAATGTCATTATTGCTGTAATTATTGTTATTCAAGTGCACAAAGATGACGGATGGCCAGCCAGGAGAGTCCAATCCGCCAAGAAATCCCTATATTTCAGCACAAAAATGCTTAGAAACGCACAGAGGAAAGAGGCTTAAAGCCAAAGGTATTTGATTATCATCACATTTGAGCAAACTCGGATAAGACCTGAGTCCTGGCAGAGAGGAGTTGTCCATGCAAATCAAGTCCAGCTTCCCCCTCAGTCCTTTCTGCATTCACAAAACTCCGGGGCTTAAGAGATAAACGTGCAGAATCCAATCCAGAAGAGGCTTTCTGGAAATTCCGGCCCAGCAGGCAGCTGGTAAGCCCTCTTCTCCCCTAATCAGATTGAGCTTCGAGGAGAAGTGACAATTATCACTTAATGCCCTTGCAAGCCGGCACCCACGGCCACTCAGTGACTCCCAGCCAAGGCCAGCTGGAAGGCCAGACGCAAGGGCCCTGTGTCTGCTGGTGCCTTGAGCCGAGCTCAGCGGGGCCTGCCGGGGCGGGAGCAGGGACCCCAGGGCCACCCGAGCCCCGACAGAGCAGAGGCCACAGCCCTGTGTACTTGTAGCTGTGTGGCCAGCCCAGGGCCACTCCAGGGTGTAGGAGACCGAGTGTCACACGAGAAACAGGCCGTGGTCCTCAAGAGGGCACCTGGGCTGTATGGAATGTCCTCGGCCCAGGTGTCTCCTCACGAAGGCCACCCACCTCCAAAGTCCTGAGGGTGAGGTGCCTGTGACCTGAGGCAGGCTCTCCACGGAGCGCTTCACCCTAAATTCTGGCCAGGGCTCCACCAACCTCCACAGCCCCCAGCCCTGGTCCTGAAAGGCACCAGCCTGCTCCAAGTCCAAGCTGGGCGCCCTCCCTCTCTGGGGCTGCAGCCATTGCCACTGTGCCCCATGCTCCTGAGCTGGTGGTTCAAGGGTCAACCCAGCCAGGGCTCAGGGTCCAGGCAGGACTGCGCAGTGCAGGACCGCAGGGGCAGAGGGGCCGCCACAGGCCCAGCCCCCTGATGAGAACCCCGCACGTTCTCTCGGTCCCCACTGAAGCCATCCAGCCCACGCATTTTGGCAAAATGGGACATCTGGCCCCGAGTGTGGAGCAGCAGTGTGGGTTTTGCTCAGATCCCTGAGGGTGGCCGGCAGGGCTGGAACCCAATGAAGAGGGCACTTCAGGGCGGTTCCCCTGACGCTCGGGCTTTTCTGAGCCTTATTTTTGGAGCTAGCCTCCTAACCCAGAGGTGGGTCAACTCCTCTTTTTTGTGTCCCAGAAATTTTGAGAAAATAGGCTCAGCTGAGTTCTCCTGTTCCCACGGCAGCGTGGACTCTGCATGGCCAAGCAGAGGCATCCCAGACAAGAGAAGCCCCAGAGCAGACCAGTGCAGACCTGTTCAGGACAGGGACACGTGCCCGGGCCACGGGAAGGGTTGCAGCTCAGTGCTGCCGGCCCTTGCCCCATGTGCCTGCAGGGTGGGTGTCCTGCACCCACAGAGACCTCCTCCCTCAGAGTTCTGGAGGTCAGGAGACCAGGAGGCCAGGAGGCCAGGAGGCCGGGAGGCCGGGAGGCCGGGAGGCCAGGCAAGAGAGGGACAGGGCACGCTTCTTCTGGGGCTCTGCAGGAGGGTTCTTCCTGCCTCTCCAGACTTTGGTGGCCCCAGGTGTTCTTTAGCCTGTGGCCACTTCCCTCCCACCTCTGCCCCTGAGGCCCGTCCCCCCTCCTTGTCAAATCCTCCTCTGCCTCCCTCTGTCCCTGGAGAGCCAACCCAGGACACCTCCCCTTTCCACCTCCCATCCCGTCAGCAGAAGCCCTGCTTCCACTTGAGGTGACTCCATGGTCCCCAGGCCACACCCCGACGTCCTTGGGGCCAACGTCCAGCTGACCCAGGCAGGGCCCGCAGTCCCTTGAGGGCCCCGTGAGAGCAGAACCTGGGAGCCCTGGTGTGACCATCATGGATCCCAACTGTGCACGTCTCTGCAGCCATTTTTCAGTTTAATTGATTTGAAATGGGTCTGGCTGGAAGGGACATTCAGGTAATAAATTGATTTAATAACACTTCCCGCTAGTGGGTGGCTCTCTGGCTTCCAGAACCTGTGCACAGCTGTTATTTTATTAGCTCCTCACAGCCCCGGGCCGGGCGGGCTGCAGCAGACTGTCCACTGACAGATGGGCACTCCCCCAGGTGGGGCCAGGAGCACTCTCTGCTGGGGCCAGGCCCCTGCCCCAGGCTGGTTCTTCCCTGGATCCTCTTTCCCTCATCCAGGTGTGTGATCCCCTCTCCTCACCCAGTGCTGCCCAGCTGGACCCTGGACAGAGGACTCCAAGGCAGGTGTGGATGCTCCAGTCACCTGCTGCCCTCTGTGTGGAATGGCAACTAGCCCTCTCTAGACCAGACCCCTGGGAACTTGGGACTTGGAGATACAAGGCCCCCGGACAGCTCTAGAATGTCCAGCTGCAGGACCAAGGGGGGCATCGTCCCCAGCTGCAGACCCCAGGGGATGCTGCCTTGCCCTAGCTGGCAGTGCACCTGGCTGGGAGGAGGGCCCAGGGGTGTGTGTGTGTGTGTGTGTGTGTGTGTGTGTGTGTCCACGTGGCTCCCCCACGGCTCCACGTGCAGGGGCTGCCTGCCCTCTGGCCACGCCTTGCCCCCTGACCTACTTAAGCAGAGACAGTCTCCACTTCCCTGATGCAGCGAGGAGACATGGTGGGCTTCCTGTGGGAAGAGGGCTGTTGGGGATGTGCCGCGAGCGTCCTTAGTGATTTTACCGCTGAGCCTCTGAGCACACTGCTCCAGGGGAAGGTCATCTAAAGTGCGGTTCTCACCTTCCTCTGTCCTCCTGAGAGTGGCCCATTCCCCGGCATGCAGACCAAGGGCGCCCTTCCTCCTTGTCCATCCTCAGTCACTCTGGGTGGAGGTGACCGGGCCTGCCCAGGGCCTTTCAGACGCCTAAGCTCTGGCTGCCCAGGTGGACAGCACCGTGGCCACCAGTCACCTGCTGCTGTGACATGTTCTGTGAGATGCCTCCACCGAGGCCCCCCCAAGGCTGCCTTCAGCTCAGCCTAAAACACATTTGATTTTGGAGTCCCCAAGTGGCCTGGTGACTGGTGTCCTCGGGAGCTCTGCTGGGTGTGTCCTGCCAAGGCTGAAGGTGGACCCCAACACGGCTGGGGCCTGCAGGCCGACTGCCCCGGCTCCTTGGTTCCGCAGGCTCATGAGAGATCTGAGTCTCCCCGCAGGCTGAGCCCCGGCAGGTGCTGCATGGGAAGCTCCAGGCTGGGGGGCCTGCGAGGGGCCAGCCCGTCCCTCAGGAACTGAGGACATCTGGGCCAGCTGAAGCCGAGTCGCGGCACCAGAGACTTCCAGGTGGCCCCCTCTCAGTGGCCCGTGCACAGTACGACTGGCATGTTCCCTGCTCTCGTGTTTGGGATTGTGGGTGTTGGTGTTGCCGCTGGCCTGTCCTGCTGGAGAGGAGCCCGTTCCAGCCTAGGGGGCCCAGAAGAACCTCCCGTGGCTGTCAGTGTGTCCCAAGGGTCACATGCCATGTGTCTGTGTTTTGAAAAGCCACTGACCTATACAGTTCAACTCTTTCTCAGGGTGATGACATCACAGTAGAGAAGGTGGCTGTAATCAAGCATCCTGGGATGTCCTGAGGTGTCCTGGGGTGAACTAGGGTGAACTGGGGTGAACTGGGGTGTCTTGGGGTGTCCTGGGGTGTCCTGCACGTCCCGGTGGTTGTGCATCCTGGTAGTTCCCTGGTATTTCCTGGTCATGCTGTGTCCGGTGTATTCTTGTCCAGGGGTGACCTGATGGTTACTTGTCCTGCTGTGTCCAGGGGTATCCTGGTGTTTCTTTTTGTCCTGCTGTGTCCTGCTGTACCCTGGTGTGTCCTAGTGCGTCCTGGTGTGCCCCGGGGTGCCCTGGTATATCCTGCTGTGCCCTGGTGTGTCCTGGTGTGCCTTGGTGTGCCCTGTTGTGCTCCAGGGTGCTGTGGTATGTCCTGGTGTGTCCTGCTCTGCCCTGGGGTGCCCCCAAGGTGCCCTGCTGTGCCATGGGTGCCCTGGGGCCCCTCCACGGGTGCTGAGCAGGGTGTGGTCTCTCCCGCAGCTCTTTGGAAAGCAGCTTCACAGAGGCTCATTCGCACCACACAGCTGCCCCTGAGCTCAGTGCCTGGCATACTCCGGGGTAGTGCAACCAACAGGGCAGCCAGCGCAGGGCGGTCCAGCCCTGCAGCAGTGGCGCTGTACCCAC
Source organism: Urocitellus parryii (assembly GCF_045843805.1). Taxonomy (NCBI): domain Eukaryota; kingdom Metazoa; phylum Chordata; class Mammalia; order Rodentia; family Sciuridae; genus Urocitellus; species Urocitellus parryii. The sequence continues at coordinate 209,382,539 of NC_135534.1, read as the reverse complement.
CCATACCCTCAGTGCCAGGCAGCCCTGCCTTGCTGTCTCTGTGGCTCTCACTCTGGATGCTTTGTGGGGCAGGGTCACTTAACAGGGGTCTCCGCGTCTGGCTCGAGCAGGCACCAGCTCCTCTCCTGTGCCTGGCTGGCACCGCCCTGCCGTGTGCCCACCACATTTTGCATATCCATTCACCCCTGGATGGTGACAGGGATGCTGTCCCTGATGGAGCTTTGGTCAGGCCCCCCTTGGCCTCTTTCCCAACATGCTGACGATGGCCTCTTGCCCTGCCCTGGCTCTGCCAATCCCAGGGGTGGCACAACCCTGCCTGGCCAGGGTATGGAGAGCCTGACCTTTAACCCTGACACCCACCCTGGCTATCGAATCCTCGAGGCCTTTGCCGGGACGGCCCTGCCCTTGAGGGCTGACCATGGTCCTCCCAGCAGTGGCTCCCCCGCTGGGCACCTTCTTCTTGTCTAGGGCGAGTCCTGCTGCTGGGCACACCCATGTCCGAGTGTCCCGTGGACCTCTCTTCCTGTTTCCTTGGGCATGTCCACAGGAGTGGACCATGTGGCTGTCATCCAAGTTTAACAGGTAACAGGGGTGCTGCACTTCAGCCGGAACCCAGGCCCCGCCCAGACACACCCCACGGCACGTGGGGAGGCCCTTCGGCCAGGCCCAGTGGGCTTCTCGGACCGCAGGATTCTCCCTGGAAAGAAGTGAAGGGCCAGGAAGGCTCTCCTGCCGCAGGGCGTGGACCCCAGGCAGGCTTTCCCAGCAGCTCCCATGGCGTCCCCGTGAGAGGCCACCTTTGTCCTGGTGTCCCACAGACCCCACTGGACCCCATCACAGCCCAAACAAGGGCGCAGCAGGCGCCCAGGTGCACCCAGGCTTCACGCACGAGGCAGGGTGGGCAGGTGGGCAGAGCACAGGGCCTGCTCAGGGCCTGGAGCCGGAGCCTGTGGGCAGCCCAGGGCAGCGGCTCGTGTCCCAGCAGCCCCGGGACTCGGGTCCAGACCGGGTGAGGCAGGGCAGCTCCTCCCGAGGCCCTCTCCCTGGCCAGTGGGGGCGCCCTCTGGCTCCTCGCAGGCCTGCTGCCGCTCCATCCCCCCCACCCCACCCCGGTGCTCCTCCCAGGGCTCTCTACCCAGATTCCCCCGTTCTGAGACGCCAGCCCTATTGGATCAGGGTCTCCCCCAAAGACCTCCTCAAGCGCCCCGCTCCTGGTGATGGTCGCCTTCTGAGCTGGTGGAGCGACTCTGACCCACGGAGGGGAGAGGCGAGTCGGCCCAGTGAGCACAGCCCAGGTGGAGCGCGGGCTTTCGTCTGCGGGGGCCGTGACTCTAAGGGGTTCTGGAGAAGACCAGCCGCCACAGAAGGGAGGGACAGACCCCAGAGGGAGAAGTGGCCAGGCAGGCGCCGATGGTTGGACATGTCACTGCAGAGCCCGGGGCTCCAGAGCAGGCGGTGGGGGGCCGGGGACAGCCCACCCCACTCCTCCCCATCCTGGGCTGTGGGAAAACAGAGACCCCATAACTCAGCGCCCGCCTGCCCTTCCTTGTCATTTTAATTAAAGTCAGGACTCCCTTGGTTTAGAGAGTTGCCATTATCAGCACTAAATCAAGCTCCCATCTAAAGGTGAAGGCCCCCGGGGAGCAAAGCAGGATCCAGGAAGGGGAATCTGGAAAGGGCGGGGCGTGGCTTCTCACTCTCTCAGCTCCGTCTTCACCGCTGACACACGTCCCAGGAACAGAGCCAGCTGTGGGGTTGGGGCCAGGCGGAGGCCCATGTCAGGGAGGCCAAGTACCCGAGGGATAGACGCACTATCCCCGAAAGCCTTCCTCTCAAGGTCTGTGCTCTGCGGGGAGAAGAGGGACCAAGGCTCGGGGAACAGGCAGCTCTCCTGGGTGCAGGAGGCTCTGGAATAACCAAGACATGTTTTTTGGGGAAAGGGGTCATGGACCTTCCTGGGATCCTTGGATGTTGGTGCCTCGGCACCAGCCCCTCATGAATAGGTGACAAAATACATGCTCTGCAGGTGGCTTTCCCAGAGGTCCTCAGGCCTGGATAGAGTGCTCCTTCCTGGAGGGGTTTGTGCGGATAGGAAACATTAATGATAAAGTCAGACTCACAGAGGAGAAAGCGGCTGACACCAAAGAGGCCACCGTCCGCCACCATGGGCGTGCACCTGACTGATGGTAGCAGAGGGATCCCCACCTGTGACCTCCTCCAGCCACCACCACCGAGGCCAGCCTTCCAGAGGGGACCTCTATGAACCTGGACCCGAAGGCCCACCGGGAGGTCTGAGAAGCCCCGCAGCCCAGAGGAGCCAGGGACACAGCGAGGGGCAGGAAAAGGCACCGTGGAGAAGAAGTGGACTCTGGAAGGCCTGGTGGGGCTGAGAGCAGGAGGACAGCCTTGCTCTCTGTCCCCGTGACCGTGCCCTGGCCGCAGGGAGGGGTTGGGAGCCTGGCTGCTGAATCAGCTACCTGTGGCCACACAGAGAACGATGACTGGCTTCTCCCCCCTGCTTTACAAGGGCAAGGGGATAGGCGGGCTGGAGAGGTGACCTGGGCACCTGGTCCAGGGCACTGGTGTGCACTTGTCTCCTGTCCTCTCCAGCTTCCCTGCTCTTCCACAAGGGCCTTTCTGCCAGCTCTTCACCCACTGCGCAGCCTGGGCGCTCCTCACTCGCCCGCGGGACCTGCAGACGGTCTCACTGGCGTTAGGTGCACCACCGAGCGTGCGTGGCACTGATCCGGGACTGTTGTCACTCCTGTGTAAGGTGGGGAGGGGCTCAGGTGGGTGGCTGGAGCTCCTCGGGGTTCACAGTGGTGAGTGAACTCTCTGGCCCCTGGGGGAGGGCAGGAAGATGCGTCAGGCGGGGAGCCAGCGAGTGGAACCCACTCAGGCTGGCCCGACAGGCAGCAGCGGGCACACGCCAGCCCCCAGGGGACCAAGGAACAAGGCCACCTGCAGATGCAGCGTGAAGAGCCAGGACTCCTGCCTGCGAGCGGTCACCTGCTCCTCTCCAGGGACCCCACTCTCAGGGACCCACGGTCCCCCCTGGCTGGGTCCTCTTGGCGTGTCCCCAGTGCAGCATGTGTGGCCCCCGCAGCCCAGCGAGCCCACAGGGGCTCACCCGCTGCTCCTCGCAGTGCACACCAGTCTTGTCCCCCCTCCGTCTCCTGCTGGCCTGTTCCTAAGAATACAGGGGACAGCATCTCATTTGTCCTGCTTGGAGCAGATGCTACCCCAGGTCTAATCAGCAAAGCCAGAAGGCCCTGCCTGGGACGAGGCCCTGCCTGGGGACGAGGCGGACTCGGCAAGGAGCCACGGGCAGGGGGTGTGGGCAGGCTTCCTCCTGCTCCCACCCCAGGACCCTTAACTAGGGCCTCGTCCACCTCTGTGAAGGTCTCTAAAAGGCTAAAAATTTAAGGCGGGTCGCTCAGGAGAACGTGCTCTGATAACTCTGCTCTGACCCAAGAAGGGGACCTGGGACATGGCCAGCACCGTGAAGTGCTGATCTTTAGATCCTCTTTTCTTTTTAATATCTTTATTTTTAAAATTTATTTTTATGTCGCGCTGAGGATCGAACCCAGGGCCTCGCCCGTGCTAGGTGAGCACTCCACCGCTGAGCCAGTACCCCAGCCCCTCTTTAGATCATCTTTATTTGCTGAATTTAATTCACTGACACACAGAGCATCTACTCTGGTAGGTTGTGGTCACTGTACGCCCCTGGGCAGCCCACCACTGACTTTGGCCATGTGGACAGAGCTGCAGCTATATGGGGTTCACAGGGAGGGGCTGCTGGACCTCGGAAAGACAAATTTCTGGCCACGCCAGGCTGCTCACTAAGTGCACTGTTTAGTTGACCCCTCGGGAGGACTGGCAGGCAGGGACCGTCACCCCAGATCAGATCAAGCACTGGCAGCTGCTTTTCTTCTCATGGGCACAAAGTTGGAGCAACAGTGGCTGGATTTGAACCCAGGCCCTGCTGGCTCAGAGGGCAGAACTTCACCACCCCTGCCTCCCCTGGGCTGAATACCTTTCCAGCCCTTCTGGGTTGGACAGTGCATTCCTCCTCTATCTGCTCTCTGCACAGTTCAGCCCTGGGGCCACAGGGCCACTAGCTGCTCAGCTGTGGATCTGTGGTCTCTCCATGGTCCAGCTACTCAGGAGGCCCTGAGGCTGAGGGCCACCTGGGTTCAGTTTTCATTCTAGGGGTCCCTCTTCCTGCAGTCCACATGTCCAGGACTCTGGCTGGAGCTCAGATTGGCCTCATGGGCCTGCAGTGCTGAGCTGCCCTCCAGGCTAACACAGGGCTGCCTTGGGGACAGTCCTGGACGACGGAAGGGCGTCACTGTGAAGCCGCCACACACAGCACAGGGTGTAAAGGGGGCTCAAGTCTCCAACAGGCAGGCACCAGAAGCCCCCACCGGGAGCTGTCAACGGTGCCACTCGGGCCCAGGTCTGCCTTGTGTGGAGGTGGGGCCGAGGGTCCCAACACCTGCTGCAGGTGGCCTGCAGAGCCCTGGACACTCACTGCCTTCTTCACCTGAACTTCAAGCACACACTGGGTCCCCTGCTATGTGGCAGGTGGGCCACTGAGGAGGGAGTGGCCTCGTCCTCTTCTTCACTCAGATTTGTGTGGACAAGGCCGAGGGCAGGGCCCCACTGTGGACAGGCAGAGCCACATGGTCTCCTTTCCCAGGGCAGAAGCTGGGGAGAGGCCCTGGGAGGTGGGGCAGGAGCGAGCCTCCCGGGGCTCACGGGCTTTGCCCCACAGGCCAGCCCAGGCTGCCGGAGGTAAAGAACAACCCTCCTTTGGTGTCCCCCGGGGACTGGTTCCAAGACCCTGTGGATACCCAAATCCGAGGATGCTCAAATCCCTCACGTAAAGTGGCGTGGGGCTCATTTCATAACGAGTCTCCCGTGGACTCGGAATCCCCCACCGCTCAGCATCGGTGCATCTGTGTAACAGTTGCTGTGCTGCATTGTGAGGGGATGAGGTAGGAAGGGCTTGTAGCATTCGACACAGGTGCAAATTTCTTTTTCCATTTTCACTTTTGCAGAGCTGGGGATGAACCCGGGGCCTCACACACGCTGGCACACGCTCTACCACTGAGCTGCACCCCACACACAATTTTCCAAATATTTTTGGCCTGTGGCTGGTTGACTCTGAAGGAGAGAAACCCAGAGGACCTGCTGAAGTTCTGAGTTACCTGTCACTTCTCAAGCATTGGGCCTGCCCACCTGTCCTGGGGTGACATGAAGTTAACCCCTTCATTCCTGGAGTAAGACTGTGGCCAGGCGGCTTGGGCCTACGGGAGAGGGTCCCCACCCCCGCCCCATGCTGACCTCAGAACCAGGCTCCTGGGAACCCACACCCCAGGCAGAGGCTCCGCTGTGGCAGCTGGCCACCAGCCCAGCTCCTGATGGTCCCCTGGGTCCCCTACTCCCTGGCCTGAGAGAGAGGAAGCCATTCAGCCTGCAGGTGGGGCTGGTGGTCCCCATCCCCAGGGACTCCGGCTGCCATTGCCAGGGACAAGGTTGCACTGAAAAGCCACTTTGGGCTGGGAGGGGGAGGGGGCATGGAGGGGATGGAAGAGTGGCAAGAGGGTGGGTCACGGGTGGCTTCCTGGGCCCATGCAGCCCTCCTGGGCTAGACAGCAGAGCTGGGCCCAGAAACCTGCACATTTCCAGAGCTCCCAGGGATCCTCACCCACACCCACACCAGGATGTGAGCCCCCGGCCAACCCTGTCCCCTTTGGCAGGGGGACCCTGAATCCCCTGCCCGGGTTTGGTCGGCTGCGGTGTCTGGTGAGAGGGCGTCATCCTCCAGGTCTCTGCCCAACCCTTCTCCAGAGAGAAGAAGCAAAAGCCCTGTGGTTAGTGAAGAGGGTCGCCTGCGCGGCCGTCTCCATGTGCAGAGTGAGACCCAGAGGGCGGGGCTGGGGCAGCAGAGGGCGGGATCCACGGGTGCACACGGCCACTGAAGCTGCTCCTCCCACCTGCCCGGAAGGACCGAGGCTGGCAGCCCCCCAACGGGAGAACCCTCCCCCGCCCACCCGGGGCTCCCAGGAGGCTTGCTGCCACCCTGGCCTGTTTCCTGTACCTGCCTCTCTCTTCCCAGCCCCAGATTCCAGAGGCAGCTGTCACCAGCAGGGAACCCAGGACATCCTGGGACTCAGCTGATTGGCCTCTTGATGAGGATGCCCAAGGGCAGCAACCGCCCTGGGATCACCACAGGTGCAGGCGAAGCCCCTCCTCCCAGCACTTCCTTAACCCCCTAACACCCGCAAGCTCACAGTGCCCGTCACAGATGAAGAGACTGCAGCTCAGGGAGGCCACAGGGCCTGCCAGCAGGTGTTTTCACTACCAACAAAAGTGCCCCAAGAAACATGGGGGACGCCAGTTAGTCACCCAGGGGCACAGCCAGAGGCTGGGAAACACCGGGATGGCCCGAGGAGGAGGAGAAGCCCTGGGAGTGTTCCCACAAACCGGGCAGCTCACACGCAGCAGAGTCCTCCCAGGGTGCTGGGCCTGAAGACGGAGACTGACGTCAGGCGGTGTGCTCCAGGCCTCTCCCTCCTCTGCTGCGGGTGACCCCGACTCCACGCCACGCCACTCCCATGCCACCTTCATTGTCAGGCGGCCACCTTCTCCCTGCATCTGCCTCTTATCAGGACACCAGTCCCATGGGACTAGGCCGCCCAACCCAGCATGGCCTCTTCTTAACCAATGACATCTGCAAAGACACCCTCTCCGAGGAAGGACACTCCCCAGGTGCGGTTGGTCAGAGGTCTTTCCAGGGGACACATCTGAACCTCGCAGGGGCCCAGAATCCCGCAGGCTTGCTCCTCCCTCCCCTCCACCAGACTTTCCTGGCTTTCTGTGGGGAGAGGAGCTGGGGGGGCCCTGCCTGGACAGGCCCCGTGCAGCAGGGCAGCTCCTGAGCCCACCCTGCTCCGCTCCCACACACCTGCCCAGGCTGCCGGCCCCATCTCCTTAATGCAAGCAGGTCTTGGTGCTTGGTGAAGGTTATTTTCAGCCGAGCAAAAAATATCTTTGTAAGAAGGAATTTTTAAGATCCCAAGAAAAATAATGATGGCACCCGGCAGCTGTTATTAAGTCTATTTTTGGAGAACTTCGCTGGTGCTGCTAATCCCACCTTACCTCTTGTTGCAGAAACTGACGTGGACCTGCACCTGGCGGGGCTCCGGGCCTGCTGTGTCTGTGCAGGCCAAGCCGAGCCCCAGGGTCCAGCTCACTGCCCACTGCCTGCCACTCAGCAGAGGAAGGCCACTAAGTCCCAGGACAGGAGAGAGGAGTCCCACACACACCGAGACCGACGGCTGCCTCCAGCCCACGTGCCAGGGACAACGCCAGGCAGCTGTGTCCTGCTGGAAAGACAATCATGGTATCCAGGCCCCTGATGCCCCAATTGAAGGTCACCTTGGCTGCCCTGTGCAGACCACAGCCAGGAGAGGCCTGAGCCTTACCAGGAGGAGAAGCCCAGGCGCTCGCTGCATCTTCTGGCCGGGCTGATTGACGGGCATCTGTCAGCCCTGAGTCAGTGCCAGCTGGGCCTTGGGGTCCCTGCCATAGCTTTCCTTCAGAATTCCCAGGAGCCCTGAGAGCTGCCACCATCTGGATGCCATCCCAGCCTCCTGGTGCAGCCTGGTGTCCAGCTCTCAAAGTTGCCAGGTGACTCTCACTTGCACCAGGTTGAAAGGTGGGGTGGGCGGTCCCCACTCTCTGGGCGGGTCCCTCTGGAAGCTTTGCCCAGACAAGGCCCCATGGGTGGACTCTCTCAAGTGCTGGCTCCCCTGACCCCATAGTCTCGTCAGTGGCTGCCGTCCACGCAGCCAGAGGCAGGGCTGTGCCCCCCCTGCTCCTGCCCTCACACCCACCGGGGCACCTGCCGGTCGGAGCATCCCACGCGGGCAGCTGCCAGCCTCCTCCAGGCCTCCTGCGGCCCGCTGCCCCCCCTCCTCTATTAGGAGAGTCTCCTTGTTTTTCAGCACATGGCTAAGAAGCGTCCTTCTCAGGAAGATCTCCCTGACCCTCCCAAGTGCGCGCCCAGCTTCCCTATGCCTGGCCCCAGGGTCAAGGGCAGGGAGCAGGGGCCTCCTAGAAGAGCTCCCTGCGGGGCAGGGCCTCTGTGGCTATTCACCAGGTTGGGACACCTGACAGGGCTTTGGTCCCTGAAACCCAGGGGCCGCCAGAGGGGACACATGCTCTCAGGCACCAGCCCCCAGCCTTGGGCAGCTGTGTCCTGCTGGGAGGACAGGCAGGAGGGCGGCTCTCCCCTCTGCTACTCTGGCCCTGTCCCTGACCACAGGTGCCATCTGTCTGCTGTGCCTCAGGCTGCTTCCCCACACCCCAGCCTCCCAGCTGGGCCTCTTGAAGGGGCCAGTGATCTATCCCATCCCGTAATCGTTGCTCCCTGAGGTCGAGATCCACAGACAAAGGCTCCTGTGCCCTGGGCTTCTTGCTGTTGGTCCTGGTTGATTTCTCTGTCTCTCGGCAGAGCTGAGTCCAGGGGGTGAGAGTTGTCCCAGGAAGCTCCACACAAAGTCCTCTTCTGCCCATGGAGGCCTGGGAACTGGCTGAAAGGGGCCGGGGACCTGGGGGCACGGGGACAAGAGCCTGCAGTAGGGCGGGGTGGGAGGAGGCAGAGTGCCTGCCAGCCCTTGGTCTTGCCTGCTCTCCGGGGCACTGGCTCCTGCCAGCTCCTCATGCCCCCAGGTCTATGCAGAGCCTGGGGCCAGCAGGTTTTAGACGGTACATCGGAGCGTCCCGCGGGGTGTAGGAGAACCCGGGAAACCCATCCCATCCTCCAGGCCTCCGGGGTAAGGCCACCAGATTTAGCAAATGAAGTTTCAAGAAGCCCAGGCTCAATTTGAATTTCAGGTAAACAACAAATGATGTCTAGGATCCCCTGTCTCAGGCATTATTTAAGGTAGAGTTATACTAAAAACTTAGGGTGTCCTTCTGAAATTCAGGTTGTCTGCAGAGGCCGGCTTTGTCTCTAAACACCTTTCTCTCAGGCCTCCAGCCTGTCCCCTGTGGTGGCCCTGGGAACTCCCAGGAGCTTCCCGACCCTGAGTACAAACCAGGGCCCTCTCTGGATCCTCCTTGAGTGGGCAAGTGATCCCACCGGTCCACACTGTCTTCCAGGGGGTCTTACAGCCAGTAGCAGCAGACAGAGTATGATCAGGTCTCCTGACGCACCCACTGGCCGTCTGTCTGTCTACCAATATACCCATCCATCCATCCACCCATCCATCCATCCACTTACCTACCTATCCATCCATCAATCCATTGATCCATCCATCCACCCATCCACCCACTATTAATTCATCTATCAAACTATTTACTCTCCCACTCTCCCAGCCATCCATCCAGCCAGCCAGCCAGTCAGCCAGCCGTCTAGCCATCCAACCATCTATCCACCCATCATCTACCCATCCACTCACCTATCCATCCATCCATCCATCGATCCATCAACCCATTGATCCACCCATCAGCCCACTATTAATTAATCTATCAAACTATTTACTCTCCCATTCTCCCAATCATCCATCCATCCACCCATCTACCCACCCACTCACCCAGCCATCCAGCCAGCCATCCATCCATCCAGCCAGAGAGCAAACATTTATCCAGAACCCACCAGGCTCTGGGCCTTGTACAAGCTCCTGAGAGAACAGAAATGAACAAGGTGGGTTTAAGTCCCCCGTGGTCTTCATGAGCTTCTGGGGCAGCAGATCATAGCCCAGCAAGTGTCCTGGGGTAAGCGTATGATCCAGTGGGTGTAGAGCCTGTGCAGAGGGCACAACCCCCATGTGGGGAGGGGCTGTCCCTGAAGGGGGTGCCTAGGCTGCGTCCTAAAGAGGAGAAACATCTGCTGAGAAAAGTTCTCGGGGCAGTGGACCTGCAGGTGCCTGTGGCCCCGAGAAGTGCTGAGTCGGGGTCGGTTTCTGACCTCACACGTACCCCAGTCTACACTCACACAACACTGCACAGGGCCAGGTCTCTACTGAGTACCACCGCTGTTTCTGGATCAGAGGGTTCTTTGTGGAGTCACCTCCCCGGCCTCTACCCCCAGATACAACAGAGAAACAGACAGCACCCTGCACACTGCCAAACACCTCCCGGGGTTCTCGCCTGTCCAGAACCCCGTCTTAGCTTAGAGGCTGCTGCTGCGGGGCCAAGACCAAAGCAAGTGTGGGCTTCTCTCTCCAGGAGGTTCTAGAAGTTTCTTCCAGAAACTCAGGGACGCTGGAGTGAGTGTGCGAGTGATTCAACAAAAATCTGTTTCAACACTGCCCGACGGGAACACAAGCCAAGTCCTGGCAGTGTGTAACTATGGCACAAAGGGTTAACCCCACGGACAAGACGGCTGCTCTTCAGTGTATCTCAATCACAGATCTGTATGTGCCTATCAGCAGTCAGTGGCATATTGAATTTTTTCACACTGTTTACCTAGCATAATTTGCAGTTGGTCTGTATTTGATTAAACACCATCATCTTTTATGTACGAGTTACATAAGTAAATAGAAAAATCATTTACAGTCCGATGCCCCATGAAAAATTGATCTCTGGTCTGTCTGGCACCAACACTGGGAGTCGCTGGGGCCGCGTGGCTAATTGGATGTGGGGGGGTGAGGTGGCGTCTGAGGCGAGCCGGGCGCTTCATTTCCTCGGGTGGCAGCTATGAACGCGCAGAGCAAGATCTGAGTCAGGAGTCACTCCATCAAGTGAGCTCACAGAAGTTCCCAAGTCGCCAGCTACTTATCCCACTGTGAGACGGACATGTCCTTTGGGAAATCATTCCCTAGTGACAGTGAACCGAGGGGGGCAGCCGCAGGTCTGCCGCGGATTGGGGTGATCCACAGGGCTGCTGTGCTCACCCCAGGGGGAGGGGGCGCTGCGGGGGCCTCCACCTTGGGAAGAGGGCAGGGGATGGCTTCTCAGGCCGGCAGCACCTCCATGTGGGTGGGACAATCCCTCCTGGATGGTGCGTCCCCAAGTCTGCCCACTGTCAAGCAGAGCTGGTGCCCAGAGACCCATGGCAGAGGGAACCAGCCCAAGGCCAGACATGGTGGTGGACACAGAGACAAATTCAAGCAGGTCCTCTTTCTGGGACGTTCCAGAGTCCCAGATTCTAGAAAGTTGGGAAGCTCGCATGGGAGCCTCCAGCACCGGAGCACCGGGACCTTCCTCTACCTCCCCTCCCCCACCCGAGTGTCCTGGGGCTGCCATAGCCAAGTGCCACCAACTGAGTGACTTCCAACAGTAGAGGTTTATTCTCTCCCAGTCCAAGATCAGCGAGTGGCAGGGCTGCGCTCCTCCTGAGCTCAGGGGACCATCCTTCCCCGCTTCCAGCTCCCGGAGGCCCCGGGCTCCTCGTTCAGCCTCTGCCCCATCTCGACCTGGCCTCCCCTTTTCTCACCCTCTAGTGTCCTTTATAAGGACGCTTGTCACTGGATTTAGGACCACCCAGGGGATCGGGGATGATCTCATCTTGAGACCCTTAATCACATCTGCAAAGACCAAATAAGGTCCCAGAACTTGACCCCTCTCAGCCCCCTGGCCTGGGCGGACGCAGGAGGTGTGGCAGCACTCAGACCCCAGCCCCCTCCCCAGCCCTCTGCAGCCTGCGGTGTCGCTCCCTGCTGCAGAGTCCTCCAGGCTCCACCGGCTGTTGGTCCTTGGTTCTTAGAGGATCCTGCACCGTCTCCTGGCCTTGGCTCTGCAGCAAGCTCCTTGTCCCCTCCGCTAGTGCGCATCGGTGCACTTGCGGAGTCGGGCGGGCAAATGAGCAGCAGGACAGCCAGGCTCCCGAGTGTCCTGCTCCTCCTCACCTGGCGGGAGGGTGCGGCCTGTGCTGGCCACACTGGGGAGTTGGGCAGGTGCAGAGCTCCTCCAGGGCAGGTGCTCCTTCCTCCCCAGAGACCCTCGAGGGAGCCTGGGCGCAGGCACAGAGAACAAGAGGGGAGCACGTGGGGCCGTGCCACCCCGAGGAGAGCCCCCAAGTGGGCAGCCTGGTCTCAGCCTGCAGTGCTGAGAGGCGGACACTTGGCACCTGTGGTCTGGTCCTTTATGACGTATCACTCAGTGGTTCCAAGCCAGCCCTGGGCTCCTGCCATGAGCTGCTCCAGCCTCCAGGTTGGGGGCCGTGAGCCGGCTGTCTTTCTGCGGGGTTGTCGGGGTGACCGCTCCTTTGTTTTAAAAATCTGTAACAAGGAGAAGCCGTGGGAAGTGATGGTGCGGCTGACACGGGAAAAACTCTAGCAAAAGTCCAGCAAAACCGCAGGAGGTGGGTGGTCTGGCCTCAAGTACTCAACCGGCAGGAGCCAGGTGGACAGTGACAGTGGTCAGGACCCCCTGTCTGATTTGGCTATTTGTGGTTTCCTGTTGTAGTTATAACAAATTGTCACAAACGTAGTGGCTTTAGGGTCAGAGGCTGACCATCACCGTCGGCGGGCTAGTTCACCCGGGTCCTGGAGCTCCGTTTCCATCCCTCTTCCAGCTTCTGGATGCTTCTGAGTCCTTGGCCTTGGTGCCTCCCTCCTCCGGCAAAGCACATCAGCCAACCTCTGCCTCCCTCGCCGAGCCTCCAGCCCATCCAGACCCTCCGCCTCCTCGTAAGAGGGCCCACGTGGAACAGTGGACAGCTGGGGACAGCCCCCACCTCCGTGTCCTTAACTTAATCACACCTGCTAACTCCTTTACCAAGAGAGGGGCACCCCCAGGTCTGAGAGTCACAGGCTCTGGGGACCAGGACATGGACACCCACCCCAGCCCCAGGAGCCAGCCCCCTAGCGTGGGCAGACAGCACAGTTAGAAGCAGAGCTTTCTGTTCCCAGAGCCTTCCAAAGGCTCCTGCGCTGAAGAAGCCACATTCCCTACGCAGCCGACCCAGCTACCCCAGCTCTCCTGCTCCTGCTGCTGACCAGCCCCTTCAGGATGCCCCCGCTGTCCTCCCAGCCCCACCCCACTCTTCTGAATAGTGCCCACGCAGGCCCCTCCAGTGATCCTGTCCACAGCCCCCAGGCCATCTTTATGCCAGCCAACATATGGTCTTCTTACTGCCTCCAGAGCTGACCTCCGCACTCATCTGTCCATTTTCATTATCTCTGTCCCCTCCTGCCCTTCTTAGTCCCTCCCCTCCTTCACCATAAGGTCCCCGACCTGGCACCTACTAGGAACAGAAAAATGAGAGCAAGAAGTGCTGTCCCAGGAGCGGGCCTGTGCAGCTGGGCCAGGCCACCGGGACCCTCTGGCCTGGCTGTGGGTCACCTTATGGTCTGCCTGTGAAGGTGGCTTGGCCCTGACCCAGTGCTGCCCAGGGTGGCTCTGGCTCCGTCCACTCCCACTGCACAGCTGCACAGAGGAGGGGACTCCAGTGAGCTGAAACCGGCGGACTGGCCTTAATGGACTAAGTGGACCAGCCTTAGTCCACGGCAGCCTGAGGGGCCTCGCTCCCCCTACCCCAGGCAGGGTGGTGACTGTGCAAACATTATCAGCTCCGTGTTCTCCTTCAAATTTAATGCAACAAAGCTATGAGACAACACCCAGTGAGGACCCCTGGCTCCCCCCAGTGCTGTCCACCCAGCTGAGTGCCCTGTGCTGAGGAAGGGTGGGCCTCAGGTCAGGCTCATCCTCCTGGAGAGTCACCACCCTATGGCAGCTGAGGACCCCTGGCTTTGCCAACCCTGACCGCCTTCCAGCCCTGGGTGTCTGTTGAGTGATTCCAGCGTCAGCAGCCCCACCGCGTGGACTTTGGTTCCTGGCCCACAGTGGCCTGGGGTGTCAGTGGTGTGACCTCACACCTGCAAGCTGGGCCACATTGTAGGCTGGAGTGCTTAGGCCAGGTTTGGCTCAAAGCCAGGGTTCACCCCATCCTGAGGGCTCCTTCCGAAGCAGGGGCTGGACATTCTGCTGCCCCCTCCCAGCAAGGACAGGCTAGTTTGTTTAGCGGATGCTCCTTGGCCCAGATCTCATCGTACAACTCAGCAGAGTTCAATCAAGGGACGGGGCAGTGTTTCCCGCTGCCCATGGCCAGGGCCATTGGGAAATCCTGGGATTCCAAGGGAAACGGGCCACCCCCTCGGTGCCACTGTTGCCGAGTCCTGTCGGGGTGCTCCCCAAGGGCAGCTCCACCCACGGCAGGCCTACAGTGTGCACGTGGGCACCCACTCTGCGGTGGCATGGCCAGCTGGGCAGCAGACCTGGCGAGCTGATCCTCCTGTTTGTTCAGCACTCACTCCAGGCTCAGCCGGGTTCCGGCTCAGGCGCAGAGAGGCCTGGGCAGCGCTCGTGTCCGTTCATGTCTGTCTGTCCTGGTCCGCCCCTGGCTTGGGAACGTCAGCCATGGGTCAGCAGGGGCCCTGCCTCTGTGGGGGCCTGGGAAGCGTCTGTCATACAGGAGTGAGAGGCCGATCCTTGAGCTTCCTGAGGGTCAAGGCTGTTGTGGTGACCGCATTCCCTTGACGCCAGGACGGAGCATCTGGCTGGGACACGGCAAGGGGGAGGGAGGGGGTGGGGGGAGGAAGGGTCTGTCCAGGCCTGTCACATCCGCCCGAGGTGCACCCTAAGGAGCCCCTGTAGCCTCACACAGGACACCTGGGCCTTGACGCCGCGGGCCCGCCCGGCTCCATTGCGAGCCCTGGAGAGGTCTTGGTTTAGAGCTGGGCTCAGGAGTTGGCCTGCCTGGCCTCTGGCCCCATCCCCACTGTCCACTGGACCTTGCTAAGTCCTGAGCCTCTGGGGCTCTGTCAGCCGAGGACCTGAGTGCCACAGTCTGGCTGGGCACAAGTCGCGAGCCACTCAAGCAGAAACAAACTTTATTTCCGAACTCCCGCAAACGCCACCCACGCGGCCCTTCCAGGAACACCACACACCCACCGGAACTCCCTCCCCCGGAACTTCCTTTGCCCTCCAAGGGCTCCATGAGAACTCAACGGGAACTCAATGGGGCGCAGCAGGAGCCGCCCTATTGCCGGACAGCAGGGATCCACATACAACTGAATACACAGCCTGTTTCAATCCAGCATCATCCAGTCACAGCAATTATACAGCTTAACTTAATCATCATCATCTCAACCATGACTTCTGGCAAAATGCCAGGGGCCATTCCGACTGGCTGTGGCTCTCCACACCTTAGTACTCCCAGGTAGCTGTGAGAGTGAAGACCAGCCCTGCTCCATGTCCTCTCTCAACATCCCCGCCCACACAGCAGGACCAGAAGCATGCCCATCTCGGATGCTCCTGCAGGCTGTGGACAGAGGAAGGTCTCCCCAGAGTTGAGTGCATGCTCCCTGTGGATGCCATCTGTAGACCTCGGTCCCCAGCGTGGACTCACAGCCCCGCTGGCCCAGCCCTTCCCCTGGCCACATCCTCCGTCCCCACTTCTGGGTGTGAGTGCTCAGGACCTCGGCAGGCAACAGCTGGCCTGTCTTACTGATGCAGAGCCAAGCCATTGGCGAAGGAGCTGGGCAGACAGACCTTCCCCGGGGACCAGGGGCTGGCTAAAGATTCAGGTTTTCCTAAAGCCAGGCTGCATGGACAAGGTGGAAAATGGAACTTGCAGCCCTCTGGAGGGACTGCCTGGATGGAGGGCTGCTCCGTAGCTGGTAACTGGGTACCTGCCTCTGGGCCAGTGGCCATGCGTGAGCAGCTGCGAGGAGTCCCTGGGGGCAGCTGTCAGGCACGTGACAGAGCTCTCACGTTCACACTGGCCCTAAAGATAAATCTAAAAAGGCAGCCCTTGTCGGGCATGAGCAGGTGCCAGCTGTGGGAGCACGTCAGGCATCTGGTGTCTTGTCCCACTGCTGGCCGGCCGGGGAGGGCCTCTCACTGTTGTGGTTGTACAGCCAGGGGACTGCGCCCAGAGAGGCCAATGCCCCGTCAGGGCTGCACAGGGAAGAGGCAGGGGCACTGGCCTGCGTCCCTCTGCTCCCAGAGCCATACTCACAGGCCCTCCGCCACAGTCCTCCCCAGCCTCAGGCTGCTGTGACAAATGACCGACACTGGAGCTTCTCCCCAGACAAGACATAATGATCCACCCCATGACTGGGTGGGGGGTGTGCTGGGGCAGGAGGGTCACAAGTCCCAGGCCAGACTTAGCAACGGAGCAAGACCTTGTCTCAAAATAAAAAGTGAGAAGGACTGGGGACGCCTCTCAGTGTGGAGCACCCCGGGTTTGATTCCCAGGAAGGAAGGGAGGGAGGGGGAGGAGGGAGGGGAAGGAGGGGAGGAGGGAGGAAGGCGGGTCGGGGGAGGGAGGGAGGGGGGAGGCAGGGGGGAGGGAGGGAGGAGGGAGAGGCAGGGGGAGGGAGGGAGGAAAGGGAGGGAGGGGGAAGAGGGAGGAGGGAAAAGGGGGGAGGGAGGAAGGTGGGGGGAGGGAGGGTGGGGAGAGACGCTGTGCTCCCTGTCGATGCTGGAAGGCAGGCGTGTGGCGAGTCCCTGTTGTCTCTTCCTGGCATCTGAGTACTTTGAAGACATTCGTGAAGAGAAGTTCTAAGAAACAGAGTGAACTCTAGGGCACCCAGGCTGCTCCCAGAAGTATGGATCTGGGTTTTAGAAATTTAGGCAAAACTGCATGGCGCCAGTCCAGGCCAACCCTTGGCAAGGCCCTCGGCTGGAGAAGTCCCCAGGCACTCCTGAGGACACACTTCCTGGCTCTCAACAGCAGCAGAGGCAGATGCCCTGGCTGGCTGATCCCGCTCGCTGGTGGTCAGAGCGCAGTGGTCAAGCTGCCCCAGCGAGCCCTGAGCTGGGCGAGCTCCCACATGCTGCAGAGGCCCAGCCGGCACGGGTGAGGCGCAGGTCTGGATCTCACAGCAAGAGGCTCCAAGGGACCCGCCTTCCCCCAGCTTCACTTGGAGACCCCGGCAAGAGGGGGGGAGGCCCTGGCTCCCATTGGCCACGTGCCTTGGGCAGGTGACTCGCATCCTCTGTGACCCCGAGTCTTCACGCACAGTGTGGGAGCCTGCGCGGTGCCTACCTCCTGGGTTCTCCCTGAGGACGGAGCAAACCACAGCCTCACCTGGCAGGGAGTGAGCGCTCAGTAACCTCAGCCACTACCAGTGCGGCCAGTCAGGGGCTCAGAGGACGGCCCGGCATTTTGCTAGAAATCTCCTCAGGACGTCCACATACAGAGCAGAGCATTTAGGGTGTGAAGCCCCTGGGAGGAGACCTCCCTGGGGCCTCTCCAGCCCCTCACCTGCACCTTCCCCGGCTGGACACCAAGGCCTCGGACCCACCGTCCACTCACAGAATCTGTCGCTTCTCTCTGCTGGTGGGGCAGGGGATGCGGCTGGGCCCTCACTGCCCCAGGTTGGCTGGCTCCATCCCTGTGGGCTGACTCTGCACTCTGATCCTGGAGAGCAGGGAGGAGATGGGCCTGTGCCTTTGCTGTCCCACTGGCACCACAGTCACTGTCCTCTAGACCTGCACGAGGGGACTCATGGTCCTCATGGTAAATCAACTTTAAAGCTTAATGTTTAAGGAAGTGGACACGGGACGCTCTCGCAGTGTTCAGCTTGGAAGCCAGGAAGGGCGTCCGCCAGGGTGCTGTAACAGGTGGCCCTCACACTCCCCCTGGCCTGCAGTCTCCCCAGGCCAAGGCCTCCGGGCAGTGCCGAGGCCCTTCAGGAGGAGCCCAGCCGTGCCCAGCAGCAGCTCACAGCAGCCACGTGGCACCAGACGTAGCAAGGTGTGGAGCCCCCGCCAAGGGCAGGAAACAGAAGAGCCCGCTCCTCAAGGCCTTGGGTGTGTGGGTGAAAATGAGGGGTCAAACCACCAGGAGCCCCGGGGAGGGGCAGGAGAGGGGAGACAGGGGTCTGTGGTCCCTCTGCCTGGCTGCCCTCCCTCCTGGGCTGCGGGCGAGGTGCAAGGCCCAGGTCCTTCAGCCAGGTGGGACAGGAGTCTGTGGGCTTGTTGGACCCAAGTCTGGGACCCTGGGAACGTCTTTGGAGGGGTGGCTGGCCGTCAGCAGCCCACGCCGCCCAGGCCAGGGCCCGTGGAGGGACAGGGCCCAGGTCAGCATAGCCAGGGTGCCATCTCAGAGTTCACCTCCTCTGTTTTGGGACCCACTGGGCTGGTTTCCCACCACACCCGAGTTCTTTGTGCGTCCTTCTGTGGTGCCATTACACCAGGCAAGGGCCCTGCAGACCCTGGGAGGCCATGAGGAGCCAGCAGAGGCCACCAGCTGCCTCCTGAGCTGCTGTGGAGGGGAGCACTCAGCTGTCACCTGATGCCACCAGCTGTGAGCTTGTCCCTCCGCCCTGCTGCCCGGCTCCCCAGGGGCCCTGCTAAACTCTGCCTACCCTCGCACTCCAGCGGCTGTGGCCTCACACACAGGGCCTAGTGTCCCCCTTGGACGCAGCCTTGAACTGAGCCCGTGATTCAGACTCCCCCAGTCCAGGAGCAGCCCACGCCCTCTTCTCCCCTTGGCAGACCCGGCCTGGGCAGGTCTCCCTGTGCGGCCATGAGCTGCCGCCCCGAGGGGTATAACTGTGTTTTCTCCAGTCCTGCTAAAGATCTAGCCCCATTAGTGCCTGAAGAGACCAAGGCTGTGGTAGCGAGTGCTGGGTGTTAGGGGGATGTCGGCCCATGTCCCCACAGCAGGATGGAACTCATGGGAGAAGGTAAGGGGACCAAGTCTCTGATCTCTGGGGGAGAGGGGCCTGCGTGGGTGCCAGTGGGCAGCCAGGGGGCGAGGAAAGCAGCCCTGGGACCTGGGGTGTAGCCTCCTGCTGGGCAGACGGGGTGCTGGGCTTGGGTGCTGCCCCTCTCAGTGGGCAGAGGACTGGGCCCCATTTAGCCCCGTGTGCTCTAGGAATGGCCAAGCCCAGGACAGGGAGCCAGCCACAGGGAACCCCATCTCCATGCCAGGGGGGCTCAGTTCTGCACAGTCGGCCCAGCCTCTGTGAGGCCAAGAGGGACCTCCGCTGCCCACTGTCCATGGAGATCCCGACTGCTGGGCTTCTGCAGGGAGGGAGGCAGGGCCGAAGCTCAGGGCAGAGATGAAGGTCAGCCTGACCC
The DNA here is from genome assembly GCF_045843805.1 of Urocitellus parryii. Lineage (NCBI taxonomy): Eukaryota > Metazoa > Chordata > Mammalia > Rodentia > Sciuridae > Urocitellus > Urocitellus parryii. The sequence goes on along the minus strand of NC_135534.1, from coordinate 209,363,486 downwards.
GCCCTCAGCTGCCCCTCCTGCCCACTGCCCTCCCCCACCTGCTCCACCTGCCTCTGCTCTCTCTTTTTTTCCCTTGCCCTTGGAACAGTCGAGTGGCCCTGGGTCTGCCGTCCCTGGAGAGGGAGGCCCGGGAATCACCCTGCTCTTTTTGACATTGCACAAAGAGGAGATGACCCACGCCCAGCTCCATCGAAGCTGGACTCTGTGGAGACCCGTTTCTGAGCCAGGCACCTCTGCAGCAGGGCCTCATCCGGTCATTTCCCTCCTGAAGTGTGGCGGCTGCCCCGCCACCAAGCCTTCATGCCCAGAGGCTCTTGGGCGTATTTGGTCCAGGAGTGGGAGGACCGCTTTCAAAGGCAAAGCCCTGGAAATACCAACTGGGGTCCCTGGTGGCCAGAAGCTGGACGCCCAACGACTCCACCCACACCTCAGCACACAGGGCTCCCTCTGCTGACCTAGGGCACGGGCCCCTGCCGGGCTGCTCTTCACAGCTGAAGCCAGGGACCCCGGGGCTCCCCCCGCACAAATTGCCCAATCCTTCACCTTGGCCGGGAGCGGCTCTGAAACCAGAGCGAGCGGCTGCCCTCTGTGCCCCCAGTCTCCCCTGACCGTCCACAGTCTAGCTGTGGAAATAAAATGAGCGTCTGCTTAGCCCAGTGAGAAGAGTGCACTAGTGGATGGCGAGGCGCTCGTGGAAAGAGGCGTTGGCTGGGCCTGGTGGCCACGCTGGGGTGCCAGCTACTTGGGAGGCTGAGGCTGCAGTGTCACAAGTTCCAGGTCAGCCCGGGCAGCTCGTGAGAGCCTGTCTCTAGAGTTCTAAAGAAGGGCCAGGGTGTTCCTCAGCGGACAGTGACCGCCTAGAATGCCTCCCCAGGGCTGCAAAAGTTCTCTGGTGATGGGAAAAGAAGAGCCCAGCACAGTGACCGTGACAGGAAAACAGGGACTTCACGTCAAGTCATGTCGCCATACCTGTGAAATCCTCTACCAAGCCCCCACCAGGCTGCGCTCCTGCCACTTCCCCTGCCGTGTGGCTCTCCAAGGAGCCCACCAGGGCCAGGCCACTGAACCCCAGCTGGAGACAGTATTTTAGTGCAAGTGGCTTATTCTGCGACCCTGAGAAGTTTGTGCTGGGAATTTGAAAGCCCAGTCCTGGAGAGGCCTCCCGAGCTGCACCCAATGCTGTCAAAAGCCCCTTCCCCAGGCTTGAGGTCCCTTGAGGGTGCAGGCAATTCCTGGGGCCTGGGAGACTGACCCAGGCCTGGGGGAGGCTGGACAGATTCTTAGAGAATAGAAAGCGGGGGTACCATAAATGTCGGCTCCTTCATGCTCCTCAAAGCAGGCAAGCGATTCCCAGGGCTCCGACCTGATGTGCCTGACTCTTCTGCCAGCTCTCCTGAGGTGGGCGGAGGCCACGTGCACTGCCCGTTTAGACTGCTGTATTGAGTAAGGCCCACCCCCAGTGTCTGCTCAGGAGGACACCACCCGTACCTCCGCGGGGAACACCCCACTCCCCAGAGGTGCCGCCCACCACTCCCTACCCACCTGCCTTCCAGGAAGCCCTTGGCCTACTCTGGCCCCAGGAGTGCAGTCTGCACTCCAGCTTTGCACAATGGCCCCTGGCTCAGCACGGCTCGGCTGCACTCACCGGCCGTCCACTCCTGGTCGCTGTGCAGAGTTCCCGGGTGTGGGTTGCACCACTGGTTTGCTTACTCACTGATGGTCCTCGGGGCTCCTCCAGATCCTGACTGTGGCAAAGGGAGCTACCATGGAATGCCACTGCTCACCTTCACAGGACACATGACTTTGCACTTGGGTAAATACGCGCAGGCACAGGAGGAGGGCCGGGCCATTAGGTCGGTGAATGCTTGGCTACTTAGGAAAACTCCATATAGTGTTCAAACTGCTGCAGTGTGAGAATTAGAAAGTCCCGTGTACATTTTCAGAATACAGCTTTTGGCTTCAAATGTAAAATGGCTGGGGATAAAGGAAAGGCCATGGTGGGGAGGGCAGGATGGGCGTTACGCAGAGGTCACCCAGAGGGTAAAGAGTCACGGCCCCTTGACAGACAGCGGGGGGCAGGGGTACCTTCTCCAACAGAAATAAACTGCCTACATGATAAAATGCACTCCATCCAAGGGACCCTCCTGCCACAGGGGAACAGAGGGAGGTGGGGACAACTAAAGGTACCTTTCTTTAAACAACCCAATAGGAGACGGTAAACCCTAGGTGTGACATCGGGAAGTCGGTGCACCCCACGGTACTCAGCTAAGGCGGGGGGCTTGCACTCTCAGGGTAAAGTGCAGCTGTAAGTGCTCTGGGTGAGCCTGCTCCAGACACCCCATGACACAAGACCATTGTCACAGCCTCACTTTCTCTGTACCTGTGTCTCTCGGTCCATTCTCGGGTTTGGGCAGGTGAGTGTGTTTCTAAAAGTTCCAGTTTGCACCCTGCGGCAATGTGAGGAGTCCAGGGCTTTGGCACCCTCCGGTCAAGCCTTAACAGGCCACTTATGCAGACCTAGTGAACGTAACCACTTCAGCAACTTCCCTAAGGACCAAGAACAGGGAGCCCTTTTACACATGGGGTTTTCGTGACTGTTTTCTTTGGTAAGTTACCCATTCCAATTGTTTCCCCCTTTAATCGGCTGTTTGCTGACTCATTGCTGGGCTTGCATTTCTTCACGTGGTCCTCGTCAGCTGTGACTCAGTTATCTTCCCACAGTGGTTTGTCACTCCCTTCCCCTCACGCTGTCTCTTGAAGAGCAGAATTTCTTACACTTAGTGAAATCTAGTTTATCCAAATTTTCCCTTTCACGCTCTCAGGGTCATAACTAAGAAATTGTTCCTACCCAGGAACACAGAGGTCTCTCTCCTGATTTCCAGATTCCACAGCTGGGCTGTGATCTGCCAGCCGATTCTTGCACGCGGCACCCACTGTGGGTAGAAGTTCCTTTATCTCCTTCATCGGATGCCGTATGTGCTCCAGTGCAGTCGTGACGTCCCATCATTTCTCCACAAACCTGACCTTGAATCTTGTTGACACAGTCCCCTGCTGGCCTCTCTGCTCTGTTCCGTTGCTGTACGGGAAGTTCCTTCCTTGGCCTTGGTTCTGAGCCTATATGGTATATAGGCCTTGGATGACTTTTGTCCCAATGATCTCAAAGTGAGTGTTTCATGGTTTTTGATGCTAGTGTACATGTTTTTTCGTTTTGAGTTTCAATTTCCAACTGATTGTTAATAATATGGGCAGATACAATAGTTTACCCAAACTTTATACAATAGTTACATAGTTATCTTGTGTCCTGCATCTTTGTCTAACTCACTCGGTTCTGGCCAATCATATCTTCTGTGAATACAGTTTTACTTCCTCCCGTACAACCAAGATGCTTTTGATTTCTTTTTCTTACCTTACTGCAAGGTCTAGGACTCTCATATAAAGCTGAATAGGAAGGTGGAGCCAATGTTCTTATTTACTTTTTATCTCAGGGAGCACCTAGTTTTGCACTGACTGGGTTTCACGGATACCCTTGACTAGATGAGTGAGTTTCCTTTTGCTCTAATTTGCTGAGAGCTTTTATCAGGAAGCATGCTGAATTTTGTCAAATAGCCATTCTGCATCTATTGAGAGTTACTGGTCTCTATTTTTTTATTTAATATAAATTACACTGATTTGTTAAAATCTTAGATCAATATTTGATATTAGTATTTTAGTGCGAGTGGCTTATTTTGTAATCTTAGGTATCTCATGTTAATAATTTCTCAACTGCATCCTGAAAAGGGTTTCACCAGGGATAAGGTCTCCCCTTTTTGAGCAGTTTTGGAGCCCACCTGCTAACGTGTTGTCCAGATTGCTTCATCCATGCTTATAAGGGATCTTACTTTTGGTTTCATTCTCTTGTTCTGTCTTTGCTTACCTTTGGTTTCCGAGTAATTCTGGCCTCATGGGATGACTTGGGAAATACTACTTCCTTTTCAGGATTTTTAGAAGAAATTATGAAAAACACATTTTTATTTTGTGGAATTCACTAGTGAAGTGAACTCCATTTTTTGGGGCATTTCTTTGTAGGAGAGCTTTATCTAGAAATTAAGAATCTTTCATAGATAAAGGATAATTAATGATATCTCTTCATTCTCAGGTAGTTTTGGTGGTTTTTGTCTTTCACATCTTCATTTCACTTAATTTTAAAAAATTTATTGACAAAAATCGTTCATGGCGTTTCACTGTTATTCTTTTTGTATCTGGGAAATCGGTAGGAATGTCACCTAAGTTGTGATATCACCTAAGTCTTCAATACCCTTGCTGGTTTTCTGATACTTGTTCTATCAGTTACCAAGAGAAAAGGATTGTTGTCTCTGACTACAGTTGTGGGTAGATTTTTCACCTTGCATTTCTATAAGCTTTTGCTTTGTGTTGTTTTCATTATGCACATGCAGCCTCATTCCACTGGCTCTTTTAAAAAATACTTTTTATCTTATATTATTTATTTATTTCTTTGTGGTGCCAAGGATTTAACCAGTGCCTTGTGCGTGCTATTGCAGAGTGCTCCCACTGAGCTACGACTGCAGCCCCAGCTTTGTGTTTTTGAAGCACAAATATTGATGATTATTATGCTCTTTTTATCAATATTTACCCCTTTCTTTTTTCAATATTTATCAATATTTACCCCTTTCATTATGAAAAGACCATCTTTTTCCTTGATGATATCATTGCTATGAAATCTTCTTTGTCATATAGTGATATGACCATACTAGCTTTATTTTTACTGGTGTTAGTATGATATATCTTTTTTATCAATTAAATTGAACTTTTAAATTGAATTTCTTATATAGCTGAGTCTTGCTTATTTACCCAATTTGTTGATCTGTGCCTTTTAATTGGGGTGTTTAGGCCATTTACATTTAGTTATCAATTATATTATCACCAATAGTTTGCTTTTTTTTCACTACTTATTCCATATATTCTTTGTTTCCTTTAATCTCATTTTCACCCTTTAAAAAAATCAATTGTGACTTTTTAAAGACAAGTTTATTTATCTCCTTTATTGGCTGATTAGCCATAACCCTTTGTCATGACATTTTGTTGGTTGATTTGAGGTTTATGATATACATCTTAAGCTTATCAAAGTCCACCTTCAAGTAATAGTTACATTTGCCTACATCACAGGAACCTTACAATTTAAAGGAAGAAAGATTTACTTTGGTTCACGGTTTCTGAGGTTTCAATCTATGGTTGGCTGGCTCCAAGGCAGAAACATCATGGCAGAAGGGTGTGCGAGGAAAGCTACTCCACTCACGACAGTCAAGGAGAAGAGGGAGAGGGAGAGGGAGAGGGAGAGGGAGAAATATGAGCTATGCTGGGCATGAGAAATAGTTCCTGAGGCCGCGCCCCCAGGGCATGCCTACTTACCTACAGTTTCTATGTCCTCCAAGTAGTCCATTCAAATGAAGAATCCACCAAATGGATTAATCCAGTGATGAGGTCAGAGCTCTCATATTCCAGTCACTTCCCAAAATCCCCTAACTCTGAACACTGCAGCACTGGAGCCCAGTGAGATTTGGGAGTCACTCCAGATGGAGACCACCACAGTCCCCGGCTCCCTCTCCCAGCCTTGTGCTACTGCTGTCACACATTTTACTTCTGCCTGTGCATTCTTCTCTGAAAGCAGCGTCCTCATGGCCTAACTTTGCTTCTGCTTGACAGGCTCCCTTCTTATCCCCACTACTCAGGTCTATTGGTGATGACTTGTTTTGGGTTTTGTAGACCTGAAAAATTCTTTATTTCAGCTTCATTTTCCAAACACGTTTTTGCTGGAAGAGAATTCCAGTTTGACAATTTTGCTTTTTTAAAAAAAATTATTTTTAGTTGTAGTTGAACACAATATCTTTATTTTATTTATCTACGTGGTGCTGAGGATCGTACCCAGGGCCTCACACTTGCGAGGCGAGCACTCTACCACTGAGCCACAACACAGCCCCACAATTTTGCTTTATTTTTCAGACTTTAAAAATGCTGCCCATTCTCCTCAGCCTGTTCTCCTGTCTGCCTGTTCTCCTTCAGCCTGTTCTTCTGTCTGACTGTTCTTCTGTATGACTGTTCTTCTGTCTGCCTGTTCTCCTGTCTGCCCGTTCTCCTTCTGCCTGTTCTCCTGTCTACCCGTTCTCCTTCTGCCTGTTCTCCTGTCTGCCCGTTCTCCTTCTGCCTGTTCTCCTTCTGCCTGTTCTCCTTCTGCCCGTTCTCCTTCTGCCTGTTCTCCTGTCTACCCGTTCTCCTTCTGCCTGTTCTCCTGTCTACCCGTTCTCCTTCTGCCTGTTCTCCTGTCTGCCCGTTGTCCTGTCTGCCTGTTCTCCTGTCCGCCCATTCTCCTGTCTTCCTGTTCTCCTGTCTGCCTGTTCTCCTTCTACCTGTTCTCCTGTCTGCCTGTTCTCCTTCTTCCTGTTGTCCTGTTTGCCTGTTCTCCTTCTACCTCCTCTCCTGTCTGCCTGTTCTCCTTCTGCCTTTTTTCCTGTCTGCCCGTTCTCCTGTCTTCCTGTTCTCCTGTCTTCCTGTTCTCCTTCTGCCCGTTCTCCTGTCTGCCTGTTGTCCTGTTTGCCTGTTCTCCTTCTACCTCCTCTCCTGTCTGCCTGTTCTCCTGTCTGCCCATTCTCCTGTCTTCCTGTTCTCCTGTCTTCCTGTTCTCCTTCTGCCCGTTCTCCTGTCTGCCTGTTGTCCTGTTTGCCTGTTCTCCTTCTACCTCCTCTCCTGTCTGCCTGTTCTCCTGTCTTCCTGTTCTCCTTCTGCCTGTTCTCCTTCTGCCCGTTCTCCTTCTGCCTGTTCTCCTGTCTTCCTGTTCTCCTTCTACCTGTTCTCCTGTCTTCCTGTTCTCCTTCTGCCTGTTCTCCTGTCTTCCTGTTCTCCTTCTACCTGTTCTCCTTCTGCCTGTTCTCCTTCTACCTCCTCTCCTGTCTGCCTGTTCTCCTGTCTTCCTGTTCTCCTTCTACCTGTTCTCCTTCTGCCTGTTCTCCTTCTGCCCGTTCTCCTTCTGCCTGTTCTCCTGTCTTCCTGTTCTCCTTCTACCTGTTCTCCTGTCTTCCTGTTCTCCTTCTGCCTGTTCTCCTGTCTTCCTGTTCTCCTTCTACCTGTTCTCCTTCTGCCTGTTCTCCTTCTGCCCGTTCTCCTTCTGCCTGTTCTCCTGTCTTCCTGTTCTCCTTCTACCTGTTCTCCTTCTGCCTGTTCTCCTTCTGCCCGTTCTCCTTCTACCTGTTCTCCTTCTACCTGTTCTCCTTCTGCCTGTTCTCCTGTCTTCCTGTTCTCCTTCTGCCTGTTCTCCTGTCTTCCTGTTCTCCTTCTACCTGTTCTCCTTCTGCCTGTTCTCCTTCTGCCCGTTCTCCTTCTGCCTGTTCTCCTGTCTTCCTGTTCTCCTTCTACCTGTTCTCCTGTCTGCCCGTTCTCCTTCTGCCCGTTCTCCTGTCTTCCTGTTCTCCTTCTACCTGTTCTCCTTCTGCCTGTTCTCCTTCTGCCCGTTCTCCTTCTGCCCGTTCTCCTGTCTTCCTGTTCTCCTTCTACCTGTTCTCCTTCTGCCCGTTCTCCTGTCTTCCTGTTCTCCTTCTACCTGTTCTCCTTCTGCCTGTTCTCCTGTCTTCCTGTTCTCCTGTCTTCCTGTTCTCCTTCTGCCTGTTCTCCTGTCTTCCTGTTCTCCTGTCTTCCTGTTCTCCTTCTGCCTGTTCTCCTGTCTTCCTGTTCTCCTTCTACCTGTTCTCCTTCTGCCCGTTCTCCTGTCTTCCTGTTCTCCTTCTGCCTGTTCTCCTGTCTTCCTGTTCTCCTGTCTTCCTGTTCTCCTTCTGCCTGTTCTCCTGTCTTCCTGTTCTCCTTCTACCTGTTCTCCTTCTGCCCGTTCTCCTGTCTTCCTGTTCTCCTTCTACCTGTTCTCCTTCTGCCTGTTCTCCGGTCTTCCTGTTCTCCTGTCTTCCTGTTCTCCTTCTACCTGTTCTCCTGTCTTCCTGTTCTCCTTCTGCCTGTTCTCCTGTCTTCCTGTTCTCCTGTCTTCCTGTTCTCCTTCTGCCTGTTCTCCTGTCTTCCTGTTCTCCTTCTACCTGTTCTCCTTCTGCCTGTTCTCCTTCTGCCCGTTCTCCTTCTGCCCGTTCTCCTGTCTTCCTGTTCTCCTTCTACCTGTTCTCCTTCTGCCCGTTCTCCTGTCTTCCTGTTCTCCTTCTACCTGTTCTCCTTCTGCCTGTTCTCCTGTCTTCCTGTTCTCCTGTCTTCCTGTTCTCCTTCTACCTGTTCTCCTGTCTTCCTGTTCTCCTTCTGCCTGTTCTCCTGTCTTCCTGTTCTCCTGTCTTCCTGTTCTCCTGTCTTCCTGTTCTCCTTCTACCTGTTCTCCTGTCTTCCTGTTCTCCTTCTACCTGTTCTCCTTCTGCCTGTTCTCCTGTCTTCCTGTTCTCCTGTCTTCCTGTTCTCCTTCTGCCTGTTCTCCTGTCTTCCTGTTCTCCTGTCTTCCTGTTCTCCTGTCTTCCTGTTCTCCTTCTACCCGTTCTCCTGTCTTCCTGTTCTCCTTCTACCTGTTCTCCTTCTGCCTGTTCTCCTGTCTTCCTGTTCTCCTGTCTTCCTGTTCTCCTTCTGCCCCTTCTCCTGTCTTCCTGTTCTCCTTCTACCTGTTCTCCTGTCTTCCTGTTCTCCTTCTGCCTGTTCTCCTGTCTTCCTGTTCTCCTTCTACCTGTTCTCCTTCTGCCTGTTCTCCTTCTGCCCGTTCTCCTGTCTTCCTGTTCTCCTTCTACCTGTTCTCCTTCTGCCTGTTCTCCTTCTGTCTGTTCTCCTGTCTTCCTGTTCTCCTTCTACCTGTTCTCCTTCTGCCCGTTCTCCTGTCTGCCTGTTGTCCTGTTTGCCTGTTCTCCTTCTACCTCCTCTCCTGTCTGCCTGTTCTTCTGTCTGCCTGTTCTCCTTCTGCCCGTTCTCCTTCTGCCTGTTCTCCTGTCTGCCCATTCTCCTTCTGCCCGTTGTCCTGTCTGCCCGTTGTCCTGTCTTCCTGTTCTCCTGTCTTCCTGTTCTCCTTCTGCCCGTTCTCCTGTCTGCCTGTTGTCCTGTTTGCCTGTTCTCCTTCTACCTCCACTCCTGTCTGCCTGTTCTCCTGTCTTCCTGTTCTCCTTCTACCTGTTCTCCTTCTGCCTGTTCTCCTTCTGCCCGTTCTCCTTCTGCCTGTTCTCCTGTCTTCCTGTTCTCCTTCTACCTGTTCTCCTGTCTTCCTGTTCTCCTTCTGCCTGTTCTCCTGTCTTCCTGTTCTCCTTCTACCTGTTCTCCTTCTGCCTGTTCTCCTTCTGCCCGTTCTCCTTCTGCCTGTTCTCCTGTCTTCCTGTTCTCCTTCTACCTGTTCTCCTGTCTGCCCGTTCTCCTTCTGCCCGTTCTCCTGTCTTCCTGTTCTCCTTCTACCTGTTCTCCTTCTGCCTGTTCTCCTTCTGCCCGTTCTCCTTCTGCCCGTTCTCCTGTCTTCCTGTTCTCCTTCTACCTGTTCTCCTTCTGCCCGTTCTCCTGTCTTCCTGTTCTCCTTCTACCTGTTCTCCTTCTGCCTGTTCTCCTGTCTTCCTGTTCTCCTGTCTTCCTGTTCTCCTTCTGCCTGTTCTCCTGTCTTCCTGTTCTCCTGTCTTCCTGTTCTCCTTCTGCCTGTTCTCCTGTCTTCCTGTTCTCCTTCTACCTGTTCTCCTTCTGCCCGTTCTCCTGTCTTCCTGTTCTCCTTCTGCCTGTTCTCCTGTCTTCCTGTTCTCCTGTCTTCCTGTTCTCCTTCTGCCTGTTCTCCTGTCTTCCTGTTCTCCTTCTACCTGTTCTCCTTCTGCCCGTTCTCCTGTCTTCCTGTTCTCCTTCTACCTGTTCTCCTTCTGCCTGTTCTCCGGTCTTCCTGTTCTCCTGTCTTCCTGTTCTCCTTCTACCTGTTCTCCTGTCTTCCTGTTCTCCTTCTGCCTGTTCTCCTGTCTTCCTGTTCTCCTGTCTTCCTGTTCTCCTTCTGCCTGTTCTCCTGTCTTCCTGTTCTCCTTCTACCTGTTCTCCTTCTGCCTGTTCTCCTTCTGCCCGTTCTCCTTCTGCCCGTTCTCCTGTCTTCCTGTTCTCCTTCTACCTGTTCTCCTTCTGCCCGTTCTCCTGTCTTCCTGTTCTCCTTCTACCTGTTCTCCTTCTGCCTGTTCTCCTGTCTTCCTGTTCTCCTGTCTTCCTGTTCTCCTTCTACCTGTTCTCCTGTCTTCCTGTTCTCCTTCTGCCTGTTCTCCTGTCTTCCTGTTCTCCTGTCTTCCTGTTCTCCTGTCTTCCTGTTCTCCTTCTACCTGTTCTCCTGTCTTCCTGTTCTCCTTCTACCTGTTCTCCTTCTGCCTGTTCTCCTGTCTTCCTGTTCTCCTGTCTTCCTGTTCTCCTTCTGCCTGTTCTCCTGTCTTCCTGTTCTCCTGTCTTCCTGTTCTCCTGTCTTCCTGTTCTCCTTCTACCCGTTCTCCTGTCTTCCTGTTCTCCTTCTACCTGTTCTCCTTCTGCCTGTTCTCCTGTCTTCCTGTTCTCCTGTCTTCCTGTTCTCCTTCTGCCCCTTCTCCTGTCTTCCTGTTCTCCTTCTACCTGTTCTCCTGTCTTCCTGTTCTCCTTCTGCCTGTTCTCCTGTCTTCCTGTTCTCCTTCTACCTGTTCTCCTTCTGCCTGTTCTCCTTCTGCCCGTTCTCCTGTCTTCCTGTTCTCCTTCTACCTGTTCTCCTTCTGCCTGTTCTCCTTCTGTCTGTTCTCCTGTCTTCCTGTTCTCCTTCTACCTGTTCTCCTTCTGCCCGTTCTCCTGTCTGCCTGTTGTCCTGTTTGCCTGTTCTCCTTCTACCTCCTCTCCTGTCTGCCTGTTCTTCTGTCTGCCTGTTCTCCTTCTGCCCGTTCTCCTTCTGCCTGTTCTCCTGTCTGCCCATTCTCCTTCTGCCCGTTGTCCTGTCTGCCCGTTGTCCTGTCTTCCTGTTCTCCTGTCTTCCTGTTCTCCTTCTGCCCGTTCTCCTGTCTGCCTGTTGTCCTGTTTGCCTGTTCTCCTTCTACCTCCACTCCTGTCTGCCTGTTCTCCTGTCTTCCTGTTCTCCTTCTACCTGTTCTCCTTCTGCCTGTTCTCCTTCTGCCCGTTCTCCTTCTGCCTGTTCTCCTGTCTTCCTGTTCTCCTTCTACCTGTTCTCCTGTCTTCCTGTTCTCCTTCTGCCTGTTCTCCTGTCTTCCTGTTCTCCTTCTACCTGTTCTCCTTCTGCCTGTTCTCCTTCTGCCCGTTCTCCTTCTGCCTGTTCTCCTGTCTTCCTGTTCTCCTTCTACCTGTTCTCCTTCTGCCTGTTCTCCTTCTGCCCGTTCTCCTTCTGCCCGTTCTCCTGTCTTCCTGTTCTCCTTCTACCTGTTCTCCTTCTGCCTGTTCTCCTGTCTTCCTGTTCTCCTGTCTTCCTGTTCTCCTTCTACCTGTTCTCCTGTCTTCCTGTTCTCCTTCTGCCTGTTCTCCTGTCTTCCTGTTCTCCTTCTGCCTGTTCTCCTGTCTTCCTGTTCTCCTGTCTTCCTGTTCTCCTTCTGCCTGTTCTCCTGTCTTCCTGTTCTCCTTCTGCCTGTTCTCCTGTCTTCCTGTTCTCCTTCTGCCTGTTCTCCTGTCTTCCTGTTCTCCTTCTACCTGTTCTCCTTCTGCCTGTTCTCCTTCTGCCCATTCTCCTGTCTTCCTGTTCTCCTTCTACCTGTTCTCCTTCTGCCTGTTCTCCTTCTGCCCGTTCTCCTTCTGCCCGTTCTCCTGTCTGCCTCTTGTCCTGTCTGCCTGTTCTCCTTCTACCTATTCTCCTTGTACCTGTTCACCTGCCTGCCTGTTCTCCTGTCTGCCTGTTCTCCTGTCTGCCTGTTCTCCTGTCTGCCTGTTCTCCTGTCTGCCTCGCCACCATTGTCCTTCTCTATGCCATGTGTCTTTTCTCTCTGGCTGCCTTTAAGATTGTTCTCTTCATCACCAATTTAAAGAAGTTTTTTATTTTGTTCCTTGGTGTAGTTTTGCTCTTAAATTTCATCAAGATTCTTAGGTCAGTGGATTTATGGCTTTTAAAAGTTGAATTTAGAAAATATTTGTGCTTTATTTCTTCAGATGCTTTTCTCTTCCCCTCACCTTCTTCTTGAGAGATTCCAGTTACATATATATTAAGCTGTTGAAGTTGTCCATGACACACTGGTGCTCTGTTGATTTTTTCCCACGATTTTTCTTTGTATTCTATTTAGTAAAATTTTCACTGCCATGTCTTAAATTTGTTAATCTTTTATTTTTTAAAGCACCACTAATCCAACCCAGTGTTTAACTCATCTTGAACATTTTATGTATAGAATTTTTATTTGATTATTTTAAAAACATATTCCATGTCTCCACTTAATATCTTTATTATGCTCTGTACTTTTTGAGCATATGGAATTAGTTATAGTGACTGCAGATTTCCTCATCTGCAAATGCTATTATCTGTGCCATTTGGGGGTTACTTTTATTTGATCGATTTTTCTTTTTAGTATGGCATGTATGCTCTTGTCTTTTGTGTGCCTGGTAAGTTTCGGTTCAATGCTAGACATTGGCAGACAGCATGGATTTTACATTATTGGGTGGTGGAGACATCCTTGAGCTTGTTCTGGAACAGTCTGTCCTCTTGGGCCTTGCCCGTCAGCCCTTGCAGATGGAAACAGTGTGGCGTTTAGTCGGGAGCCATCTTCTCTCACTGTTGTAGCCATGGTTCCCTGAGTGTGCACTCGGTGCCCTGTGACACCTGGCCCCCAGGCTGGCTCATGGGAACGGGCACTGTCCCAGCCCTCTGAGCTCCCAGGTCATTCCCTATGGTCCTTCTGCATGACTCCCCTGGCCTCAGGCAGGGTCTTCACACATAACCCTGGATTCCCTGGGAACGCAGGGGCCTTCCGTGATCCCTCGAGTCTCTCTGCAGCTGCCTCCTTTGTGCTGTTGTGGGGGGACTCCAGCTGCCTTGTCCTCCCAGAGCTCTTGGCTCTGCCTCCTCTGCCTCAGGGTCCTCTGGGCTCCCCTTGCCGTGCTGCGACCTGAAACTTTCTCTGGGCAGTGAGGTAGAAGAGCAGCAGGACTCACCTCTTTGGTTTCACACCCCCTGACTTACAGAACGTTGCTAGTCAGCCTTTCATCACCGTGACAAATCCTGAGCAAGGTTTATTTGGCTCATGGTTTCAGAGGTCCCAGTCCATCGAGGGCCAACTCCATTACTTTGGGCCTGAGCGTGACAGACAGTCATGGTGGAAGGATATGCTGCCAACTCATGGCGTCCAGGAAGCAGAGAGCGGCTGGAGAAGGGGTCAGGGAGAGGGTAAACCCTCCAATGACCTGCTCCGTCCAACTGGTCCCACCTCCCAGCAGTAGTGGGTCCCTCCCCTGTTGAGGCTGGAGCGTCACGATTCAGTCACTTCCTAAAGTCCCAGCTCTGGACATCACTGCACTGGGGCCCGTGCCTTTAAGTATATGAGCTTTGGGGAGAGTCCAGACTCAAACCATGACCCCATGTCCCAGGAGGGGGGTCCTCTGGCCCCCCCCAACCCCACGTCCCAGGAGGGGGTCCTCTGGCCCATTGGTCTATCTTGCCCAGAACCTGCATTGTTATTATTTTTTAATTTGCTCAACCAAGGAAGGTTCTACTAGTAATACTTCTTCTCTGAATATTTATTTACTGGATGGCAACACACCGGTGCCTCACTGGGGACGAGACGGGGCTGTAGCAAAGACAGGCAGGATCCCTGCCCTCAGAGGTGAGAGACAGATTGACCACTGCTGTTGTGAGGGGTCAGGACCAGAGCTGGCACACCCCCGCAGATGTCAACGCGGTGTTTATGGAAGGTGCGTCTTGGAAGGTGGCCTGTGATGAGTTCGTTTGGGGAGTCAGGCAGAGGGGATGCGTGTGGGTCCACAGACTGCTGAAGCACCAGGCGGGCGGCGGGGGTCCTGGACAAAGTGGGAAGAGGAAGGAGGGGGGCTTAGGACACCCCTGGGTGCCCGCCAGGCGGACGGGAAATCCAGGCAGAGGCACAGCCTCGACGTGCGCCTCTAGCAGCCAGTGGGCTTGTTCTCCTCCCTCCCCGTGAACCCCAGATACTCAGAGAGCAGCACACAAGCAGCACATGGGGTCCACTCTCCCTTCCCCTGCCCTTTGTGGGGACAGTGAGGTTTGGGGTCTCCGTCCCATGGGGAGATGTGGATGTGTCTAGCAGGGGACTCCCCAGTCCCCTGAGGCTCCGTTCCAGGGGCTCCTCACTTGCCACAGGGTATCTGGAGGGAACTCTAGCCCCTGGGTGACACTGCGGTGTTGGGCAGGGTGGCAGTGGTCCCAGCAGGGACACATTACTGGCTCTTTCCAGGCTGTCCCCCCGGCCTGTCTTCTAAAGAGTCAACCCACCAAGACTCAGCCCTTGCCGGTGACACCCTCTGCATTTGTCACTTACCGGGGAAGGGCTTGGGCAGCTGGCACACGGCGAATGGGAAGTACAATTATTGTTTCATTAAAGATTGATCACACATGTGGCTGGTCATTTGAATAATGACTCTGCTGACACCATTAATTGAATGATAAACGATTCCACCCCTGCTCCTCTGAGTCAACACCAGCACTGCTCCGAGAAGCAGCCTGCTCTCTCCACCTGGAGGGCAGGGGCCAGGCAGGAGAGAGCCGGCCATTCCTCAGCTACAAATCTGGTCAGCCTGGTGGTCAGGGTACCAGGCACCTAACGAGCGCTCAGGGCCCACGCAGGCCGCCCAGAGCCCAGCTGACTTCAGGCGTGTCCCCGAGGAAGACAAGGGCCCTTTAATAGACGGGCGCTGCATGCAACTTCCCGTCACCCCGGTATCGCAGGTGGACTGACGGGCGCCTCAGGATCAGAGGGTCCCCCAGGAAGGGTGGTGTCATATGGTTCTCCTGGGACTGAGCGGTCACCGCAGACAGAGCCTCACGTGTCAGGAATGGAAGACCACCAAGAACCTCCCCGCACCGTGCTCAATCAGGGACCCGCAGGCTTCCTGGGGAGGAGCCTTCGCGGGGGCCACACGCCAGCCGGTTCCAAGGGACAGAGCCTCCGAGCTCCGGCCCTCCCTCCCCATTGACCACTGTTTCCCTGGGAATCTGCACTGGAGCTCTGCCTCGGGCCAGGCTGTGCCTCCCACACCCTCGCGCCCCTGGGCGGTGTTAGTCCGACACTCCAACTGTGGTCCAGCTGAGGAAGCAGATTGAGTCCTGGGGCTTGAGCCCTGGAGGCCTCTCCTGCCCCAGTGGCTGGGCTCCTGGCCCTTCCGGCTGAGCTGCCCCCAGGGAGGCCCTCAGGGAGGCCCTCGGAGCCTTTCCTCTTTGCTGTGGCTCTCGGGCATCCTTTAGGTCGGCCAGACCCAGAGGCCATTCAGGGACTGAGCCAGGCCTTCCCACACTGGGCTGTCTTGGCAACCTGGGATGTGGGGAGTCCCCCACGGGCTTCTCCTCTGCTACTCAGCTGCTGTGTGACCTTGAGCAGCTCCTATAACCTCTCTGAGCCATGCTGGGAGCCACCACTGAGACACTGAGTGCTGAATATTTAGTTCCCTGCTGGCCTAGGGCAGACTCCCCAATGCCTATTTTCTTCCACCTTCCCAGACACATGGCCCTGGCCAGACGCATTCCAAGGAGGTCCCCAAGGTGGCAGCGTTAAAGAGCACCTGGTGGTGGGGGAACCAGTGCCCTCGAGTTTCCTGGAGGCGTCGCCCCAGCAGCTGCTGCACTTGGTCTTTGTCTCCTTTCCTTACGCAGAGCAGCGTCCTGCTAGTGCAGTGACTGTGGGGCGGTGAAGGGCACGGTCTGCACCGTCAGGCTGGCAGGACTCTGCTGGGCCTCCTGTAGCATAAGCAAACCCAGCCTCCTACCAGGGAATGGTGTGGGTGGGGGCTGAGGCCCTCCCCGTAGGAAGATGGAGATGGCCTGAGGGCGCAGGGGGAGGCCAGGAGGGAGGGCAGGGGTGGACTCTCCGCTTGCTCTTTTCACCACTCATCACTGCGCTGTGTCCATTAAGCGGCAAGCAATGGCTTTGTTAAAAGCAGGCACTGGGGTGGAGTAAGAGGGGCACGAGAAGAGCATTGTCCCAATTATGTCTGCTTTTCTTTAAAAAAAAAGAAAAAGAGAAGGAGCCAGAATTTAGCACTGAGTAAAATTAACACACTGAGGAAGCTGCTATGGAAAAGATAATCCTGCCTCCCGGGCAGCCCTTCCTCCCTTGATTAATCAAATGATAAACTAATCCGCGTCGCTGGTTCTGCTGAGGCTGCAGTCGGGCGAGCGTTGGTGGGCAGCGCTCGAAGAGGGTCTGAGCCGCAGGCGCCAGGGACTGGGCCGCGTCTGCATCCGCAGCTGACAGCGGCGCCCACGCAGGCGGCTCGGGAGACAGCTTCTGTAATGCCCCTCCTCCTGGTGGCAGGGGCTGGGCAAGGGGTGGTGACAGCACAGGGGCACTGCCCGAGGAGGCCAGCGAGCTTTTCCAGGAGGGATGGCGTGGGGCTCAGGTCACCCCTTCAAGGTCGGGTGGCAGAGCGGCTCGGCTGAGCTGCGTTTTGATGTGCCTTTAAAACATGACGACCTAAGGGACCACCAAAGGGACGCACCCACGGAAAGAATGAGGAGGAACCACGTGTCCAGTGACCAGCAAAGACCACCCCAGCGCTCCTGGGGGGACTTTCTCCCCCTCGGGCCTGGCACTAGCTCTGAGGCAGTGGCCTTGTTCCCAGGTTGCAGGTGGGGACCTGGGCTCAGGCTGTCCCCAGGAGGCTGGGAAGCTGGGAGCCCCTCTTGCCGGTCTCACTGGGAAGCATTGGGGTGTACTTACTGCTTTCACATCGGGGCACCCCCACTCCAAAGTCGTTCCCTGGGCCAGAACCACACCCCATCTGCAGGGCCCAGGGAGGCTGCTTCCAGCTTCATGGAGAGAGGGCTCAGAGTCAAGGGACAAGGCCAGCCTGGAACCTTGCTGCTGCCCACCTGCAGGCCATGTCCCCATCAGGGGTGGTGGCTGGTGAATGCAGGGCAGGCCTGAGTGGGTTCCACACAGCTGCACTCCTTGCTCCGGCCCTAGGGCAAGCTGTGGACAAGGCTGGCTTGGCCCCCAGGTACGGGGGCCCACCTGGACCACCCCCCCAGGCGCCATTCAGGGGTCTCACTGTGACCGGAAAAACAGGGGCTTGGAATAGCAGTTCTTAATAGGCTTCAGCCCCAGGCCACCAGGTGCCTGCCCAGCCATGAGGAACATCAGGCCCAGCCCTGCAGGACCTGTTCCGAGAAGGCCCATTAGCTGAAAGGCCCTCCCTCCTGGCCCATTAGCCTTGTTCTCTGGCTGCCCAGTCCATTCAGACCAGCTCTTCTTAGCAAGTGCACGTTCCGTTTCCACTTTAATGACTCTGGGAAAATGACCTCGCATCCGGCCTGTTAGCAGAGGGGAGAAGCCAGGCACCGGCCGAGGCGTGGAGAGGTACGGCCTCTGGACCTGGCCTCCGTGTAGGCGCGTAGGCTCTTGCTGCCCTGGGACCAGGCAGGGCCTGGATGGGCCAACACTGGTGCTCAGCACTCCCCCTCCGGGGACTAGGCTGTGTCCTTCACTTGTCCTGCACCCGTGGGTGCCCTGGGGCTGCACTGCCCACCAGGCAGGGGTAACCCAACCCTCCTGTGGCCTGGCCAGCCTCGCTGCCCTCAGTCCATTCGTGGTCCTCCTCCCCCACTGGACACTGGGCTCCTGGAGGGCAGCTCTGTCGTGGCCAGCTGAGTCCCTGCTGGTGCTCCTGAGGAGGCCTGAGAACACTGCACACAGGAACTATCAAGTGCCAGCCTGGCCCAGGAACACATCCAAGTTGGACTGTGTCCCAGACTCATATGTAGGAGGCCTAACCGAGAACCTCTGGGGTGACTGTGTTTGGAGATAGGTCTTCACAGAGGTTAACATGAGACCATCAGGGTGGGCCTGACCCACCCACTCGGCCATGACTGGTGGCCTCTTCAAAGGGGGAATGTGGACACAGACCTCTCTGGAGGGAAGATGATGTGGTCACCAGGGAGGGGCAGCTGTCAGCAGGCCAAGGAGAGGGGCCTCAGGAGAGACCAGTCCTGCCCGTCGCACCTCGGCCTTGGCCTCCAACCCTGCAGATCTGTGAGAAATAAACGTCTGCTGTCCCAGCTGCCAGCCTGTGGGGACTTGTGGGGCCTTGTGGGGCCTTGTGGGGCCTCGGGCTTGTGCCCGAGCTGGGTGGGATGCCCCAGGCTGAGCCAGGTGCCTCGAGGATCCAGGGGCTCCTCTTACGAGATCGGGAAGGCCCACCCCACACAGCCCCCTCACTCAGGTGGCCCAGAGATGCCCCTCTGTCCTGGTTGCAGGGCCCATATGTGCCCAGCCCCCTGCCATCCGCACTGTCTCTGAAGCCGCCGAGTTGCCCTCGTTAGCGGCTCTGGATCCCATTTTTAGTCGTTTTATTTCCGCACCACTGGAACGTCAGCAGGTCTCATTACTAGTGAGTGTCGAGCCCTGGAAGCCCAATTATCCCCCATTTGGAAGAAGCCCTCTCCCGCAGAAGCTCCTCCCGTGAAACGCCGCTCGTGTGATCCCAGGCCTCCGGGAGGGAGTCACGGCCGGCATGAGTCCCAGGGAGAGGCTGGGCTGGCACGGGTGCCTCCACGTGTGGCGGGTGCAGACACACAGGGGAGGCCCAGAGGCCTGGCATCCGCCACAGTGGCCCCTCACACCTGGACATGGAGGACTCTGCAGGCGAAGTCCGGGCTCGGCTACTTTCTGGGTGGAGGGAAGTCACTTAACCCCTCTGGGCCTCAGGTGCAGACAGCACCTAGCACAGCACCTGGCTGTCACTGCCACCATGTCCAGTGTCCCATGAGGGTGGAAGAGACCTAGCTACCATACCCGTGGGCCCGAGGGCTGAGCCCAGCCCTAGGCTGGGTGGGAGGGCCTGGTCCAGGGCCCTGATGGCAGCCACCTGGCCTGGGGGCCTCGGGAGTGTCTGACACAGGTGTGAGCTGACGTGGGAGATAGCTTCCTCCCGGCATTTCAGATCAGCACGTGCCAATGGGCACCTTTATGTCCTAAGCCTGGCTTTCAGGACAGGGGTTGGTGTCTGTGGCCTTCAGAAAGCCCAGGTAAGTTTCTGGCGGCCCGTGGGAGAGCTGCCCTCCCTGTTCCTGTGGCGTCCACAGGCTGGGCTTGTCGGGGAGGGAGCTCCCTGCCTTCCGCCCACCCCTGCCCAGGAGCCGGCCAGGTGGCCTCCCGGAAGGCTCTGCACTGGGATGGATGGACACGACCCAGCCCACGCACTCTTCTGTGCTGTCCCCCCAGGAGCTGCAATGGGCCACATGTGCACCTGCCACCCTGTGGGTAGCCAAGATGGCTGCTCCCGGGCAGAGCAGCAGGGCCTCCTGCACTGCTGACGACATGGGAGGGGCCCAGTGCGGCTCCCAGTGAGATCGTGATGAGAATTCAAACAAGCCCTCCACGTAGGGGTGGCACAGGACCCTGTAGAGTGACTAGAGCTGTTGGGGTCCTCGATGCTGAGCACCCTGGAGGGGCAGAGGCCAGACAGGCATCCAAGGCCTGTGTCCAGTGCTCCCAGCTCAGCCCTGTGTGTGAGGACGGGTGCCCAGGGTGGAGCGCCACCCAGGTGTGAGGCAGGTACCTGTCCCCAGGGGCTGGGTGAGGAGATGGGAAAGGAGGGCAGGCGGTCACCAGGGGCTCTAGGGAGGGCCCCGGGGAGCCTCAGTCTCAGGGCACAGAACTCAGGAGCAGTGGCAATGGGGGGCTGTGCCCTGGGACAAGAGGCCCAGGTGGCTGTTGGGCCCCAGGGCATCGTGAAGTTTGCAGAAAGCATCAACAGATGACCTCCCAAAGAACCCATTGGGCACCATGGTCAGTACATGCTGGTGGCCACCAGGGTCTCATTTTGAGCTCCAGACAGCCGTAAGCAGTCCTGGGTCCTAGCCAGCTCAGCCATCAGACTATGTGATCCTCGTCACAGTGCTCCTGGCCTGGCCTGCCCTTCAGGATACCAAGAGGTTGGGAGAGATGGTTGGGAGAGGTGGCCATCCGGAGAGTTCTGTAACTTTACGACACAGGGTGATGTCAGCCAGGAAGGAGCAGCAGCAGGGCTGGGGGGCCCTGGGTGTCCCTCTGAGTGGCTCTGGGTGGTGGCCCCTCCTCCCCCTCTTCCTGCCACCCCACCTCCCAGCATCTCCAAGAGGCCCTTCTGAGGAGGCACAGGCCGGGGCTGTGCTAGGAAGTTTCTGGAGCCCTGGGAGGGAGGAGGATGGTCACTACGAGCTTGGACCGACAGGGAGCCCCATCTGTGGTCCATGCAGGGAACAGCAGGGCTGGACCAGCCCCTCTGTCCCTCATCCTCTGTGTGGACAGAAGCCCCGGGTAGCTGCAAGCCAGCGGCTGCCACAGTGCCACCCAGGAGAAAGGCCCCCCACCCTGCCTGTGTGGCAGGATCTGCAGAAGGGCCTAATACTGGTCACCTTCCTCTGGAATGCTAACCTCTGGGCGGCCCTGCCTTAGCTCTGCAGCCCTCTGGTGTCCGAAGGAAAGGACGGGGGTGGAGAGGGACAGGCTGGCTCTGCACTGGCTTCAAGGCGACACCTGGATGTGGCCCTCTTCTGTCCCCAAGGCCGGGGGAGGAGCAGAGTGTTTTCTGGTTTTCTTTCCAGCTCTCCTGCTAGGGGAAACGGCCTGTGTCTGGAGAGCCAGGCTCAGGCCTGGTGGGAGGTGGACGCCGTCCCTCACCCAGGTCCCCCTCAGAGCACCTAGGCCATGTCCCTCCAAGGAGTCCCCTCCCTGGCCTCACCTTGTCACTGTATCTGGAGCCTTTGGCACCATCTGAAATGGACCCGGACTAAGTGTCCCAGGTGGTGTTCCTCTCCCCTGGAGGGCGGCTTCCCCCACAGCACCCCTGGCTGCTCAGGGCCAGCGTGGGAAAAGCCAGCACCTCCCAGGCCTTTGCTCAACCCTCAGATGAGGGAAGGAACAGGCCCTAGCCGTCTGGGTGGAGGCCAAGAGGGCCATGGTGCTGCCTGCTGCCCAGGGCGGGGCCAGACGCAGACGGGCCAAGGTGGTGAGGGACACCTGGCCTTGCACCTGAGCTGATGATCCGACTGGGAGGCCAGGAAGCAGGTGACCGAGACTCAAAGCCCCTGCTCACCCAGCCCAGGATGCCGGGCAGCCCCCAGAGGGGCTCCACTCCCTCTGAAAGCCCCGCCACCCAGGCCTGGAGCCACCGCTGCCCCTTCAGGATGCTCAAGAGCACCACACGGAAACAGAGGGGCACAGTCAGTGACAGCCCACGGGCTCAGGGATGAAGAAGGGGGCCACCCACCAAGCGAGGAAGCACAGGCTGCAGCGGGGCTTGCTGCATGGGGTCGGGGACAGAGGGTCATGTAGTGCCAATGCAGCCAGGTGACAGTGCAGAGACTGTCACCCTCATCTTTCTGGCCCCTTTTGCTCACCTGCTCTCTCCCCCTGCTCAGCTCCGGGCCCAAGAGAAGCCAGCTGCCGGGTTAAGTGCTGCCCGGCGGAGGCCCCAGTGGCAAGAATGGATCCTCCCCCCACCGGCCCCCAGAGGAGAGCGCACCCCTTCTGCAACCTCCAGGCAGCCTGGCCAGGTGCCCAGAGCCACAGGCGCCCCGCCCAGCCACGCCCATGTCCTGTCCACCAAGCTCAGGATGCATGGCTCTTGATTTAAGCCCCAACCTTTGGAGTCATTTGTCACATAGCCACAGAGAGCTAACACACTTGGGATTTAGGGCCTGGGACATCCACAGAGCAGTGAGACTTGGCTGGAAGAGACTGTCCCCAAAGACAGAGCCAGCCATCAGTGCCTCCTCGGGGCAGAGGGCAGGTGAGTCTCAGGGGTCTGGAAGATAGTGTGCCACGTCGGGCACGAGCAGGGGCTTTGCTCTTGTCTTTATTTGGGTGAAATGTGTTGAGGGAGCCACAGGTGGAGGCCAGGTGGACGGGGTGCCCGGGGTAGGCTTGTGTTGCACCAACTCACCCAAGAGCCCAGGATCCCCACGCCCTGGAGCATCCAGGCTAAGCCCCTGTGCCCACGGCCTGGCGGCCCTGAGGAGTGGGCCCCGAATGGGGCACACAGGTGCACACACTGATACACGCACAGGGAAAGACCTCCTGCTCTCCGTCTGAGAGTGCTGACCTCAAGCCAGGAGAAACCTCGTGTAGACCGGCCTTTCTTGCTGATTCTTTGAACCTTAAGAGGAAAAAAGTGCCTCAGAAGAATGCGTCATGCGACCTTCCAGATGGTGAGGACTCCGGTGTGCACAGGTCCAGGGGAGCCCCTGCAGGGGACCACAGCGTCCTTAGCGTGGGCCTTTCCCCTGGTGCTGCCAAGTGGGCAGTGCCTCGCCCCGCTAGTCTGGGCCGCCCTGCGCTGCCTCCTTGCTTTCTGCCCAGAGACGTCCTGACGGTGCAGACCACCACCCCTCCGGGAGCTCCTTCACTGCAAAAGCCGAGCGGAGAAGCCCCTGTGCACAGAGACATGTGGCCACCCATCGGCCTGGCCCCTGGGACCACAGATGCTGCAGCACTGTGCTGTGGGTGGCACGTGCAGGGAGCTCACAGCTTGGCTTCCAGAGTCCCCGAGAGCAAGAAGGATCCCTCTGCAGGCCCCTCTGTCAGCTGAGCCCTGGGGACTCGGGGCAGAGAAAAGCCAGAATCCCCTTCATTCCTGAGGGATCAGGCTGTGCACCCCTTGTTATTGGCACCCACGAGAGACCCCTGTGATTAACAGGGTGGCATGAATCCCAGAGCTGAGTACAAAACTCACAGAGAAAATGCTTTTGTCCATCGATCATCGCCTTCCCCAGACGCAGCTGCTCCTAGGTGATAGCACCGTCCTCAGGGCTTTGGCACGCACCAGGCCTGGCCCCCATTCAGCTCTGGCTCCAGCCCCAAGTCCAGGGCCATGCAGAAGACAGACTGGAGAGGAGAGGCCCTCCTCCCTGCATCCTGCCAGCCGCCTGTCTTCCTCTCTGGAAAGGGTCCTGAGCCCATCCCACGGGGCAGGTCCCTCAGAATGCAGTTCTCTGTCCACCCTGGCCCAGCCAGGGAGAAGCCGGCCATGTTCTGGCCCAGGTGAGTGGCCCAGAAGGCGCAGCCTCCACAGACCCCCGCCCTGGCGGGGCCTTGGCCTCACTCCAGGTGTAGGTGCGGGGGAGGCTTCTCTCTCCTCCAGTCTCTGCCCAGTGCCGGGTGCAGAACAACAGAGGCATACACATCACCCAACTAGCTAACTTGTAAGGGTTTTAGGGGAAGCTCTGCTAGAGTCCCTGTTGCTCCTGTCTTCATCCCCCCGCCCCATGCTCGACGGTAGCTGAATGAGAAAGTGCTATCTTTACCCTCCACCACCCCTGACGGTGTGCTCCCCAAGTCCCTGACAGCTGCGAGTCCAACAGGAGGTGACATCTGGGTGAGGTTCTGGCATTTGATATTGCTCTTTCTCTACCTCAGGTCAGGTGGCACCCAACCACTGTGCTGAGATCAGTCGCCGAGGAGACTCGGCACTAAGCACCCAGGTTTGGTCCTGGGGTTCCAGCTGGCTGAAGGACTGGGGTGGCACTGGAAGCAGTCGGTAGGTCAGAGGAGGGAGGAGGACGCCCCTGGAGGAGCAGAGAAAGAGTAAGGGTTCTGGGGTTCTGGGGGTTCACAGACTTGCAGAGACAGCACAGGAGAATGTCTGTGGCACCAATTAAAAATGATCAAGCGCCCACAGATGACTTCACAGGTAACACAGGACGGAAGCCTTCCCACCTGAGCCCAGGAACAAAACGGGAAGGTCTTCTCTCGTCACTTCTGTTCACGATTGCTCTGGAGGGTCTATCCGGAGCCATTAGGCAGGAGAAAGAACGAAAGCTATCCCGATAGGAAAGGGAACGGACAGCTACCTCTGTCTGCAGGTGGTGGGACTTCCAGATTCCCCTAAAAACCTCTTAGAGCAAGTAAACGGGCCCCCAAGGTGGCAGGACACAAGGCCGACCTACAGGGGCCTTTCTACCACAGGCTCACAAAGGACAAGGCAGACATGGACCAAGGAGATGATCCCACTTAAATCCACTTATACAACATAAGGAGAGCAGAACACTGAGGGTGAATTGAGCTGAAGATGCGCAAGGCCTAGACCTAAACCCACAGCCCGTCTGAACAGCAGCGAGAGAAGACGCAGCTGAGAGGAGGGAGAGCCTGAGGGGGACGGGCCATCGGGACGCAGTGCCTCCCGACATGGCCAGACTCCACCTGGTTCCTATCAGAATCCCCCCTGGCTTCTGCGGTTCCGAGCCGCCGTCCTGGAAACACAGGAAGGGTGAGGCTGAAGGCTCAGAGTCCTGTGGTGAGACCCACTGCCAGGTGGCTGCTGTGGGGACAGAGCCCTGGCACGAGACCCGTCCCAGGATCAAGGCACTGGGGTCTGGAGAACCCAACCAGATCTTCCACCAGCTCCAGACAACACCACGGGGAGACCAGTGTCCCCACAGAAGGCCGTCCACAGGCGGACGTGCGGTCATCTGGGTTAAATGATCCACAGCAGACCCGGGAGGTAAACCTGGGGCTAACACGATGGCCTCCCAGGCACTGGCGGGCGGACCTGGATCAGGACCTGTTTTCTTTGACACATAAACCAAAGAAGAAGCAGGAGGAGGAGGAGAAAGCAGAAAAGCGGACTTGGTTCACACCCAGACCTCCTGCTGTTGGGAAACAAGCAGGGAGAAGTAGACAGTGGGAGAGTGGCTAGGAGCCAGGCCCCCATGAGGGACCTGGGTCTACAACTCAGAAGCCACTCCTCCACCCAGGCTCCTCTTACAGAGCAAAGGACTTGAATGCAGACTTCCCCAGAGGTCCAGGATGCACAGACACTCGGTGGCTCTGGCTGTCAGGAAAATCCAGTCGAAACCACAGAACAGATCTGTCACACCCACGTGGACGGCTGTGACCACAAGACCAGTCATCAGAAGTGTCGGGGACAGTGGGTTGAGCCTGTCCTGAAGCAGCCTGGAGGCTCATCCCCAGATTAAAACAGAATCGCCAGGGCCACGCGGTTGCCCCTCGGTGTGGACCAAAGCCAACGGAAGACACGCTCACGTCCAGACCTGCACACGCGTGCTCCTGGTGTTCCAGGGCCGGGGCCTCCCGGGACACTGAGGCAATGCGCAGACCCCCCACTGAGAGCCCCAGTTCCTGTGATCAAGTCAGAAAGCCTTCAGACACGCCTCTCAGAGTAAGAGGGACGAGTTTGTTAAGGGGCAGGGGACAGGGACAGGGGACAGGCTCAAGGGACAGAGTGGACCTCTCAGAGGAGAGGGACAACGGGTCTCCCTGCACTCCAGTTTGTCCAGCCTGGGTCACCTCTTGACTTTTGACTGACGACAGGGTGACACCAGACTTTCAAGTCCCCACGGTCAGGGCAACTGGAGGCCACCTTGGCCCATGCTGACCCTTCTAGCTGGATTCTTCAACATGAATTCTTACAGGTTTTAGGGTTAGGAGGAACTCTCCTTATCCCCCTGAGGGTCAGGGTTGATCTGTGGAGAGGGTGGAAGCCCCCTGCAGGGCAACCTGGGCTCCTCCTACCTCGGTGTCACAGTGTCCGGCCTGCATTTCTCCTGCAGATGACCACAGGGGGCTTGCTGAGGTCTGAGGCATTGCCTGTCCACGCAGGCCAAACAGGCTGCAGGGTCACTTGCTTCTTAGGAACGAGGCATGTAGGGGTCAGCTCGGGGGGCCGTGGTATAGAACCACTCCCCATCTCCCCTTCCCACCATTACACCTGTCTGTCCCCTCACAAGGGCAGCAACACCTAAAACAGCCAGGAAGTAGCCTCAGCCCCAGGCCCAGCCACTGAGGAGTGCACAGAACCTGCCCCTGCAGAACCGGAGGTCACTGGCCACAGAGAAAGCAACATCACCGCACTGTGACAGGGATGAAGCCTGGAAACAGTTGGCTGAGAGAAGCCCGTCACAGAGACCACGCCTAGCCTGACAGTCCAGACACGGCGGGTCCTAGAGACGGAAGGCACAGTGGCCGAGGCATGTGAGTGCGGGGTGTGCGCCCCGGGGTGTCAGCACGTGTGTCCCCACCTGAGCGCCTGTGGCCCCATCAGAGGGCGTGAAGCATTGGCTATACCTGCACAGAGGTGGAGGGGCATCCCTGCCCTCTGCCCTCTTCCCTCTTGGTGGCTTTCCCCAGACCAAGTACAGCTCACCCCAGGGAGGGGATAGAGCAAGGGACTCCTGGCCGAGGGGGCCCAGGCCTCCATCCACCTGTGTCCTGCCACCTGTGGCCTGGACAACTCTGTCTCCCTCCAGGCCTGGGGCTCTGTTTGTCAGGGAGGTCTCCATGTCCTTTGAGGTCCAGGCTCAGATCTTCCAAGTGCAAGGTGACGTCGGGCGGGCTGGGGACTGCAGGAGTGCAGGCCAGGTCTAGTTGCCCCACTAACCTTTCCCGTCCTCTCCCCTGAGTCCCCACTCAGTGCACCCCCCACACTCACCAGGCACAGAAAGTCGCGGCAGCCTGCGAGGGAGCCCTGTGACCAGGCCACTCACACTCAGGTGGGCTCCAAGTACCTTCAGAGCAGCCTGTGGGGACACTGCTGCCCAGGGAGAGGTCACTGAGGGTGGGATTTGAGGCTTGTCGGGTGCCAGGCTCAGGGAGGGCTCGGAGGAGCCAATCTCCACCTCGCAGCCTGGCAGATCTGGCTTCGGCTGGGCGTCCACCACGCCCATTTGACTCCTCCAGGTCTCTGGGCCTCAGTTTCCTCACTTTTTAAGGGGGTGGCAACACGCAGGTGGCAGGATTGAGCGAGCCTGGGGGTTGGGGTCTCACCCCATTCCTCGCACACCAGGACCAGGGCTGCCGAGGTGCCGTCCAACGCTCCAGAACGGCGGGCAGGGAGCGTGGACAAATCAGCCCCAGGACAAAGGTGGAGACAGAAGCTGTGGGACATTTCTGGATCAGACACTCCTAGCGCGTAACAGGGCTCCTGGCAAAGCCGAGTGTGAGCCGGCAGCTGCGCCCCTCGCGGTGGCCAAGCTTTCCTCCTCTCTCCAGCTCAGCCCAGCAGCCTGCGGGAGCGGCAGCACTGGCGGAGCAGGGAAGCCAGGGGCACCTGGCGGGGCCAGGTGTGCAGACCCAGGTGTGCAGGCCCAGCTGCCCAGACTGGGAGGGAAAGGCATTCAGGAAGCCGGATTTATTCCTTTTATTGGCTCAGACCTGTCCCCCCACCCCTCTGCCCACCAGCTCCAAGCTGCTACAGAAACAGGCTGTCCCTGGGCATTGCATTCCCACAACTACCTGGAAGGTTGGGGGGCCTGGAAGGTGGGCAACAGGGGAGCCGCCACCCAGGCCTAGCCCTGGAGCTCGCCGGGAACCTGCAGGGTGCAGATGGCCACGGGAGCTCCCTGGCTTCTCCATCTCCTGCCCAGGCCTCAGGGCCTCAGGGCCCTCACTTGGCACATTTGGAAGGGTGGCCTGAGGACTGTGGCTCAGTTAGAGTCAAAACGGAAACGGCTTCCCTCTGGGAGGCCTGGAGGGGAGAGCAGGAGGGCCCACCACGACAGGGCCTTCGCCCACCTGAGCCTGGACAGAAGCAGGACAGATCTGGGTGTGACTCGGCCACCGGTGCTGGCTAGTGCAAGGTTCCAGATGGACACGGGGAGGTCTTCCAATGAGAAAAGCACCTTGGGGTTCTGCGCGGGCTGAGATGTCCTGGCCCCATGTGTCCTCGCCGCTCTTGGTGGTGTCCATCGCCCTGGACAGACCTGTGGTCCTCAGTCACTGAGGTCTCCCGGGGCCCGAGGAGGGCTGTCTGTTTGCACTTTACGTTGAGAGGAGGAAAACCAGATGCCGAGAGGTGCCCGAGGCCAGGTGAGCCGGGCCTGAGGGTCTGCCCCAGCTGGGAGGCTCGTCCTCCCCCTAGATGCCCGTGACCCCTGCTGCTGCCCGGAAGGGCCCAGGGCAGTGGCCGCTCCCACCTCCAGGAGCCCAGCCTCCCAGAGGACAAACCTCTGCCCAGGCTGGCGTGAGGCCACAGACCTGGAGCAGACTGTGGTCACTGGGTTTGGAGAAGGAATCTCCTGACAGCCCCCCGTTTCCCGCCCTGTGTAAGGGACGCCCTGGGATCTGGGGCACTCTCCTTATTATTGGAAGAAAACCCCCAGAGGAAGCGCTGATTCAGCCACGCGCCCACCCCCACCCGCACCCAGCTCAGAGCGGCTCCCTCCTGACCCTGGCCTCGATGCTCCCCTGACCTCCTGGGGACCCTCAGGTCACCTCCAAGCCTTGACAGCAGGTGCAGAGCCAGCAACCCCATCTTGCACATCAGCTGCGGGGCGTGGGGAGCAAAAGAAATGTTTGATTGATCACCAGCTCCAGAAGTGGGGAGAGAAAAATAATAATAATCCTGTCTGGAGCCGCGAGAGCATATTATTTACAGCCCCACACTTCCAGGACAATTTGAATGCAAAACAGGATGCGCTGTATTTATAGCAGTGTGTCCCAATTGGAAAGGGAAGGCATTTGAGAGCAAAACGCTGCTTTCCTTTAAACTGCTCGCGAAGAAAATGGGAAGACAGGCGGCTTTCCGAGGGAGGCTGTGAGCTGGAAATGCGCAGGTACCCGAGAAAAAGAACAAAGAAGAGCGGTGGCAGTCGATGGCAGCCTCCTGAGCAGAGCTGGCTGGCTTTCTTTTTATTTAAAATAACATTTTTATTGATTCCTGCATGCGTGCCCAGGCGAGGCTGGGAAGCAGGCAGAAGCCACCAGCCAGACACCGGGAGGAGCCCTGCACACCCTCCATGCTCCCAGGAGGGCTGTCCCCACCCTGACCCCAGGGAGAGCGGTGGGGTAGGCACAGCTGACTCAGTTTCCCCACTCGCAGGAAGAGAACCAGCCCTTCCCTCCCCCTGGGCTGAGGTGATTAATGAGGCACCCGGAGAGCTTTGAAGATGAAAAATCTCCTCGCGGTCCCCGGGATTAATCATCATATAATTCGTGCTCCATAACTGTGTGGTGACTTAATTACCTACAGCCTGCAAAATGACTTTCCTCTCGCTCCTCCCAAGAGGAACGGTCTCGTTTGGAGCCCGTGGCCCAGATTCTCGGCAGAGCATCAAAGCCCCTTTGTAGCACCAGAGAGCCTGGGGTGCTCGGGAGGGGGAGGACAAAAGATGCAGATGCAGATGGAGACGTCCCTGCTCCAGAGCACGGAGCAGGGACAGGCTCCAGAGCACGGAGCAGGGAGAGGCAGAAGCAACTCTTAGGTGGGGATTTAAAACACAGCACTCCATCCTGATTCCTCCAAAGCCAGCCCCTCCCAGGACACACAGTGGGCAGGGCAGGGCAGGCGGAACCCGGCTGAGCCCCCAGCTGGTCCTGGGAGGACAGGGCCACCTCCAGTCTCTCTCCCAGGGGGCCGGGGGCTGGCCCTGTTGAGCCTCAGGTGGTGACCCCTGGGCACCCGTTCTTGCTCATCTGAGAGCTTGCCGTCAGGTGTGTGGGCCCTCGGGTTCCCTGGAGGGGAAGGTCCGCCGGGCACTTGCCTGGGTGGGGGTGGGGGTCCCAGTGCACTCATCTTTCAACTCCTGTCAGCACTTGCAGAGATGCCGGCCACTCCAAATCGTCCCAGCCATCCTCTCCTAAAAAAGGGACATGTCAGCTGCTCTGACATGGGTCAGGTGGTTTGCTTGC
Organism: Urocitellus parryii; assembly: GCF_045843805.1. NCBI lineage: Eukaryota > Metazoa > Chordata > Mammalia > Rodentia > Sciuridae > Urocitellus > Urocitellus parryii. The sequence continues at coordinate 209,333,772 of NC_135534.1, read as the reverse complement.
TTTCTTTCTCTCTTACCTGGTCATTAGAGGTACAAATTTCCACAAATTTGGAAATTTCACAAATTTGGAAAGTTAAGGAGAAGCAATACGAAGAAGTGGGAAAGCCACACCGCCTGCCAGTGTATGGGCACGTCCGCTTTCTGTCCTCTCTGTGCCCTTACTTCCTCCGTGTGGCCTCCTCTAAGGTCATCTGGCTCATCCACTCAGGGTGGAGAAAAGGGCTCTGGAATAGGCAAGACTCTGTCTCTCCTCCTGCCATCAACACTGTGCACCCCTGTGCTGGCTCCTCACCCTCTCTGAGCCTGTTCTTCTGTCCACTGGGCTGCTGCAAGGATCATCTACGGGGGTAAGATCATAGGACCTACCTGAGTCCTGCTCTGGTGTTGCCTGGTCGAAACTGTTCTCAGCCTTTCTGTGTGAGGTGGAGCCCTCTGTCTTCCTCTGTCTCCTCACCCCACTTTACCTTTCTGCAAACGTTCATCTCCACCTGACCACGCCCAGCCACGTGCCGGTCCTCCGCACCCGACCCAGGAGAAGGTAAGTCAGCTCCTGGGGGTGGGGGTCTGCCCTGGAGTTCAGGCCCAGGGTCAGTGCTCAGTAAATACACCTAAACCCACACAGGCCGCTCCAGGTCAGGGCGGGGCCAGGACAGGGCTGCTCGGGAGGTACACGTGGGCTGCTCGGGAGGTACACGTGGGCTGCTCGGGAGGTACACGTGGGCTGCCCACAGCTGCTGTGGACAGGAGGCCACAGGGGGCTCTGTGGCCTGGTGTGAGGGTGCTGCCACCTCTGTACCCTGTGTAGCTATCATCCCCGTGGACACGCCCAGCAGCAAGCACGAGGGTCCTTCTTCCTGGCCACACAGAGCCCTGAGGCCATCAGGCACAGAGGCTCCACCCAGGTGATGCTGCTTCTCCCTGCAGAAGGCAGGTGGCTGCAGCCTGTGCTGAGTGCGACCTGTGTGGAGCATGCAGGGCTAACTGCGAGACAGGCCACCAGGCCACCAGGCCAAGGGGCTTCAATCCATTCGGTGCCAAATGCAATTGGAGAAAAACATTTCAACCTGGACCCGTGTGTCCACTGCTGAGAGGCCTCTCCAGTATGGAGTCCTGCTCAGTGTCCACTGGTCTCTGGACACCGTTGAAAGACCACGCTGTTTACCACGCAGGAGCAGCGTTCAGCAGAACAGCAAGCAGAGTCCCCCTGGCGCCCGCACACCTGAGCTGCAGCCCACGCGGCAAAACCGGAGGACGCCCTGGCTGCTGGCCCAGCAGCCAGACTGCTCAGACCCCCACCCAGCCATGGCCCGGTCCAAGCCCCACCTTGGTCACATCTGTCCTCTGCTCCCCACACACCAGGCTTCCTCTGGGGACTCATCACACCGGCTCTAACTGGTGCTTGCTCCACTCTCCCCCAAAGCCTGGGAGCATCTTCAAGGTGGCCACCCTGCCAGGTCCCTGTCCTCTCCCAGCCTAAGGTGGCTTCGTCACTGCTTGAGAGCAAGACCTGTCTTAAATCAAGTCCCTGAGCCGTGGGAGGAATGGAAGGACTTCTTGACACAGCCTCCCCACCCCTGTCTGTCCACTCCCCATTGTGGATCCCCAGCTCACCCAGGCCCGGGCCAGGGCTGCAGGGGCCTGCTCAGGAGAGCAGACACAGTCTGCGAGTGCAGGACAGGGGCAGGCCTCGGAGGGGGCAGGCGGGAACCCACAGGGACCTCCCAGGCTCCGCCTTGGAGGCATCATTGGAGGGGAGGGGGGAGGGGGGTTCCTGGGCACTGAGGTCGGACGGATGGACCTGTAGCCAGGAGGGGCAGATGGGGTAGGGGTGTTGGGGGTGTCGAGGGTCTTTCCTCCCCTGGGACGAGGCAGCTGAAGCTCAGCACAACCTGGAGAGGCCTCACCAGCCTGACCCAGCACCAGTTCCAGTGAAGCTGGGGGCTGTCAGCAGTCTCTCCAGGGCCACAGCACATGTGACTCCAGCCTATGGCCCTCCTTCCAGGAACCACGAGGTGGAGGGCAGAGGAGCAGGCTGGCACCTCATGGGCAGGTGGCACACGCTGTTCCAGCTTGAGTTCCAGAATTGAGCTCCGTGGTGACTCCGATTCTGGTGGCGATTGGCACACGGCCTCCTGATACAACCTTCACTTTTTGTCCTGGCAAGTGGGGGTGACAGCTGGGACCTGGGCTTGACCCCCTCTGCCAAGCAACCACAGTGCTGGCTGGAGATCAGGATCCTCCCTCCCCCTCCTCTGCCTCAAGGCAAAGCAAAACGGTCAATCCTGCCCTCTGCCCGCGATGAGGGACCTGCCCTCCCTGCCTCCAGACAGGGGCAGAGCACCCCACCTCTCAGGAGGGGGCCCCTGTCCTGATCAGGCTTGGGATGGATCTGCAGCCACAGAGCAAAGCAGGAAAGCACTGAGTGGCCCCGGCCCAGGGGGCACCTGAGCAATCCTGTCTGGTTCCTCCTGGGGCCATGGCTGTCCCAGAGCAGGTGCTCAGCAGCCCCACTGAGAGCCAGAGGAGCCTCAGAGGGCCACGCCCCGGGCTCTTGGACATTCTCTTGTTGCAGCTGAGCCTGAGCTCCGACTCCAGAACAAACCCAGTCCACACTGAAGGGTAGGGCTGGGCACGTTCCCTGAGCCCAACGCACCCCACTCGTTCCTTCTGCTCTCCAGGGTGTGCGAATGCAGAGGGAAAGGGAGGCTGGCTGGTCAGGCAGGGATGGGGAAATGTCCTAACTGAATTGATCATTTCCCTGACATAATTATCCAGTTGGTAGTCGAAGCATGTTCAGAAGCAAGGGAAGGCAGAACAAGACCCTCCCTTCCGGGCTGAGCTTACGGTCCTGGCACAAGCATGGAGATTATTTTAATCACGTAGTCTTTACATCCTCTCAGCTGAGCCAAACCAGGGAGAGAAGATTGGAGGAAGCAGGTCTGATATGAGGGCTGAGCCTCAAGCAGGGAGTATCCTAGGAGGATGTTGTTGGGGGTGACCTTGGGGACAAAGGTCCATGTCCAGAGAAAGTAAGAATCTTCCTCCTGCAAAGCCGCTGTTCCACGTGCACCCAGTGCTCACCCACACCCAGGGTCTGCTGCGTGACCTCCTCCAGGGGCCTTCAGTGTCATCAAATGTACAATGAGAATGAAGGAGACCCCCCCCCAGGAGGGTGAAGTAAGGTGATTTGGTTACTAGCACAATCCCACCATGTCCTCGAAGGATGTCATCTCTCATTATGTCACTGTGGATACTTTTTACACCAAGGGTGGTTGAAACCACCTGCTAGCTGCGGACACCTGCTCTGCAATGACCATGCCCAGGTGGCCCAAGGCCCCAGCACAGGACAAGGCAGAGTCAGTCCCTCATGTCCTTCCCACCGCCAGCTCTGTCCTCGTCATGGCTCTTCTGCGCAGATCATGGGGCAATTCAGGGGCTCAGGCCTTGTCCTCCTGCTCAAAGGGAAAGAAATGAAGCTCTCCAGACGTCCCTAGTGTCAGGGATCCATGACGGTCTCCCTCAGGGGCACAGCATTCCCTGGGCTGTCTCTTAGGATCTGGAGGAGTGAAAAGACCTGAAGCCGATTCCCAAGTGCCCCGGTTGTACCCCTGGCAGAGCGTCAAAGAGAAACGTGCCTCTGGTATGGGGCTGGGGCAGCAGGAGTTCCCCCAAGGCAGCTTCGGCTAAACCACAATGAACGGAGGATTCGTGTTTCGGTAAGGAAACCACAAGATGTTCTGTGACCCTGTTTCAGTTCTTATTTGTTATTCCTTGTGAAATGTCTGTTATTGAAACAATTTGTGGTGAAATAAGAAATAGGCTACAACCTGCTTGCCCAACTCACTCATCAGATTTGGGAATTTCTAGATGGATTCTTGAGCAGACAGTTACCAATCATTCTGGTGTGCCCAGAACTGCAGGGTTTCCTGGGATGTGGCAGACTCACTGCTCACACCTTGACCAAGGGAGACACCCTGCCTGAGCTCCACCTCCATTTCCCACAGTGCTGCCTGGAGCTCAGGATCCTCTCTCCTCCTCCTCAGCTGTGACGATTGGTTGATGAACGGCCAATCAGAGCCTTCCCTGGGATTCTTCACAGGGCATGCCTCCCAATCACAGAACAGGAAACAGGCAATGTGTTTCCTGGCCAGGTTCTCGGCCTTCCAGAGATCTCTCCTCCATAGAGGCAGAGAACCCTAGCAGGGACCGTGTTTCAACCTGCGTACATGTGTCTGTGCCTATGGGAGCCTGCAAACCCAGCCCCTGTCCACAGCTGTCTCTTGTCACCAGAAGGACCAGGACCAGGGATGCTGGGAGGATGCAGAAAGCAGCATAAGGTCAGGCCTGAGCCAGGGGCCTGTGTCCTGCTCCACCAGCAGAGAACCTGCAACACAGAGGTGACTGGGCAGGGAGGGGGGAGGCCGCGGAGAAGGCATTTATGTGCAATAAATGTTTAATTCCATCCAGTGCTCCTCCTCTGGCTGTGCGGACCCAGGGTTAGCTTTATACATTCTGCCCACGTCACGGTACCCTTCAGCAAGGTTAATCCTGCTCTAATGCAGGTTTAGAAATTAAATCCACTCCGGTGGACAATCGTCCTGCGCAGACTCATCCCTTTCTTTTATGCAGGGTAAATATGTTTGCACAGTGACTCTGGGCGCAGGGCTGCACGCGGATCACCTCGAGTCCTGTGCAGATCCCGTCCCCGCTCCCCGCATCCGCGGCTCCCCATCTCATGCATTATATATGACAGCCCCAATCCACTCTCGCGCTGCGCAGGCGAGCGGGCAGCGGCTTGTCAGCATGTTTAAATCAAGAGCAAAGCAGATTGTGTACTGGTCCTTGGGAATAAAAAGCTGTAGAAGGATTTGGGATTTTAAGAACAACTAGTTTAACTTAGTGGGAACATGCCCCTGGATTTTTCTCCTCTGTTCACAAGCTTTAAAAATATACACAAAACTAAACAAGAACAAGCATAACACAAAACCAACCCCCAGGAAGACAACTCCTTCCCTGCTTTGTTTCTTGGGTTTCCCGGAGGTGAGCACGACCTTGATCCTGCGCGGAGCTGGAAGAGGACTTCATGAGGCTTGTTTTCTCCGTGGTGTCCTAGGGTTCGCAGACTCAATTAAGATATCCAGAGCAGGACTGGGCGAGCAGGGGTCTTCGGAGGCGCACGGCTTTGTCTGCCTTCAGCGAGCCGCCAGCCCTGCGCAAGCCCGCTCGTCCTGGGGAGGCTGGAGCACTCTAAAGGGGATTACCTGCCTCCTGAGATATCAATTCCAATTTGCTCTGACACAAACTATTTCCCGGCAAACACTGGTCATCTGTCTCCAGGTGCCTGGCAGGTACTCTGCACCTGCATTGTCTCTGGGAAGTTAAAAGGGGCCTCGGCAGGAGGAAAGCTTCCTGCCAGAGCCCTGGGGGTTTCTGTCCTGCGGCCCTGGCTGACCCCGGGGAAGCTTCAAGAGGGACTTTTCCTTCCTGCGGCTAGTGCCGCCTGAGGTCCTGGCTCTCACCCTCTGCTGCTCCCAAGAGCCGCTAAGCACCTTGGAGTATTTTGTAGCTGGGAAGGGGCTTTTCAATGCCATGGCCACTACCCACTGTGGGGTCCTGGCAAGGAGGAGGTTCAAGACCCAGGAGAGATGAGGGGAGGCAGGAAGGGAAGGAGGGTGGGAGGCAGAGGCCAGGCCTCCCGCTGGAGTGGACTCTCTCCCACCCCATGATGCTTCCTTCAAGCCCCCTGCCCAGTGTCCAGGGGCCCTGGGCTGGGTCCCAGGAGTCAGGGAAGCCCACCCCTCATAATCCCCCTGGCATCCTTTTTCTTTAACAGCTTTATTGAGATGTAACTTGCAGATCATAAAATTCACCCCCTGGAAGTGGACAAGTTAGCGGTGTTTGGTGGACAGGTTAGTGGTGTCTGGTGGACTCTCTGAGTTGTGAAGCCACCAGAACATTCCAGGCCTAGAACACAGTCCTGACCTCGAACCCCATCCAGACCCTTGGCCTGTCATTGCTGGACCCTTTCCCCTCCCCGTTGCCCTGGCCAGGCCTGGTCGGCTTCCTCTGTGAATCTGCCTGTTCTGGACATTGGTGGGAATGGCCCCTCCACCTGTGGCTGGGCTCATCTCATGGGTTGAAGGTCCCCCTGCCAGGTGATAGCCCACTGCTGGTGTCCTGCTCATTCACCAGGGATGGGCCTGCAGGCTGCTCCTGCTTTGGGTCTGTAGAATCATCCATGACGAGGGTGGATGTGTGCCCAGGGGCCTCACTTCCCGTGGCCTCCCCTGGGACATGGAGTGCTAGCTGTCCCCACAGCTGCCAGGCTGCCTTCCGGAGTGGCTGTGCCATCTCTCGTCCCCCGCCCTCCTGAGCACCCGCTGTTCCACGTTGCCTCTGTGGACAAAGTGGACGTGGCCAGGAGGAGGGATCCCCAGGCCTCTCTCCCCACGACTGGTCCAGGAACAATCTTGGGTGGGCCAGGCTCCTACAAGCCTGTGACGTGAGGTTCCCCAGAGGCTCGGGATGGTGGGACCCCCCACCCAGAACCAGCACAGCACAGGCCTCTGGGGAGAGAGAAGGAGGCAGTAGCCCGCCTCTGAGCCCAGGTTGGAGGAGGGCCAGTGAGACCCCGGGCAGGACGGGTGGGGTGACCCGCAGTTGGGGAGAAGGGCCCATGGTGTGGAAACACCCAGCATCATTCAGAGTAAGTCCTGATTTCTTCTCCCCCAAAGAGAAAGCATCTACACATTGGGGGGAGGAAACTTGGTGGACTCTGCTCTCTTGGGCTGGACTTGGCAGCAGAAGGGCTCCAGGTAAGAATGTCACACAGTCATCAAAGGCGTCCTAGGGACCAGTGTGCCGGACCCCAGCCAGGTCCAGCCACGTGAGCCTCCCCTTCCCACAGCCCTCCAGACAGCCCAGGCCAGGGCATGCACACAGGCCCCAGAGAGGAGGGGGTTCCACAGGGCACATTCTCAAGGTGTAGCGTCCCAGAGGCCTGGAGGAGCAGCCCAGGCCCAAAGATGACCAGGTCCAGGAGGGGGTCTGCCCACGGGTGGCCTGATTGTGAGCACAGGAGGAGGGTGCAGCCAGAGGCCGCCCAGGATCCACACGGCCACCTGCCACCCCCTGTCTTCCAGACAGAGCGCTTTTCCTGTGGCTGGGGACACAGGGCTCCACTATTTCTTGTGACCACAGCACGACCTCACTGAATAACAGAGTCCCCCTACAGCATGGAGTTTCAGTCCCACCAACTGTGGGTGGCCTGGGCGTGTAGGCACAGCCAAGATGAAGGACCACTTCCTCTGTCCACCACACTCCTGAGGCTCATCTCAGGCTGCAGATCCAGCACATGGAGCCAGAGCAAGCAGTGGTCAGTGGTCAGCCTCCTAGAAGTCAGAGAACGTGTGGAGAATGGCTGTGCTCTCTCCATGACTCCATGAGGCATCCAACAGCAGTCTCCAGGCTGTTTCCAACTCTGCGTGGCTCCATGGTGTACAGATCAGCCTGCCCTAGTGACTCCATGGTGTGTAGGACAGCAGTCCTCAGGCTGTGCCTGCCCTGGTGACTCCATGGTGTGTAGGACAGCAGTCCTCAGGCTGTGTCTACCCTGGTGACTCCATGGTGTGTAGGACAGCAGTCCTCAGGCTGTGCCTGCCCTAGTGACTCCATGATGGGCAGGACAGCAGTCCTCAGGCTGTGCCTGCCCTGGGTGACTCCATGGTGTGTAGGACAGCAGTCCTCAGGCTGTGTCTACCCTGGTGACTCCATGGTGTGTAGGACAGCAGTCCTCAGGCTGTGCCTGCCCTGGTGACTCCATGGTGTGTAGAACAGCAGTCCTCAGGCTGTGCCTGCCCTGGGTGACTCCATGGTGTGTAGGACAGCAGTCCTCAGGCTGTGTCTACCCTGGTGACTCCATGGTGTGTAGAACAGCAGTCCTCAGGCTGTGCCTGCCCTAGTGACTCCATGGTGTGTAGGACAGCAGTCCTCAGGCTGTGTCTACCCTGGTGACTCCATGGTGTGTAGGACAGCAGTCCTCAGGCTGTGCTTGCCCTGGTGACTCCATGGTGTGTAGAACAGCAGTCCTCAGGCTGTGCCTGCCCTGGTGACTCCATGGTGTGTAGGACAGCAGTCCTCAGTCTGTGCCTGCCCTGGGTGACTCCATGGTGTGTAGAACAGCAGTCCTCAGGCTGTGCCTGCCCTGGGTGACTCCATGGTGTGTAGGACAGCAGTCCTCAGGCTGTGTCTACCCTGGTGACTCCATGGTGTGTAGGACAGCAGTCCTCAGGCTGTGCCTGCCCTGGTGACTCCATGGTGTGTAGGACAGCAGTCCTCAGGCTGTGTCTACCCTGGTGACTCCATGGTGTGTAGGACAGCAGTCCTCAGGCTGTGCCTGCCCTGGGTGACTCCATGGTGTGTAGGACAGCAGTCCTCAGGCTGTGTCTACCCTGGGTGACTCCATGGTGTGTAGGACAGCAGTCCTCAGGCTGTGCCTGCCCTGGTGACTCCATGGTGTGTAGAACAGCAGTCCTCAGGCTGCACCTGCCCTGAGTGACTCCATGGTGGGCAGGACAGCAGTCCTCAGGCTGCATCTGCCCTGGGTGACTCCATGGTGTGTAGGACAGCAGTCCTTAGGCTGCGCCTGCCCTGGTGACTCCATGGTGGGTAGGACATCAGTCCTCAGCTGTGCCTGCCCTGGTGACTCCATGGTGTGCAGAACAGCAGTCCTCAGGCTGTGCCTGCCCTAGTGACTCCATGGTGTGTAGAACAGCAGTCCTCAGGCTGTATCTGCACTAGTGACTCCATGGTGTGTAGGACAGCAGTCCTCAGGCTGTGTCTGCCCTGGGTGACTCCATGGTGTGTAGGACAGCAGTCCTCAGGCTGTGTCTACCCTGGTGACTCCATGGTGGGTAGGACATCAGTCCTCAGGCTACATCTGCCCTGGGTGACTCCATGGTGTGTAGGACAGCAGTCCTCAGGCTGTGCCTGCCCTGGGTGACTCCATGGTGTGTAGGACAGCAGTCCTCAGGCTGTGTCTACCCTGGTGACTCCATGGTGGGTAGGACATCAGTCCTCAGGCTACATCTGCCCTGGGTGACTCCATGGTGTGTAGGACAGCAGTCCTCAGGCTGTGCCTGCCCTGGGTGACTCCATGGTGTGTAGGACAGCAGTCCTTAGGCTGTGCCTGCCCTGGGTGACTCCATGGTGTGTAGGACAGCAGTCTTCAGGCTGCACCTGCCCTGAGTGACTCCATGGTGTGTAGGACAGCAGTCCTTAGGCTGCGCCTGCCCTGGGTGACTCCATGGTGTGTAGAACAGCAGTCCTCAGGCTACATCTGCCCTGGGTGACTCCATGGTGTGTAGGACAGCAGTCCTCAGGCTGTGCCTGCCCTGGGTGACTCCATGGTGTGTAGAACAGCAGTCCTCAGGCTGTGCCTGCCCTGGTGATTCCATGGTGTGTAGGACAGCAGTCCTCAGGCTGTGCCTGCCCTGAGTGACTCCATGGTGTGTAGGACAGCAGTCCTCAGGCTGTGCCTGCCCTAGTGACTCCATGGTGTGTAGAACAGCAGTCCTCAGGCTGCACCTGCCCTAGTGACTCCATGGTGTGTAGGACAGCAGTCCTCAGGCTGTGCCTGCCCTGGGTGACTCCATGGTGTGTAGGACAGCAGTCCTCAGGCTGTGTCTACCCTGGTGACTCCATGGTGTGTAGGACAGCAGTCCTCAGGCTGCATCTGCCCTGGGTGACTCCATGGTGTGTAGGACAGCAGTCCTTAGGCTGTGCCTGCCCTGGGTGACTCCATGGTGTGTAGGACAGCAGTCCTCAGGCTGTGCCTGCCCTGGTGACTCCATGGTGTGTAGAACAGCAGTCCTCAGGCTGCACCTGCCCTGAGTGACTCCATGGTGGGTAGGACATCAGTCCTCAGGCTGTGCCTGCCCTGGTGACTCCATGGTGTGTAGGACATCAGTCCTCAGGCTGCGCCTGCCCTGGTGACTCCATGGTGTGTAGAACAGCAGCTCTCAGGCTGCGCCCTTCCCTTTGTGACTCCATGGTGGACAGAACAGCTGATTTCAGCCTAACCCTGAGTCACCTCATTTCATAAAGCCCCAGTTTGCCCTGAGCTGCTATAATCAGGGCAAGAACTCCACCTTGTTTGTGCAAATCAACAGCCACCATCTGCCTGGCACCATCATAAGGCACATGCTGATAAATAAATTGATCATGCTCATCAAAATGACCACCTGTGACTTACAGATTAATCAGAAGCACATGAATGTGTGGGTGTATCAAACTCATATTGGAAAAATCAGGCCCAGGAGCTAGTGGAACCACCTCAGGATGCAGCCCCTCACTCGAGACCCACAGAAGGAGGGGCACCTGAGCCTGGACACAGCAGCACGCTGACCCTGTCACCTGGTCACTCATCACAGCCTCACCCAGGAATGTCACCACAGCAATGAACCTTCAGTTCTCTGTCAGGGGCTTCAGCAGAGCAGCTTCTCCTGCCAGTGACTACCATGTAAGTCCCGCTCCAAGCTGACACCTCAGGCTGACACTCCAAGCTGACATGAGACTGGCACTCTCTGGACCTTGGCCTAGAATAGGTTCCTGTGCTCCGACGGCCCTGCGCCCTGCACAGGTTCTCGGTGGTTCCTAATCTCATCCGACCACCTGTGCTGACCCTGTCTGTACCTGCTATCTGCCTCCTGAAGCCTGAGGCCGCCACACAGTTCCCAGCCTCTCTGTAGCCTGTACATATAGTTGTGTAGAGTGCGTTGTGTGACTTGAGCCTTACAGATGTAGAAATCAAGACTGAATGACCCTGTGACTGCCCAGCTTGACACCAGGGACCCACACGTCTCCACTGAACTGCCACTGATGAGAGTGAGGATGAACTCATTCAGTAAGTTCTGACGCAGTGGAGGGACAGAGACGTGTCTGGTCTGTTGGTGACCTGGCTGGCTCATGACAGCAAGAAAAGCGGCAGGACGGCAAGGCTCACCCTCCCAGGCTGTCCACGCCCACGCAGGCGGTCGCAGGGTCGGGGGACATCCATCTTACTGACACTCCCTTTTATGGTGAGTTTCTTGTTTGTGTTTTGTTGTTGTTGTTTTAAGTGAAATGTGACGTCCGATCACCGAGGACACCAGGACTACGGGTGCAGCCGGGCGAGCCCCGCGGCCCTTCTAGGCGTGCACCCTCTGAACGTCGCACAGACACAGTTATATAGTCGGCATTCTTCACTCGGCCTTGTCTCCTTCAACCTCCGTTTGTGAATTCCCACGGAGCTTCTGCAGGAAGCTGGGATTGGTGGATTTTACTGGTGAAGGGGAGTCCTGGGAACGGACTGGCCTCGAGCTGGACCCGTCCTGCAGCTGATGGACATCCTGGCCATCTCCATCACGGGCTGGGCCTTCTCGCTGTGTCTGCTCTGTGGCGGGGCACTGTTCTGCTGAGCAGAGTCACAGGAGACCACGTAGGAAGGGACACCGATGGTCTTCCAACATGCCTGGGCCAGCGTGCGTCCTCGGCCCAGCACAGGAGCCCCGGTTTCCTCTGATCCCCACCAGAACCGTGCCCGGTGCTGTCCTGGACACGCCTGCCCTTGGTGGAGCAGGTGGTATGGGTGGTGTGCTCCTGTGGCTTCAGTGACTTTGGTCACATGTGAAGTTGGGCAGGAGCCCTTTTTTCTGCCACCTGCCACCTGCCGCCTGCTGGAGTCCACCGGGGCCTGTTTGCCCATCTCTGCTCGGCAGAGGGCTGATTTACAGGGATCTTTATTCCAGATACAAGTCCTTTGTCACACGCCTGTGTTGAAATATCTCTGTCCCCTGTGGCTTGTCTTTCCACTCTCTTGGTGGTGTATTTTTGAAAAACTAACGTCCTTAATCTTTGTGTCAGTTTTTAAACTTTCCCTTTGTGGTTAGAGATTTTCTGTCCTGAATAAAATACCTCTGAAGTTATTTGATAGCTTATAATTTGATCTAAAGCTCCTGTTTCTACCTCCACATTGGGGTTTGTAATTCCCCCAACATCGATTTGTTTTTTTTTTTTTTCTTTCTTGTTTTTTTGTATGATGAAAGCCAAGTTGACTTCTTGACTTCTCGTTTTCTCATAGGAAGGTCCCTTCGTTCCCGGAATGTGTTAAAGTTGATTCTTTCCCCATTTCTCGGCACAACCACTGCTGTTGTTAAGCCAAAGGTCAGAACACGCCTGGACTTGTTTCTGGGCCCCTTGCTGGGCTCCGTGGGCCTGCGTGGGCCTACGCCAGGTTCCGTGGTCCCATCCCTGCAGATCTGTAGCGAGCTCTGCACTGAGTGGAGCCGTCTGCCCCTTGCTCCTGAGCAAGGCCATCTTGCCTTCACGTATGTGATGTCCAGCATCACCAGAAAGTGGGAATTTAACTGATAATGCAGTGAATCTTCAGGCCATCAGCACCAGGCCACGTGGACTGCCTGTGACTGTGGGCTGGACTTCCTGTGTCCGGTCTTAGGTCTCCTGGTCCCTGTTTGAAAGCTTCCTGCACAGAGGATGAAGGGCGCTCTGGTTCCAGTCTCAGCTCTTTGACTTCAGTGCTGTGCTGCAGATTTTCAACCGCTCCCTTTTTAACTCCTTGTGACTTGTTTTAGAAGCACCTTTGGGTTTTGTAAACTGCTCATCCTGACAGCTGATTCCTGGAGTCCCTGGAACTGCCTACGGTCAGTCGTGTCTTCTGAGGAGGGCAGCTCTGTCCACCTCTCCCAACCTCCTGGGATGTGCTGTCTCCTCAGGAGGCGGCCACAAGCCTCCTCGGAGGGTGGCTGCTTTGCCATGTCCCTGACAGTCCCCACAGCACCTGCGGATCTTGCCTCTCCTCCTCATGAACTGCTTCATTCAATCGCGTCCTGACATGAAAAGAAAGAAGAGCCAACAGCAGCACAGACACTCAGGAAGCCTGCAGTCCCTGGGAGCCTGAGGACACCACCCTGTAAGGACCTGAAGGTCACTCCAGGAGTTTTTCCCTGGGACACTTTGCTGTCTCAAAAGCAGCTGGCAGTCCCCAAGAGGACTGGCTGCTGTCCACGCACCCCAAGTCCTAGGGAGCAGCCCTCCTGTGTCCCGAGACCAAGTCCATGCCCTCTGCAGGCCTAGGCCTGACCTGTGCCCTATATTGTTGGGGTGACTGCCCAGCCCCCAGATGTCTTTTAGTGACCGGCAAACCTCACGGCAGAGAGGCCTCCAAACTGGCTCATGTCGTGGGGTTTCTGTGGCTCCTGGGGCTGGGCGGGCTGGTCTGTGCCCCCAAGCAAATCTCTTAATGTTCTGTCTGGTCATCCTCAGTGGGACAGGTGGCCCCAACACCTAGACGGCCATTGCAGAAGTCACTGATCCCACTGACCCAACCCTCACTGACCCAACTGGAACGCCACCCATCCGTCCGTCTTGTGTGGCTGGGATCCCAACAGCACAGAGGGGTGAGTCACAGAGGAAAAGGTTTGTTTGGTGCATTGTTCTGGAGGCACAAGACCCGGAGGCACATTTGGTGACAGTTGTGTGTTTGATGCTGGGCTGGAACTCGGGGCTGAAACGTGCCACTGAGGCACAGCCCAGCCCTGCTGATGCCTGCTTCTGGCCCTGGGCATCACTTGGCAAGAGACAGGGACATGTGTGACTCTGTGTGTGTGAGTAAATGTTTGTGAGTGTGTGTGTGGGGGTGTGTGAGTGTGTGTGTGTGTGTGTGTGAGTGTGTTTGTGAGTGTGTGTTTGTGAGTGTGTGTGTGGGAGTGCATGTTTTTGAGTGTGTGCGTGTGTGAGTGTGAGAGTGTGTTTGTGAGTGTGTTTGTGTGTGAGTGTGTGTGTGAGTGTGTATGTGAGTGTGTGTGGGGGGGGTGAGTGTGTGTGAGTGTGTGTGTGGGAGTGCATGTTTGTGAGTGTGTGTGTGTGTGTGTATGAGTGTGTGTGTGCATCTACATGCGTGCATTCAGGTCTGGACTCTCCATCTTTTTAGAAAGCCCTCAGACTCACCCCTGGGCCCCACCCAAATGACTACCTGATGTGACTCCTGCCAAAGCCTCACCTCTGAACTGCATGGGGGACTCAGGTGTCCCTTCTGATGCCTCCCAACACAGGAAGCCTGGGGACATGCTGAGCCCTGAGTTGGCTCCTGCTGGAGGCTAGCTCCACCCCAGCGTGTCGAGTAGCTCTGGCCCTGAGAGCGGCTTGCTCCTCTCCCGGAAGCCCTGCGCAAACCGTGGAACCGTCTGGAGCTGCCCACAAGGCCCTTCCAGCAGAGGGGACCCTGGGAGTCCTCTGGGAACAGGGTGTCCTTGTAGGGGAAGGGAGCCCCATTAGGTGGGCAGCTTGCTTTCCAGTTGGGACCTGGCTGGAAGGACACATCCTCTGACCTAATTTCATAACTCCTGCTGGGAGCCCCAGGCGCGTAGGAAGTGGGTGAGCCCTGGGGAGTTGGGAAACCAGCCCAGGCCAGGGCGGCCCCCGCCTATAAAACCTGGGGCCTCTGCCAGGTCACAGAGGAGGACCGGGGCTGAGCAGAGTCGCCATGGCCCCAGGGCTCACTGTCCTGCTCGTCTTGTTGCTGTTCATCAAAAACCCAACGGTCCAGGCTGAAGACACCTGTCCAGGTGAGCCAGACTCACTCTCTGGTCCTGCAAGTGGGTGACCACCCACTCATGGCCCACCTACCTAGTGTCCCTCTTCACACATCTTCTTACAAAGACTTGAAGCTTGACTTCCTCCTTGGACCAGGTGCTGGAGGTACGGAGACCCTGAGTGGCAGGCCCAAGGTCGAGGGGCAGAGGGCAGGCCGCTTCCAGGGGGCGCAGCCTGTGGAGTGCCTGACTGTGGTGCTGAGACGGCAGGAAGGGCCCTGGACTTTGCAATGGCCCTGGACTTTGCAATGAGACTCCCTCATCCTGGGACTGCCGCACTTCCTCAGGGAGTCTGTAGGGAGAGCAGGGGTCCCGGTCGGAGCTGGGCAGGGCTGGGGGCCAGGAGCCTCCATCACCACTCTTACCCCCAGGGGAGGTCATTCCTGAGGACAGAGCAGCCTCCTCCACACATAGCGTGTGATGGAGGAAGTGCAAACAGAGGCCTGCAGCCTGCTCCAGTGGGAGGAGGCTGGAAGGACAGAAGGAATACCGCCTAGCTGGCCACTGCCATGTCCAGGCACAGCCCTGGTCCGTGGATCAGATGTCCTCCTAGGACATACTTGCTTTCTAATCAACAACAATATTTTTCAAAGAAAACTATCTCTGGTTCCGGCTGTGCTCTGTGTCCTTGGGTCAGATGTGCCCCCTCCCCAGGGACCTAGGAGACCCCTCCCCACCCATGCTCAGTTCCCGAGGTCCGGAGAGAAAATGTCCCCTGGACCCAGCTCTCTGTTTCTTAGAAATGCTGATCACTCCTTACCATCTACTGTTTCCCAGCCTGCCCGAGTCTGGCGTGCCCAATCTTCTGTTTGGCTCTTCCCTCTGACCTTGCCACACCCTATGCTCATCCTCCTTGGTGCTGAGGAAACCAAGCGCTCGGCTGTGACCAGCCCCATAACACACAGCCCTGGGGAGCTGGGCTGTCCCTGAGTTCCTCTGCCTCACCTCCAGCCCGAGTGAGGACACACCACTTCCCCGTGGGAGGGGACCTCTCTTCCAGGCCAGCCCTCCGGCTGAGCGGGTAGACTGAGGTGACAGGTGCCCTTGAGTCCAGGCACCTCAGGCCAAGCTGACGACCCCGCCCGACATTGTGCTTTCCTGCAGAGGTGAAGCTGGTGGGTCTGGAGGGCTCCGACAAACTCACCATTCTCCGGGGCTGCCCCGGGCTGCCCGGCCTCTCGGGGCCCAAGGGAGAGGCTGGCGCCAAGGGAGAGAGAGGTGAGTGCCGGCCGGTGGGTGGCTGGCCGTGTGGGCAGAGGGGCACCAACTCTAGCTCTGCTGACATTGGGTGCCAGGCTGGGCGACCCTGGCCTTGGCCCCTGCTAGGGTGAGTGGCGAAGCTGACTGCCCGGGTGCCACCGGGTTCTGAAAACGCTGCAGGAGGGGCTCCCCCGGGCACCTCACGAGGTTTGAGGGTCTCAGCAGGTCGGCTTCCAGGCCGGGATCCTTACCGGGTTTACTCGGCTTCGGCCAGACTTCCCGATCCTGGCACCTCCATGTCCCCACCTGAAGATCAGGGTCCACTTCCTTCTCAGCCCATCTTAGATGACAAAATCGGGGGTCCTTTCTCAGCTCACACCCCAGTGAGAGTGGGGCAGCCGCCAACCCAGGGCTGCTTCAGGGCACAGCAGGGTCCCAGCTTCAAGCTGCAGTCCGAGCCCTTGTCACGGGGCAGACGCTGTGCGGGGGCCTCGCTGCCCCGACCTGGCCCAGGAAGCTCAGCAGGGAGCTGCCTTGCCGAGCCCCCCAAGCCTGGAGGTGTTCAGGGAGGTGCCTGGCAACACTGAGTGGGGACGGGACCACCGTGGATGACCAAGCTTGACCCATGCAGTCTCTGAGTGTCCAGGCCTGAGGTCTGAGTGGGCAGCCCCAGTCAGACCCTGTGTGTGACCGCTGTCCGAGATGGACCCACACATGCTGGTGGCACTGGTCTGGAGGCCATGTGGCTCCTCTGGTCAGAACACCCAGGAAGGGCTGTGTGATCCTGTCACCATCTCCACTGTGTCCAGGGCATGGGGCGTGACACAGAGCCACATCCTCCTACATGGGACACTGTGGGAGAGGCCTGCCCTTCTCTGTGTGGTGGCCCCCTAGTCTGAGGATCTCTGAGGATCCAGTTCCTGTCCCAGGACTGAGGCCTCACTGGACAGTCCAGCTCTGTGAGGCCTGTGTGGCCCCAGGTTCGGTATCTACAGAGGGTGGGGCCCAGATTGCACCCTAAGAGCAACAGTGAGCCAGCTGAAGGCCCCGTCTGGGGCTCCGGCTCGTGGTCAGCAACCGTGGGCTTCACCGGTGTTCTTCCAGCTTTTGCCAGGCTGAGCCCCAGCTGACCGTCCAGAGGACGGCTGGGCTGCGGGGAGGGTCGAGGCTCGTTGCCCGGGCGTCCATCTCAGGTAGAGCTGTGCAGGTGGCACTTCCTTCCCTGGTGTGTTTGGAATCTGCAGGAGAGCGAGGCACCTCCGGAGCCCCTGGGAAAGCAGGACCACCTGGACCCAAAGGTGACGGTGTCATCCAGCTGAGTGGGGCTGAGAGGACCTCAGTCTGCCTGGAAGACGGGGTGGGGTAGAGGCAAGATGAGGGCCCCCTGCCCCACCAGCACCTGAGCCCCGCAGTCCCTGCAGGACCACGACCGGGAGCTGCCCCGGGCCAGAGGCTGGATCTGCCCAGCTGGCCACTGACCTCACCGACCTCCCCAAGCATCGCCTGCCCTTGCGCGGTGCCCAGGCAGCTACTCCCCCCTCCGTGGGCCTGGGGGCTCCCAGCATCGGCATCTCATGCTCTGCCTGTCTCCAGGAGACCGCGGGGAGAAGGGGATGCCAGGAGAGAGAGGTGAGCCTCAGCCCCGGGTGCCCGCGGGCTCTGTCCAGGGCAGGAAAAGGCAGCGCTCTCGGGCCTCAGCTGCCCCACGGCCTCCCCGGGGGTGGGTGAGGGCCTCCACCCACATTCCCCTTGTCCAAGCAAGGAGCAGAAGGGTGGAAGGGGCCCGGACATGCTTGGTCCTCCCAGTGCCCGCTGCCAGCACCCAGGTCTGCCACAGTCAGCCTAAGCGATTGGCAAGACGAAGGTGGCGCTGCTGTGTGAACTTGAACGTTTGAGAGCTTTCGACTCTTGTTCTGTTTATGCTCACTTATTTTTTTAAAAAATTGTAAAATCAGGAAAAGCAGAAATACAAAACTCTAAGACATAGTCGTGTGCTCTGTCTACAACTAAATACTGCACGATGAGGACACAGAGCCGAGTCCCAATGCTGGGGACACCAGCCCAGCCAGCCGTCCGTCCCGAGGACAGGACAGTCGGTGCAGCGTAGGCAGACAGGATGGACCGGGCTGGACCCAGCTCACCCTGCTCTTTGATGGGGGCCCAAAGAAATGGCTGAAGCGGGAGAGTGTTTGTCACCAGGCCACCGAGGAAAGCAGCAGGTGGGGCCACGTGCTCCACAGAAGCAAGATCTAGTGACCACTGGCCAGGGCTGGACTGGCCGGTCCTGAAAAGACTCTGCTGTGTTCCTGGAGCAACTGGAGCTGAAGGGGACAGGGACGGTGGCTTCACACTAATGGCCAGTGTCCCTCTCCCCAAACAGGAGGTGCTGGGCACCCTCAGTCATGTGCCACAGGTGACCACTCCACCCGCCCTGTGCCTGAGCCCAGCAGCCCCGGGCCAGCTGCAGACCCACGGCCACAGTCCCAGGATGGAGCGGACACTTCACTCCCTGGATTACCTGAGCACCTGGCAGCTGTGGCTGGACAACCCTCTCCACGGCCACCTCGGGAAGACCTTGCGATGGACCCCAGGGGCCAGGAGGCTCCGGGAGGAGGCTGGGTGGTCCTGGAGGGGCAGTCAGGAGGCTGGCCAGGGCAGCACAGCTGGGCAACCTGGGGGGCTTCTCTGTCCCTGGCATAGGAGTCTGCCTGCTGTCCCTGCCTCCCCTCCTGGACCCATCCCACTTGATTCCCTGGTTCTCTTCCCAGGACCTCGGAGCTGTAAGGAGCTGCTCACCCGAGGCCACTTTCTGAGCGGCTGGTACACCATCTACCTGTCCAGCTGCCAGCCCCTGACTGTGCTGTGTGACATGCACACTGACGGAGGGGGGTGGACTGTGAGTCGGCCGCTGGGGCCCTCAGGCAGAGGCAGTGGCCTAAGAATCTCAGAGGCCAGGCTCTGCAGCTGGTGGGAGAACAGACCCTGTGGGATTCCATTTCCCTTGGTGCCTTTCGGCTCCTTCCTTCACTGAGGACAGAGACTGAGAGGTGATGGGGAGGTGACCCCTGTGGGTAAAAGCCCAGGCGATAGGAGGAGATCCCAAGAATTCCACTACCCTCCTGCTGTGTGACTTTGAGCTTGCTGCCTACCCTCTCTGAGCCTCCATTTCCTGAATCATGGGTTATCTGCAATGAGACCTTGTGGCATGCTCGGGGCTCCAGCCTGACGCTCTGAGAACTATCAGTCCCTGCTCCCCTTTGAGGCCGGGGTCCCTGCGCTGTGGCAGTCAGCCTGGACTCCCCTCGAGTCCCCTGCTGCTCTGCAGGTCTTCCAGAGGAGGCTGGACGGCTCTGTGGACTTCTATCGGGATTGGGCCGCGTACAAGCAGGGCTTCGGCAGTCAGCTGGGGGAGTTCTGGCTGGGCAATGACAACATCCAGGCCCTGACCGCCCAGGGTAGGCAGGCAGCGCTGGGCGAGGCTGGCCCTGGGCTGGACAGAAAGGACCCGCCCCTAGACCAGGGCTTCCAGGGCAGAAGCACCGAGCCCCATGACCCCAGGTGTCCAGTGTGGTCACAGGCAGGGCTCAGCTGTGACATTCCAGGACATGTGTCCCCTGTTGGGGTCTCCCAGAACACAAGACACAGGGTGGGACTTGCCCATTGTGGGCCACTGGCACCTGAGAACCCCAGATCATAGGGTGCAAGGACAGTGAGGTTGGGGACAGGCTTTGAGTCCCCTGCTGTCTCTCCTGTGGGACAGTGGCCTCCAGGACAGTGGCCCGACAGCTCCCCAGCAGCACAGCTCTCCCACCCGCTCTGATCCACATCTTGACTGCCCTGTGGCCAAATGGAAGAAGCCAGTCCCCTCTCTCCTGCCCTCTGCCCCGTGGTCATGGCGAAGTGTCCACACAAGTGCCCCAGGTCCTTGCAGGAGCCCCTGCCCACACAGCCCCTGTGCCCCGGTTGTCCAGGCCCCTCCCAGGGCGGGGCCCACGTGGCCTTTCAGCACCACCTGTGGGGGTGGGAGGCTGCCCAGGAGCCAGGGGCCACTCCAGGTCCTCCATGGCCCCGGGTCCTCAGACATGCCCCAGACAGCTTCCTCTGACTGCCCCCGTTGGCCGCTCATTGCCCCACACGGGGACCTCTCGTGACTGGTGGCATAAAGATCTAGGGGCTGAGACCAGACCGTCCCCACAGGAACCAGCGAGCTCCGCGTGGACCTGGTGGACTTTGAGGGCAACCATGTCTTTGCCAAGTACAGCTCGTTCAGGGTGGCGGGGGAGGCAGACAAGTACAAGCTCACCCTGGGAGCCTTTGTTGGAGGCAGTGCTGGTGAGCGTCCGCCTGGGGCCCAGGCTGAGGCTGAGAGTGGAGTGGGAGTGGGGAGGACCCGGCTGAGGGCCACCACTCAACCTGGTTTTCCCACCTGCAAAAGCAGATGCTCAGACCCATGTCCTTATGGAGTGTGGGGCCTAGGATGCAGTCAGCTGACACTCCAGGTCCATGTCCACTCCAGGGGGAGGGGGCCTGAGTGACTGCCCATCGTCACGGGTGAACCCCAGAAGAGAACAGTCATTTCCCATAGGTCCTTGGATCCCTGCTTCCCAAACATGTCCCTGGGACATCCTTTCCCAAAGGGACTCTGGCCTCAGGACTCTGGGTGGCATGTCCCACAGAGCACCTGTTTGGAGGGGTCCCAGTGCATGGTGCCCCCTGCGGCCACTGGAGATGGCTGTGCCTGAAGCCGACTTGGCTGCACGGGACCCAGTGCTGGATGGCCTGGGGAATCTCCGTGCCCGCAGCCTGGGTCCAGCTGCTCCGCCTGCTCGCTGTCCCCCGAGTCCCCTGGGAGGGCCGCGGGCAGGGAGCAGACTGCCTTCTGCAGGGGGTAAGGCTTAGTGGGTGAAGTGCCCCCAGTGGGAGCCAGAGGTGCCACTGCCCAGCATGGAGCAGGGTGGGTCCACGTGGGGGCTGTGCTGTGCCTCCCTGGGACCACCAGGCAGGTGGGGGAGAAGTCCATGGGAGAGGCACAGGAGAGGGGACAGCTCTGATGGTCCTGGGCAGCCCTGCGGGGAGCAGGCAGCGGGTGCAGGAGGGAGGCCGAGATGGCAGGGCCGGGAGGACCCAGGGCGGCTTCCAGCACCACAGAACCACGTTTTCCCCACGCAGGTGATTCTCTGACGTATCACAACGACAGGTTCTTCTCCACCAAGGACCAGGACAATGACATCAGCCCTTTCAACTGTGCCGAGAAGTACCATGGAGCCTGGTGGCACTCTCAATGCCACCTGTCCAACCTAAATGGCCTCTACCTCAAGGGTGACCACGAGACCTTTGCCGATGGTGTCAACTGGAAGACGGGGAAGGGGTACAATTACAGCTACCAGATGTCGGAGATGAAGGTTCGGCCCACCTAGTCCCCACAGGCCTCTCCCACCTGAGCAGGTGGGGAGGTGAGACCAGGACCACAGGGGGAGGGCAAGCTCACGCAGGCCCGTGGCTCACAGACAGGCAGCAGACCCAGGGGCCTGGCTGAGCCCCCAGCCAGAGTGGGCTCTGCCCCACTGAGGTCGGGTGCTGTTGCACCCTGGGGACAGCTGCGGACTCCCCTTTAGCATGGGGCTCCACTGGGTGCCCCTGACCAACCAGCCCACCCGCCCCTACACGTGACCAATAAAGCAGCCCCTTCGCTCACCAGAGAGCCACCCTGACACCCGCCTGAACGGAGTCTCCCTTCCTAAGGGGCGTCCCCGCAGAAGTCCTGCCTGCGTGTCCACTTCCCTGCCTGACTAGGTTTCATTTCCATTGTCATGGGGCCAAGGGACCCCAGTGTCTGCGTCGAAGTCACAAACCTTCAGCTGGTCCCAGCTACAGGGCCACACGGCCTCCCCTCTCCCCACGGCCTGCGGAGCCCTTGGTCTGGCCCTTCAGCCCACACCAGACCTCACTGGACAGACCAATCTGAGGAGGCTCTTGTGCCCAGAAGGCTGCAGAGCCGACTCCTGGTTCTCGAGGGGCAGGGCTTCAAGGCCTTCCCACCTCTGGGCCCCGGAACGGGGCTCTAGGAGCTCAGAAGGTCAGGAGCGGCCAGGCAGCCCTTTCAGCAGACGACCTCCCTGGTCCCAAAGCTTCAGAGCATATTCCTGGCTTGCCACCTCCAGTGCCAAGCTCTGTCCCCTGGTGGGGTGACCCCACCTCTCCCTCCTGAGCCCCCTCTTGACTCATGGCCCCTCACTCACCTTTAAGGACACTTGGGAACTTGGAAGCTCTCATCAAAGGAGCGGGACTGAGTGGGAGCCTTCCATTGTCATTGGGCCAAGGGACCCCAGTGTCTGTGTCCGATAATGGCAGCCCCCCGCCCCGGGAGCTGACGGAGCCATCTCCAGAGCTGGCCTGCCCTGCCCAGTGCCCGGTTCCTCCTGGGACCATGGGCCTAACTCAGTTGACCTGAGCAGACATCCTGGGAGATGGTGGGTGGGGTCTCCCTGTCTCAGCCAGGGAGAACTTTCTCTAGAGGACTGAGGAAGGGTGAAGGCTGGGGAAGGAGGGGTGGCCAGGTCAAGTCCAGGACTCTGCTTACCAAGACGTTCAGAGAGGAAAGGAAGGGCGCGGGGAACGGGCCTGTGTCTAGACTCTCAGCCCCGCCTCCCCGGGTCACCACGCAGTTAGTGCCTTCAAACAGCGGGATCTGGTGACCTGGGGTTCTGTAGGTCAGGAGCCACCAAGGTCGTGCGGAGCTACTTGCGGTGGGTGGAGAGGGCTGGCTCCTCGGGGAGAGAGAGAGGTCTATCTGGAAGCTCAGTCAAACATGCCTAGCAGGGCGGGGTGCCCCTCCAGGCAGAGCAAGGCCTCGTTCGAGCCCTGGGTTCCCAGCACCCTGCACAGGACGGGATGAGGTCTGAACAGAAGCTTTGCTGAAGCCGGCAGCCCACATTCCTATAAAAGGTCCTCCTCCTGATGACTTACTGGGTAGACGCCGCTCATAACCAAAACAAGTGCTGCTCCTCACTCCGCAGCCCCTGAGTCAGAAAGACCCTCAGTGCCCAGTGTAGGGACTCGGGGACTTTTATACTGCTGGTCGCATCACGGTGGAGGCACTAGATCAGGAAATATCAGGGTATGCAGTTAAGGGCAGCAGACACACACCGTCGCTCCCAGACGGTTCCCCTCTGTGGCCTGGAAGTGTCACTGAGTGCACCCACAGGAGCCCTGAGCTGAAGCAACCCCAAGGCCACTCAGGAGGACACTGGGTCAGGCCTGTGGGGACCCCTTCAACTTCTCCACGCAACGCAAGGAGGCAGCTGCACCCCTCGACACCCCTGTGACTCGGCTTTCCCGGCTGCAGCCCCAACTCCTGAGAGGAGGCGGCTTCCCCTGGCTCAGGGTTCAGAGGTCAGGCCTGGGTCGGCTGGTCCAGGGCTGAGACATCTTGGCAGAAGGGCACAGCGGAGGGAGCTGCCCAGCTCACGGCAGCCAGGGAGCAGAGAGCCAGGGGCTGGGGAGAGGATGGCCCAGCAGGAAGTGACCTGCTTCCCCCAAGCTGCCACCTGCAGCAGGCCATCCAGCCCCCGTGGATGACTGCACACCGGACGAGTCCAGGGTCAGAGCCCTCAGATCCAGCCAGCCCTGACCAAGCCTTCAGCACAGGAGCTGCCGGGGACATCTTTAAAATGGTCTGAATCATTTTTAAAGAAACAGAGATGCTCAGATCCAAGGATAGGAGTGACACAGAAGTCTTTCCCTGGCATCCAGTGTCCCTGACTCAGTGACTGCAGGGAGAGGTCCCCATATCCCCAGGGACAGCAAGGTCCCATTAAGGCCACAGAATTACAGCTTTTATATTTAGGAGTCTAGATGGGCTGGGTATTTCATAATCTTATAATGCATAAGGAATCTGGCCTATTATCAAAAAGGTCTCATACGTCCGACTGAAATATAGAGCTGACTAATTGACTGAGTCTTACGACTGGACTTGTAAACCTTGGTGCTTTATAGCCTGCTTTGGAATCTGAGAGACGTGGGGTTCATTGCATTTCTAGACTAGATTCTTACACTTCTAAACACTGATTCCCAGAAGGTCTGCTCCGCAGAGAGTCGGGTGACCAACACTGCCACCTTTCATACGTGACCTTCCTCATGTTGCATCTTCCTCCCTGGACTCTGAGGAATAGCAGGGGCCCTGGACCTGCGGCTGGGGGGTGGGAGAAGGCCTGGCCACCACTCTGCCTGCTGGACATGCTGACATGTGGTTCTCACCATGGCTCACCATCAGAGTCCCCAGAAAGTTGTCTAAAACATCAGATTCCAGCTATTTCCCCTGACAGCTGGGTTTCCCAGGACCGAGGAGGGCCCATGACAGCATTTTTGGTCTCCCAGGTGGCTCTGATGGGCAGTCAAGTTTGGAGTCACACGTGTGCCCAATCCAGGGAGCTGTGTGGCCCGCAGGGTGCCCGTGGTCCAGCGATGAGCCCCACCCCAGCCGCCACAGTGCAGCTCCTGGTAGAGCAGATGGCTGGGCTGGGAACAGCGGGTCGAGGGAGTCAGGGTAAAGAGCTTCCTTCGAGCCCCACGGGCACAGCCTCCAGAAAAGGCCAGGCCACAGGGTCAGCAGAGGCAGCCCCCTGTGTGCAGGCCCACGGCTTCTCTGTTCTGCCCACTTAGTGATGGGAGGATGGCCAAGTGCCCAGACGTAGGACGGGCAGTCAGGGCTGCGCCTGCTGATGTGGTTCTGTTCTTGACTCCTGTGTCCTAGCTGCAAGCCCAGGAACCTTGAGTCTCAGAGCACTCCCAAGGTCAAGGTCAAGGTCAGCTGTCATGACGGCACAGCTGCCCTGGGAAGAGGAAGGTCTGCAGGGCTGGGAGCAGCTGCCCTGGCCACACCATCCTGTGGCATCTTAAGGTGGCAGTGGCGGGCTAGGCCTGAAGGTCTCCAAATGCAGCTGAATGGACATGGGTCTGTCGGGAGCCGCTGGGACACGGAGTCTGGGTCTGTGGGGGATGGAGCCGAGCGCTGGGATTTGATGACCTGCATTTCAACCCTGATTTCATCATAGAGCACTTCTCGCCACTGAAGACCCAGCACTCTGGGGCCCTGCGTGCCACCTTGGACAGAAGGCATTTCAGATGGTTCCTGGTCCTGCTGGCTTCCTGCCTGGGACTTTCACCACATCTTGTGGTGGGCGGTGGGGCGCCCAGCCTCGGGCCAGCTCCAGGAATGGCTCATGAGCCGCCCCCCACCCATATGCCTCAGGCTGACTAGTCATGGTGACAATGACAACCAGAGAAGCTCAAGTGCAGCTCAAGGACAGGGTAGGAGGCATCGCTGGCCGGGAGCCCAGAGGGTGTGGGGAGCTCCCAGCTCTGCCCTCGCCTGAGCGGCATCTCCCTCGCCCTTCGCAAGCCACCTTGGCAGCCGGGGTGGGAGGCCACCGCAGCTCATTCCCGCCCAGGTCCAGGTGGCAGTGAGCAGAGCAGGGCTCCCTGCAGGGGCAGGCCCCAGCTCCACCTCCACGTGCTCCCTCGCCTGTCTTCCTGAGGTCCCACTAGTTCACCTGACCCCGTCGTCTGCCTGTCAGCTCAGGCGACTTCCCTGGTCTGGCAGGACGGATTTTAACTCAGACTAAGACACTTAAAGAAAAATAAATGAGGCGCCTCGAGGCGCCCGCAGGCCGCTCTGCGCAGATGTCAGGCCTTCTCCACGGCCGGCCGCCGGTCAGCCTCCCGACTCTTTAATCCCTTTGTCCTTTCTCTCCCTGACAACCACGGGGCTCTCCTTCTCCTGGTAACATCTCGTCAGAGGACCCAGAAAAACGAACCCACACTTTCAAATTGCTTTCCAAGCCCTCCCCTTGAGCCACCTGGACGTTCCAGCCACCACCGACGTGTGATCAGAGGCAACGCTTTTGTCAGACTCGAACCTCTGCCCTCCAACCTGCCATGGGGCTGCCAGGCCAGGACACCAGGGTGGCTCCTGGGGTACCGGCAGGAGTTGGCCTGAGGGCTGCCAGCTGCTAAAACCACAGACCCCACCCCACACTGCATGCAGCTTGGCAGGGGCCAGCGTTCCCCCCAACGTGGTGCGGGAGGTTCTGGGCCAGTCCTGGAAGACCCCTGGCCTGGCCTCTGTGGGCCTCCCTCATCGACTCTCCAGGGTGCGGCCCCAGCTAACCACAAGGCATTCAGAACTGTGGCTGTCCCGCGTCCTCGGGAGGACAGAGGTTGACAAGAACGCACAGCGCCCTCTCTGCCTCACAGTTGCGGCAAGGACACCTTTCACAGAAGGCAACGTGGCCAGGACGCTCCTAGCGTGAAGAGAGCAGGCCTGGGGAGTCCTGTCCTTCCCCAGAGATGCCATCTGAGAGCCTGCAGGAAGGTGGCCTTGCCCTCTGAGCCACTGTCTGGAGGCCCGCTGGCCCGAGGGCAGGGAGGATGTGACTAGGGGATCTGCCTCCCCGGCATTCAGAGAACAGGTCCCCTGCTGAGCCCAGTGCTGTGCCCCCTAGAGTCCCGCTCCTGGGGCCTCCCTGATGCCACGGGAATGTCTCACCCCTGGTGAGAGCAGGAGCTCCTGCCGGGCACGATCCACACCCTGGGCCCCGGGAGGATGCTCCAGGAACCAGTGAGCTGTGGTGCATCCGCATCTTTCCCTGCTCACTAACTCGTGCCATTTTTAATGGGAAAGAGCCAGTGACACCCAGCAGTGTGCCTTCCCTGACCTCGAGGATGGGGACCCAGGTTGGAGGTTTTCTTCTCTGCGGCCAGTGACTGGGGCCACTGAGGCTCCTCTCAGTTGACCCACTGTGACACCCAACTTCAGGCACCTGCAGATGGTGTGGTGCTCTGCTGGGCCTCCTGTGGGTGTTCCCAGAAATCATCGTGGGAGTCCTGAGTGGCAGGATTGCCGCAGTCCGGCTGCGCACAAAACCACAAGCCACTCCAGCAGGAACAAACTCCATTTCCAAAACTCCTGCGAACACCATGCACGCAGCCACACCAACAGGAAATCCCTCCTCCGGAAATCCCTCCCACCGCACCCCCCCCCAACCAATGGGAACTCTCCAGGAGTCCTGGGAGAGCTCCAAAGTAGCAGGCCGAGGCGGACAGCAGGGGGTCCAGCATCCAACCGAACACACATTTCAACACAACCATCACCATCCCAATGGCCCGCTGGCATCACCCCCCAACCAAAAATGCCATGCGTCACTCCCACTCGGCCACGGCTCCCAGCATCTCCCCCCTCCGTTCAATCAAGCACCAAACATGTGGCTTAGGGACGGTGCCTGTCTTAGGTTGTCCAGTACTACATAGGGTCCTTACCTGTCATCGGATGAGCTGACCTCAAGGCGTCAGCCTCCTATCTTAGGTTGGTACCATTGCAATTGGATCATACCCGTCACTGACTACTGGTCCAGCATACAGCCATACTTGTGGATAGGCCTATGCACCCGTGTTGGGGGGTGAGGTTCTTGCCTCACCTCTGTTGGCCCCCAAATTTAGCCTTGGTGCCAGTGGGGGGGTGAGGTTCTTTGCCTCACCTCTCTTGGCCCCCAAATTTGGCCCTGGTGCCAGTGGGGGGTTGAGGTTTTCTGCCTCACCTCTGTTGGCCCCCAAATTCCAGACCATCACTAGCAGAAGGGAGGAGGATACAGAAATGCCACGACAGTAAGCCAATTGATGGCTCCTTTGAAAAATTGTACCACCGGTGACACCATCAGCAAAGATACTCCAGCATTACCACAATTCGCTGCACCAACAAACAGTTCACAATGCATACAAGTGATATATAGTCCAGGCAAGTTCTGCAAGCAGTTCAAAGCAAAGGAATCTATCAATATGTCCATTTCCTCCCAAAGTAAATTGACTCCTTGATTGAGCATCACTTGTTGAGTTATTATTCATTGATGCATCAGTTTATACAGTTTGTTGTGATAACTATCGAAGAAGCTGTAGTTTGGTTTTATCTTTGTCTTCACCAGCACTGGGATGAAGATAGGAATTCTGGCAATGATGGCTAAAAAAATTATGTAACATTTCAACAGGTACTAAGGAAACAATTTTCTGAACAATTTACATTATCCTGAACAGAATTATTAAATATAATGAAAAGGAAAGGTGAAAGTAAACAAACAGATCTGCCAACCTCCCTATTTGTTCACATATTAAAACAATCCTCAACAGCTGTTTACCCAATTCAAACCAAACCATTCAAATCACGTGAATAAAAAAAGAATTCAGATCCATATTTTCATGAGCGCTCCTCATATATGATATATGGACATATGCACATACAGACATACAACACAAAACACAAGTGTGCACACATAACATACAACACATAAGATAATAGTAAAGGCCTTGTAGCTTTACACAGGTGAAATCTCCATTGCAATGTTTAAAAATTTCCACAGTCAAAAAATAGAACTGATCAGAAAAACATTAACCTAGGTCTGTATGAGCTCAAAAATAAAATAGAACTTTATGATGTGGGAAAGGCAATAATATAATAGATATTGAAAAAGGCATTCTGGTTACCACCTGGGTTTGACTCTTTTTTGATATCCCATCCTTTTTCCTGTAACTTGCATATGGGTCTGAAGGTATTCCCACAAGCAAGCCCCAAGGTTTTTTATATTTGAAATAGGCTTTAATGGTGTTCATTATTCATTAGCCTCCAAGTGTGGGAGAACCACTGTTGCAGATGTAAGAATAGCCAAGTTGGAGCTCTGGATATCAGCTGTTATGGATTTGAGCCAAGTCATCTTCTTTTTGGTCTGTAGAAATCGCTTTGTTAGTCTCTCTGGAATCCAAATCAGCTGCTGTTCTCCCTGTGGAAACACACAAACAGAACCCTGACTCCAGACAATCACTGGGTCAGGCCCTTTCCATTGTCCTGTTAGAATATCCTTCCAAAGTACCTTGGGCTTATGTACATTTTTTGGACACATATGCCTTTCTGTAGCACTAAGCCCTGATGAATCAAAATTTAAAAAGTTTAGAGTAAAAAGGGTTATTTTAAGTTTATCTTTGGGGGATATATACCCCTTTCCAATTCCCTCTTTGTGCTTTAATAAGAACATTTTAATAGTTTGATGAGCTCTTTCAACTATGCCTTGTCCCTGTGGATTGTATGGGATTCCTGTTATATGAGTAATGCCAAATGATGAGCAAAATTGTTTAAAAGAAGTAGAAGTATAACGAGGGGCATTAGGTTTTTAACTGTTTTGGAATGCCCACAGTGGCAAAATTTTGTAAGCAATGAGCTATAATATCTTTAGTTTTTTCTCTGGCATGAAGGAAGCCCATCAAAAATCCGGAAGAAGTATCAAGTGTAACATGCAAATATTTTGATTTTCCAAATTGTGGCAAGTGTGTGACGTCCATCTGCCAAATATGGTTAGGTATCAGTCCTCTAGGATTGACTCCAAGATTAACTTGTGGTAAAAAGGTCACACAATTTTGACATTGTTTTATTATTTGTCTGGCTTGTTCCTTAGTTATTTTAAAACGCTTTTGCAAAGTATTAGCATTGACATGGAACCTTTTATGAAAATTTATAGCTTCTTCTATTGTGGAGAAAATATGTATGTCATGTATAGATTTATCTGCTAAATCATTGCCCAAACTAAGGGCTCCAGGCAATCCTGTATGTGCCCTGATACGTCCTATAAAGAATGGATCTTTTACGTCCCAGATTAGACTTTGTATAGTGGAAAACAAAGAGAAAACAGTAGAGGAAGGGGAAATCCTACCAGCATCTTCAAGGGATACTATAGCATTAACTATATACTGACTATCAGAAAATAAATTAAATACAGAATCTTTAAACTTCACAAAAGCTTGTAATACTGCATTAAGCTCTACCTTTTGAGCTGATTGTTTGGGTACTAAAAATGTAAAAGTTTGATCAGGTGTAACTATTGCTGCTGTACCATTATTTGACCCATCAGTGAATATATTTGTAGCATTCATGATAGGTGTTTTTCTTGTCATTTTTGGAAAAACTACAGGATGCGAAGACCAAAAAGACAACAAAGGATTAGATGGTAAGTGGTTATCAAATGAAACATTAGATTTACACATGATTATTGCCCAAGTATTTAACTCATTAGCTAACTCATCAATTTGGTCCATAGTATATGGAGTAATAATTTTATTGGGAGAAATTCCAAACACTCCCTTTGCTGCTCTTATTCCTTTGAGTATTAATTGTCCTACAGCCTCAGGATACTTAGTAAGAATAGTGTTAGGAGAATAAGATAAATGTATCCACAATAATGGACCTTCTTGCCAAAATACTCCTGTAGGAATATTTTTTGTTGGTAGTACAATAAATAATAAAGGCAAACTTATATCAATTCTATCCAAATGCATATTTTCCATATATGTTTCAGTAATTTTTAATGCCTTTCTTACTTCAGGCGTTAACATGCGGGGTGAATTTGGATCTGATGGACCTTTTAGGATATAAATAAAGGTCCCAACTCTCCTGTTGGTATGCCTAGATAAGGCCTTATCCAATTTATGTCTCCTAATAACTTTTGAAAGTCATTAAGTGATTTGAGTTGATCTACTCGTATTTGAATTTTTGGTGGACGGACCATGGTTGAGGATAATAGAACTCCTAAATTATTAATTGGAAGATTTAATTGTACTTTATTGCTATCTCTAGATTATAATTTTTTAATAAATTTGTAAGTGTGGCATAACATTCTAGCAATGTGTTTTTATCTTTATGTGCCAATAATACATCATCCATATAGTGAAATATTTGTAGTTCAGGATTTTGATTTCTAAGTGGCTGGATTGCTTTGTTAACATAAATTTTACACATAGTTGGGCTGTTAGCCATACCTTGAGGGAGTACTTTCCATTCATATCTCTGATCAGGACCTTCATGATTCAGTGCAGGAATAGCAAATGCAAAACGTGGACTATCCTCAGGATGAATTGGAATTGAAAAAAACAATCTTTAATATCTATAGCTAAAACATACCAGGTTTTTGGCAAAGCAGTCAATTGAGGAATCCCCGATTGAGCAGGTCCCGTAATAACCATCTCATTAGTAATGGCTCTTAAATCTTGTAATAATCTCCATTTACCAGATTTCTTTTTGATGACAAAAATGGGAGTATTATGGGGAGATACAGAAGGTTGTAAATGTCCTTCCGCTAATTGTTGTTTGACCGGGTCATGGGCAACTTGTATCTTTTCTTTAGTCAGGGGCCACTGAGGAACCCACACTGGTCTTTCTGATTTCCAAGTAATTTTTATTGTCTCAGTGACCCCTCCTGAAAACCCAATCCATGTCTGTCTGTTCCTTGATCTATTTGAATTGGTGCTGCTATACCTTATTCTTGTTCTCCTAATCTTTTTTCTTTCCTAAAACCTT
The DNA here is from genome assembly GCF_045843805.1 of Urocitellus parryii. Classification (NCBI taxonomy): domain Eukaryota; kingdom Metazoa; phylum Chordata; class Mammalia; order Rodentia; family Sciuridae; genus Urocitellus; species Urocitellus parryii. The sequence goes on along the minus strand of NC_135534.1, from coordinate 209,302,537 downwards.
GTATAGCCCTAGTAGTGGGCGCATTAGGATTGATGTTATTTGTTAATGTCAAACCTAATTGATCTAGGACATCTCGTCCCCCTAAATTTACAGGAAGATGATCCAATACATATGGCTGTATAGTTCCTTCACGTCCTTCAGGATCCTTCCAATCTAATACCATTACCGTTCTATGGGGATTAGTTGCCACTCCTAGGCCTTGAAGCGTTTGAGTAGCCTGTTGTAATGGCCAATGTTTTGGCGATTCTTGACGAGAGATGATGCTAAGGTCTGCACCTGTATCCAGTAGCCCATTAAATTCATGTCCTTGAATATTTAGTTTTAGCATTGGGTGAGAATCTAAATTTAAAGACAGCATAGCCCAATCTACACCTGTGGAGCCTAATCCCCTGGAACCTCTTTCTACAATACGACTGGAAAATTTATCATGCAGGCTGGGTATTATTAATAACTGTTCTATTCTATCTCCTGGTGAGATTACTGATATACCCCTTGGAGAACTGGCTATAATTTTTATTTCACCTTCATAATCGGGATCAATTATCCCAGGACTTATCATAAGTCCTTTTAGTGTAGAAGAACTGTGTCCCAATAATAAGCCTACTGTTCCTTGGGGAAGAGGTCCTTTTACTCCTGTGGGAATGATTTGAACTCCCATCTCTGGAGTTAGTACTGCTCTGGCGGAGGCGCAGATGTCCAACCCTGTGCTCCTTCTGGTTTGTCTGATGAGAGATCTGATGGATAATGTGTCCTGGGCACTACCCTGATGGTGTTGCTGGGTTCCTCCATGGTGTTTCTGGGTTCCTCCAGTGCCCCCGTATATTTGTGGTCGTGGGCCCTGGAGCATTGGGCCCCCCAGTCCGTTTTTTGGCAATGGAGCCTGATGCTTTTCTCCACGATATCGTGGGTAAACACCTGGTCCTTGTCCATTTTTTGATAAGGGAGTACCCTCTATGGTGGTTTGAGAATGGCATTCATTAGCCCAATGTCTCCCTCTATGGCATCATGGGCAAATACCCGGTATTCTACCCCTTTGATCATATCCAGTTTTGTTAAACCCTCCTCCTATGGGGCAACTCCTTTTAAAATGTCCTGTTTGTTCGCAATTGTAGCATGTTTTCGGCCTGGCATCTAAAGCCTGTTGTACTGCAGCTGCCACGACTTGCCCTTGCTCATTAATGTCTCTACATAATTTGATATATGTATTTAAATCTCCATGTTTCCATGGTCTAATTGTTGAGAGCCACAGCCGAAGGGGCCCCAGCAAACTTCCAGCTGCCAGCAAACTTTCAGCTGCCAGCTGATGATTGGCTCACAGCGGCCCCAGCAAACTTCTAGCTGCCAACTGATTGGCTCCTCTGCGGTGATGTTCATTGGGCTGTTTCCCCGCCCTTTCAGACCACGGAGCTGCTCATTGGGTGACTTTTTTTGGCTCTGCCCATGCGACCCAGCCAATCAGCCTCAAGAGCAGGAGGATTGTGGGAGGTGGAGAGGCTGGTGGGAAGCCGGTGGTGGCAGTTGGGATCTGAAGGTTTTTCCTGAGGAGCTGTGTGGTTTGGTGTGTGTGGTTCTAAAACTAAAGTTCGTTTCTTTTGTCAAGTGGCTCCTGAATTGTGCCCAGCCAGACTGCGGCATCTAATGACCTCCTTACACCATCTGTTTGATTGTTCAAAGGCTAGCTTTTAATTAATGGCATTGCTTGCTCTGTATCCTTAAAAACTCTGGTAGCTGTTTGAATAAGCCTATCTACAAATTCAGAGTAAGATTCATTAGCTCCTTGTATTATCTTAGATAATTGACCTTGTAAATCTCCATGTCCTTGTAAAGTCTTCCATGCCCTAACCACCTCTACAGCAATTTGTGAGTATACGCCAGGATCATATGCAATTTGTTGCAGCTGACCTTCATAAGGTCCTTTTCCTAACATCTTATCTAGATTTCTCTGAGGATAACCAGCTGCTGCATTTCGCCTAGCCGTCTCCTTGCAAAATTCCTCATTGGCAACCTTCCATAACAGGTATTGTCCTCCATTTACCACAGCTTTACAGACACTAGTCCAATCTGCTGGCGTCATGTTCAAGTTGTTAATGGATTCGACCAAGCTTACAGTGAAGGGTGCTTGAGGACCATAGGTTGTTACAGCCTCTTTCAGCTGCTTCACTATTTTGAAATCTAAAACATGGTGAATTCGCTGCCCTCCTGCCGCCTCAAAAACAGGGCATGCTAATCTTTAAGGTCCTGTCTCAGGATCCCATCTATCAGCTACGGAGGTCGAGGGCCCCATAGGTGGAGCTGTTGGTTGGACACTTACGCCCTCTGGTGATAGAAAGGTGTTAGTAGCAGCCTCCTGTTGTAACTTTTCCCCTGATCGCCTTTTTTGCTCTAAACTTTCTTCCCCTTTCTGACTATCTCAAGAGGCCTCCTCTTTTTCCTGATCTAATATGTCTTCTACCATAATCTGAACTGAAAGGTTTGGACTAGGCAAACAAAATCATATCATCACCCACAATGGCAATGTGCCAACTGGCAGAGTTCCTGGGCTTTTCTTTTCCTTTTCCCTTAAATCTTCACCATGATGGTCCCATTGTGATATATTCAACAACTCCTCCTTAAAAAGCCATGGGCTACATTTGTATTGTATCAACGTATGCCCTGACTGTTCTTGATTTTACTGAGATGCCTCCTTCCTCTAACAATTTACTTAACACTCTTTCAGTTTGTTTTTTGCTAATTTCTGACCCCATATTTCTGCTACAAGGATAATGCAACTCAAACAGATAACTCAAAACAAAACCGAAGCAAAATGAAACAAAAACAGAACAAAAAATCGTTGTATCAGTTTTCTCTTCCTCAGGGCTGAACAACTTCAAACCTTGAGCCAACCATTTTCCCCAGTTTGCCTGAGAAAGTTCTAGGGACAGGCAGCTTGAAACAAAAACAAAACAAATCAAAACAAGAACACATTGTTTTTTGAAATGGTCACTCATTCTCTCGCCTTCCCTCAGGGGCGAGCAATTTCACTTACCCCCAAGATTGAGGCATTCCCTGCACGGGCCACCAAAAAGATGACCCTCCATAACCCATCAGCTGGGTGTCCAGAGAGAATAAGTACAGGGCGTGTGCATCTGTCTCCTGGGGCTGAGGCAATGCCCTCTCCTGTCGTAGCACTGCAGCCACAGGCCCTGGCCTCCACAACCTCCACCCAAACCTCCAGCCCTCGGGCTCTGGCTGGTCACTGTAGGGTTCCTGGTTCGGGGGTCTTTGGGCTGGGCTCACCTGCACTGCCTGCCTGGGGTCTCTCGCAGCATGTGACCTACCAAGGGACTTCTCAGACTGTGACCAGGAGTTGCTTCCCACTCATGCTTCTCTTGATGTCCTGTTGGTCAGTCTCTGTGCAGTCCTGAGGCCCCACCCATTCAGGACAAGGGGCAGGGGTCTGGGAGGATGATTGGGCCAGCAGGGTAAGGCAGGTGGATGGTACTGTCACTCTGCTCACTAACCCCCAGCACTCAGCTCCGCACGCCCCCACTACAGATCTGTACAAAGGGACCCTGGAGGCACAGCATGGCCTCGCCTCTGTTTGGTCCACCAGCTTCCTGCTGCAGAGGGCTTCCAAGGAGGTCATCCTGCCCTTCCCATAAAGGGGTCTTCGCTGTGAGGTCCTGGCTCAGATCTCATTCTGAGGCTGCAGCCTTGCTCACAACAGTGGCTTCCGCCAAAGCCAGGCCTCGCCATCAGGGCTCCTTGACATCGGGAAGCTCATAGAGGAGCAGGTCTCTGGGATGCTCCCGGGTGTCCACCCAGACAATGGTCAGCAGCCTGGGCCAGGGAGCATATTTGGTGTCCAGCAACCAGCTCTACCTTCCCAGGGCTGTGTGCACATGCAGACCCACGTATAAAGCAAAATCTGTCTTTTCATTATATTGATTGCACAGGCTTTTCCCTCCCAAATACTTTTATAAAAAAAATAAAAACTTAAAAAAAATCAGGAAATCCCCCCCAAAAAATATTTATATTACATTACAATAGGAATATTACATTACAACAGGACTTAAACTATGTATTAATAAAAATCATTCTTAGCTCATCTCTCAATTAAATAAATTCAAAAACAATATCATTCCACACCCTCTCTCCATGCCCTCTCTCCATGCCCTCTCTCCATGTCCTCTCTCCAGGTCCTCTCTTGCTGAGAGCCACAGCCCAGTCTGTATGGCCCCTGGCATTTTGCCAACAGTATTGATTGACAGGCAAGGCGTTAATATCCGCCTCTGCCGCTACTTTTGAGTTCTAGCGCTATTTTTGAGTTCTCGCGCTATTTTTAGTTCTCACGGGGATTCCCCGGGAGTTCCCATTGGTTGGCGAAGTGCAGGAGGAGGGTTTTCCTGGGGAGATATTTCCGGCGGGGAGTTCCTGCAGGAGCCTCATGGCTTTCGGGAGGATTCCCCAGGAGCGTGTGTGAGGTTTTTTTCTTGCAGTAAAAAAATAAAGTCTGTTCTTGCTTCAGTGGCTCGTGATTTGTGCCCAGCCAGACTGCGGCACTCTCTCCAGGTCCTCTCTACATGTCCTCTCTCCATGCCCTCTCTCCATGCCCTCTCTCCATGTCCCCTGTCCATGTCCTCTCTCCATGTCCTCTCTCCATGTCCTCTCTCCATGTCCCCTGGCCATGTCCTCTCTCCATGTCCTCTCTCCATGTCCTCTCTCCATGTCCTCTCTCCATGTCCCCTGTCCATGTCCCCTCTCCATGTCCTCTCTCCATGTCCTCTCTCCATGTCCTCTCTCCATGTCCCCTCTCCATGTCCCCTGTCCATGTCCTCTCTCCATGTCCTCTCTCCATGTCCTCTCTCCATGTCCTCTCTCCATGTCCTCTCTCCTCCATGTCCTCTCTCCAGGCCCTCTCTCCAGGTCCTCTCTCCATGTCCTCTCTCCATGCCCTCTCTGCATGTCCTCTGTCCATGTCCCCTGTCCATGTCCTCTCTCCATGTCCTCTCTCCATGTCCTCTCTCCAGGCCCTCTCTCCAGGTCCTCTCTCCATGCCCTCTCTCCATGTCCTCTGTCCATGTCCTCTCTCCATGTCCTCTCTCCATGTCCTCTCTCCATGTCCCCTGTCCATGTCCTTTCTCCATGTCCTCTGTCCATATCCGCTCTCCATGTCCTCTCTCCATGTCCTCTCTACATGTCCCCTGTCCATGTCCTCTCTCCATGTCCTCTCTCCATGTCCTCTCTCCAGGCCCTCTCTCCATGTCCTCTGTCCATGTCCTCTCTCCATGTCCTCTCTCCAGGTCCTCTCTACATGTCCTCTCTCCAGGTCCTCTCTACATGTCCTCTCTCCATGTCCCCTGTCCATGTCCTCTCTCCATGTCCTCTCTCCATGTCCTCTCTCCATGTCCTCTCTCCAGGTCCTCTCTCCATGTCCTCTCTCCATGTCCTCTCTCCATGTCCTCTCTCCAGGTCCTCTCTACATGTCCTCTCTCCATGTCCTCTCTCCAGGCCCTCTCTCCATGTCCTCTGTCCATGTCCTCTCTCCATGTCCTCTCTCCAGGTCCTCTCTACATGTCCTCTCTCCATGTCCCCTGTCCATGTCCTCTCTCCATGTCCTCTCTCCATGTCCTCTCTCCATGTCCTCTCTCCAGGTCCTCTCTCCATGTCCTCTCTCCATGTCCTCTCTCCATGTCCTCTCTCCAGGTCCTCTCTACATGTCCTCTCTCCATGCCCTCTCTCCAGGCCCTCTCTCCATGTCCTCTGTCCATGTCCTCACTCCATGCCCTCTCTCCATGTCCTCTCTCCATGTCCCCTGTCCATGTCCTCTCTCCATGTCCTCTCTCCATGTCCCCTGTCCATGTCCTCTCTCCATGTCCTCTCTCCATGTCCTCTGTCCATATCCTCTCTCCATGTCCTCTCTCCAGGTCCTCTCTACATGTCCTCTCTCCATGTCCCCTGTCCATGTCCTCTCTCCATGTCCTCTCTCCATGTCCTCTCTCCATGTCCTCTCTCCATGTCCTCTCTCCATGTCCTCTCTCCATGTCCTCTCTCCATGTCCTCTCTCCAGGTCCTCTCTACATGTCCTCTCTCCATGCCCTCTCTCCAGGCCCTCTCTCCATGTCCTCTGTCCATGTCCTCTCTCCATGTCCTCTGTCCATATCCGCTCTCCAGGCCCTCTCTCCATGTCCTCTCTCCATGTCCTCTCTCCATGCCCTCTCTCCATGCCCTCTCTCCATGTCCTCTCTCCATGTCCTCTCTCCATGTCCTCTCTCCTCCATGTCCTCTCTCCATGTCCTCTCTCCATGTCCTCTCTCCATGTCCCCTGTGCATGTCCTCTCTCCATGTCCTCTCTCCATGTCCCCTGTCCATGTCCTCTCTCCATGTCCTCTCTCCATGTCCCCTGTCCATGTCCTCTCTCCATGTCCTCTCTCCAGGTCCTCTCTCCATGTCCTCTGTCCATGTCCCCTGTCCATGTCCTCTCTCCATGTCCCCTCTCCATGTCCTCTCTCCATATCCTCTCTCCAGGCCCTCTCTCCCTGCCCTCTCTCCATGTCCTCTCTCCATGTCCTCTCTCCATGTCCCCTGTCCATGTCCTCTCTCCATGTCCTCTCTCCATGTCCCCTGTCCATGTCCTCTCTCCATGTCCTCTCTCCATGTCCCCTGTCCATGTCCTCTCTCCATGTCCTCTCTCCATGTCCTCTGTCCATGTCCTCTCTACATGTCCTCTCTCCAGGCCCTCTCTCCATGTCCTCTCTCCAGGCCCTCTCTCCATGTCCTCTCTCCAGGTCCTCTCTCCATGTCCTCTCTCCATGTCCCCTCTACATGTCCTCTCTCCATGTCCTCTCTCCATGTCCTCTCTCCAGGTCCTCTCTACATGTCCTCTCTCCATGTCCCCTGTCCATGTCCTCTCTCCATGTCCGCTCTGCAGGCACTCTCTCCATGTCCTCTTCCAGGCCCTCTCTCCATGTCCTCTCTCCAGGTCCTCTCTCCATGTCCTCTCTCCATGTCCCCTCTACATGTCCTCTCTCCATGTCCTCTCTCCATGTCCTCTCTCCAGGTCCTCTCTACATGTCCTCTCTCCATGCCCTCTCTCCATGTCCTCTGTCCATGTCCTCTGTCCATGTCCTCTCTACATGTCCTCTCTCCAGGCCCTCTCTCCATGTCCTCTCTCCAGGCCCTCTCTCCATGTCCTCTCTCCATGTCCTCTCTCCATGTCCTCTCTCCATGTCCTCTCTCCATGTCCTCTCTCCATGTCCTCTCTCCATGTCCTCTCTCCATGTCCTCTCTCCATGTCCTCTCTCCTCCATGTCCTCTCTCCATGTCCTCTCTCCATGTCCCCTGTCCATGTCCTCTCTCCATGTCCTCTCTCCATGTCCCCTGTCCATGTCCTCTCTCCATGTCCTCTCTCCATGTCCCCTGTCCATGTCCTCTCTCCATGTCTGCTCTGCAGGCACTCTCTCCATGTCCTCTCTCCATGTCCTCTCTCCATGTCCTCTCTCCATGTCCTCTTCCAGGCCCTCTCTCCAGGTCCTCTCTCCATGTCCTCTCTCCATGTCCTCTCTCCATGTCCTCTGTCCATGTCCTCTCTCCATGTCCTCTCTCCAGGTCCTCTCTCCATGTCCTCTCTCCATGCCCTCTCTCCATGCCCTCTCTCCATGTCCTCTGTCCATGTCCCCTGTCCATGTCCTCTCTCCATGTCCCCTCTCCATGTCCTCTCTCCATATCCTCTCTCCAGGCCCTCTCTCCCTGCCCTCTCTGGAGCCTTCTGCTCATCATCATAGCTGCAGCTGGCCCCCTCCTGAGACTAGCACTTTACAGTCAAAGTCCAGGATGGGAGGAGCCTCTAGGTTGCCCTCTGTGGCCCAGAGTCCAGGCACTTTTCTCAGCATCTGGAGGCCTCGTCCCTGCAAAACGGAGAGTGAAATACACAGAACTGGGAGGATGGTGCTTTTGGGCTCCCTGGTCATGTCTTAATGGTGGCCCCAGTGTGACCACTTAGCCCTCTGTTGCCCAAACATGCAGAGTGTTGACTGGGAATGGTGACCTACATGTCCCCCAGTAGAGTCAGCAGCCACAGGCTGCTTGTCACCCTGCCAGCGTGCTAAGGGACCGAGCCTAGGAGACAGAGCTGAAATTGGGGCCAATCCACTGCAGCCACACACCCTCATTAGCCAATTGTCACCTTCATACTCTCATGGTTTCTGTCCCAGGTAAGAGATCCCCCATCCTGCTGTCCCAGAGGGAGGAAAGGCCCCTGGCTCTCTCCAGTGGCTATGACCATCTCTTGGTTCTGCCCTGGCTCTTCTGGGACGCAGGCCTAGCAAGCGTTCCAGAAACAGACAGCTCAGGGACCCCAAGGCACAGCAGACGTCAGGACTCAGCAGACCACAGACTCTCCCCTACAGAGATCCTTGTCAGGCAGCACCCTGCACACTGGAGTGGTTCTTAGAGCAGCTCAGACCATCTCAGGGTCCCCCGGGGAGGAAGCAGATTTGTGAGCCCAGATTAACAAACTGAAGGGCAGGCTTGCAGCCACCTTGGACCCTCTGGGCTCTCTCTGAATAAAATACGAGGCAGAACAGTCATCCAGGTGCAAGGAGCCCCAGAGCTACAGTACTGGGACACTGTCTGGGCTGAGAACTGCAACAGGGGGTCCAGGAAGGCTGCTGGCCGGGGAGGTGAGGACATCGGGAGTGTGGTCTCAGCGTTTCCTGGGACAGTGGGTGGAGCTGGGCTTCCAACCACAGTGGCACACAAGCAGGAGGGAAGGGAGACTGAGGTAGGACCCAGGGCACACGCAATCCAGGTCCAGGGTAAGTGCAGGCTCTCATCTGGGGGCGGGGGGACTGAGAGTGGACATTTTGCACCCTCAGGGTGCCACAGACCTCCTGTTCAGGGACAGGCATCCTGCCTGCAGGATGGCTCTGGGCTTTGGAGGGTTGAGCCCACTTCCAGGATTGAGTGGCAGGGTTGTGTCCCACTCTTCTGTCTACCAAGAGCCCCCAGATACAGAGAAACCAGGCAGGGTCTCCCAAGCCACCCACCAGCAGCCACTGCGGGATGCCCAGGCTTCCATCCTTAGCATTATCAGCAGAAGGGCTTTCCCTGTGACCCCAGTGCCACAAGGCCACAGGAGGAGCACAAGCTCCATCAGATGTGGTCTCAATGTCCTTGGAAGTGTGGGGTCCCAGGAACAGTGCCAGTCCCGTCCCTTGGCGCCCAGGGTTGGGTGAAGAGCACACTGGACCTGTCCAGAGCCTTGGCAAGGCCAGACATGCTCCAGGATGAGCCTGGTCTGGAGACAGACTCTGGGAGGCAGCTTCAGGTCACCCCCTCTGAGCTCTGCGGTCACAGACAGAGGAGCCAGACCCTCAGAGCTGCCCGTGAGACCCCAGCCACAGCCTGGCCACAGTTCCTGGTCCTTGGGAACCGACAAGCCCAACTGCTTGATGTCTGGCTTTCTTTGTAGACTCACCTCTCAGGTCAGAAGACTTGGGTGAAGTCTGGAAGCACAGACAGCAGATTAATATTTTAGTGCTCAGGAATCTGGGAAAAGGGCAACTGCAAGTATTCATCATGATCAAGAATCTGACCTATTGGAGTAACTGCAGGGTCACTCTGATCAGAAGTGCCCAGTCAGGTAATTGATTTCCATGAGTGATTTTATGGGAAATCGTACTGAGTTTACATAAACTATTGGAGCAGTTTATTGGGACACTGGAGTTTATTATGTGAATTTATATGATGGTATTTCCAACAGTTCCTGTGCAGAAGGATCTGTTAACATAAGGTGGGTTCTAAAGGAGGATCAAAGTAGACCCTGTAAAGGTGTAAATGCAGTTCGGCGGTTGGAGGTGTTCGGTTAGCCAAGCTGAGAGTGGCCTGAATTATTCCCTGGTTCCTACGTGTGTCATTAAAAGGTGGTAGATTTCAAGATGGAGTAGTAAGATTTCTGAGCCACGCTTCAAAACATGAAGGTGGAATTCAGCCTTACAGGGCCATCTTTAATCATCAGAAATAATTAAATGTAGATTAATTTTGAACAGCAAAGGGAGATAAAGAGTTTTTGCTGAACATGGAATTGCCCACAAAGGAGAACAGACACAGCAACATGCGTCGTGGGGACTCTGAGCGGCCTGTGCCACCTTTCATGGACAAGGAAGCTGAGACTCAGAGAGGCGGGGTCACGCCAGCCCCATGTCCCCCGCAGGCACTCCCGCTCCACACCTGCCACCCGGTACAGCACCAGGTGCAGGGGGTCTGGCCAGGGCCACAGAGGTCAGGAGTGGACGTGGCACCCACCACCCCGAGCTCTGTGGGCGCAGGCAGTGCTTCCATACTCCTGGGGGGCCGCCATGTCTCAGAGACGGCCACTCAGCACCCAGCCACCAAAACCGCAGCCTGGACAGCCCAGCTGTACAGAGAATGTCCAGCCACGTGGAGCTAATTAGTGATTAATAAATAAAATCTCTAGAAAATCTATAGAAACCACCCCCAAATACTTGGATACTAAATAAGATTCTTCTAAATAACGTGTAGACAGGGAAGGACAAAAAGTAATTTAAAACCAAATGGAAACAGGAGCACAAGTGGCAGAAACCATGGGCAGCACCAGGTGCCGTACTTGGGGTGGGGGGGGGTCCTGAGGGAGAGAGGTGGTGAACAAGAAAGGCCGCTGCCCGGGGCTCAGCTTCCTCCAAGAAACCAGGCCAACAGGAGCTTGGGGACATTATCTAGGATCCTGTGCCGATAAACGGAGCATGAGTTTCCTTGAACTACTGAAGTTATTCAAGAAGGGCAGCACCGAACAGCCCCATATCTACCAAGTGAATTGAAATGATGGCCGAGGCTGTTGGTATTACAGGGGACCTTCACCCAGAAGATGCAGTCTGCTATGGAGGGGACACCAGATCAATGGAACCGATGCAGTCCACAGGAAACACCAGGCCCAGGGGCCTTCGCAGACCATGCCGACCAAACATTGAAGGAAGAAACGATAGCCATCTCCTCCACACACGCTCTGAAAATCAAGAAGTTGCAACTGTTCTCCACATTCCCCAGACACCAAAAGGAGACAGAAACCATTACAAGAAAAAATACCTCTCCAGCAATATCCCCCATGAACACAGACCCCACAATTTCAGGAAAAACTTGAGCAAATCAAACCCGACAATATATAAAAAGAACGTATCCTGAGCGAGCGAGGCTCGGCCGGGAATGGAAGGTCTGTTTACCCCTTGAAAATCAATTCTTCATCGTACAGACTCCGAAAGGAAAACCGCACGGTCACCTCAAATCACAGAGAAATACCGTGATGTCACTCCACTCCAGACCGGACACAGCTCTCAGCACCGATGGATGAAAGCCTGGGTTTTCTGTGGTTGTAGGACAAATCACCTCATGGGGCAGCCTGGGGGGCGCACTGATGGCGTGGCTTCTGAGGGTCGAGTGGCCCTTCTGTGGAGGGTCCCCACAGGCAGCAGTCAGAGCACCAGCAGGGCCCGCACTCAGCTGGGGACTAGCTGGGCAATGAGTGTCTCCGCCCCTTCGGCAAGAGCAGGGGTGGCTGGCCAGGCTTCCTTTCTTGCAGGGTGACCTGGGTGGCGCCTGGTTTCTGAGGCAGCCGGCACTTCCTGCCCTGGGGCTCCTCCATGATCATCTACATGATCATCTACGGAGAAAATCTAAACCTACCAGGGAGCCACCAGAACTCGTGGGTCTCGCAGGCTGCAGAATGCAAGTTCAACATAATGATCCATTGTTCTTCAAATGCTGCCAGTGAACGACCATAAATCAACATGAACACCACTTCCAAAGAATCAAAATATAAGATACTTATGGATTAATCCAACATCCATGTGTAAGACTTACACAGAATATCTACAGAATACTTTTGGACAAAACTGAACCAATGGAGAGATACCCCTAGTCCATGGGTCACAAGACTCAACGATATTATTATGCCAATTGGCCCCAGGTAGAGCTACAGATGCAACCAGTCCAAGTCGGAACCTCAGCAGCCAACTCTGTAGAATGGAAGGTGATTCTTGGATTGGGTACCAAAGTATGATCTCCAAAAGCAAAATACTGACAAATAGATTGCATCAAAAATCAAACCGTTCTGTTCTTCAAAAGACCCGGTTAAGGGAAGAAAAAGACAGAAAGCACTGCAGATGGCGAGTGGCTGGCAGAGTGACAGAGCCAGAGCCTGCCTCCCGCAGCACCAAAACCCAGGTGCCAGTAAGGATCTCATGGTGGGGAGTGGGGAGATGCCCTGGCTTAGCTGGGTGGCACTGATGTCACCAGGGTCCTCATAAAAGTGGGGACATATTTAGGCCAGGGACAGTCAGATGCAAGACAGGTCCCCAGCCTGGAGGGTGAGGGGCAGGGTCGACAGTCTCTGGGTGCCAGGGTCTGAAGAGGCTGAGAAGACACCCACGTGGCCCAGCATCTGGGTGGGGCTCCCTGGTCCTGCCTTGGGATCCCTCCATTCCACAGTGAGCCCCAGCCACGTGCTCATGAGTGTGGGTCCACCTGGCTTCCTGGGGGGCTCTGCCCAGGGCCCCCTCCCTCTCCCTCCCAGCTGCTCTGGCTCAGCACAGGACGCACAGCGGGTGCCAGCTCAGGGCCTCACTGCGGCTGTGCAGGTGCTGGGCTCGTCCCTCAGAGGTCACCAGGGCACGGGGCTCCGGGTCCAGAGGCTGAAGGTGCAGAGAACTCCGTGCATCAGCAGCCCGTGCGTGAGGGCTGGCCTGGGAACTCCTGGCCCCCTTCCCCGCCTCCCTGGTCTGCCTGGCTCCAGGTCTTGGGGCCATGGTGCTCCTGGGGCAGGTGGGGTCTGTGTGAACATGCCAATGAAGCCCACGGTGGTCACTGCTCGTCCCTCCAATGGGGCCAGCCACCGCGGAGCTGCACCAGGGCAGGTTTTCCTGGAACAGAAGTGAAGCCCCGCTGAGCAGTCGGGAGGCGGCAGTGGGCCCTCGACCTGGGAAGGGACCCACAACCCTGATGGGGAGCCACTTAGCACACGGTAAGGGGCAACTGGGCAGGTGACCACTCTGCAGCTGCTAGGATGAAGGCAGGTGTGGGGGACAAAGCTGTCACTGTCCCCTTGCTCCTGGCTCAGGGTCTGGCTGAGGGTGGGCAGGGGAGAGCGCAGACCTGAGCTTCTCCTGAGAGGCAGCGCAGGGAGTGGAGGGAGTGGAGGAGAACTAGCACTGGGCACGGGACCCCTGTACCCTCTTATCTGTGGTTCTGCACAAGTGCCCAGCTGTGTCCTTGTGTTCCCTCATCCTTGCATTCTGGGAGAGCCTGACAGGGGACACATGTCCTGGGATGTCATGGTTAGGTCCTGCCTGTGCCCATACTGGACACCTGGGGTCATGGGATTGGGGCGCTTCTGCTCTGGATGCCCCTGGTCTAAGGGCAGAGCCCTTCCATCCAGGCCCATGGCCACCCTTGCCCAGCACTGCTTGCCTACCCTGGGTGGTCAGGGCCTGCATACTCCCCCAGCTCACTGCCGAAGCCCTGCTTGTGTGTGGCCCAATCCCGAGAGAAGTCCACGGGGCCATCCACCTTCCACTAAAAGACCTGCTCAAGGGGACTCGAGAATGGCCAGGCTGACTGCCACAGCAAGGGGACCCCAGCCTCAAATGGGAGCAGGAACTGATCGTTCACAGAGCAGCAGGCTGGGTGCCCTGAGCGCGGCACGAGGTCTCATTGCAGATGCTGGGTGGTGGAGGAGGAGATGGAGGCTCAGAGTAGCAGGCAGCAGGCTGGAAGCCACACAGCAGGGAGCAGGAACTGCAGTGCTCACTGAGACGTTGGAGGTTGTCCTTATTTGAAGTGCAAAGCAAACTCCTCCTGTGGCCAAGAAACCTGGGAGCCAGAGCCTACTGAGGGTCAGAGCTGTGCCCAGGAGCTGATGGACTGGGGCCCCAAGTGCTCCCTAGGAACTCAGGGGGAGGGGTCCAGAGCCTACGGGGCCATGTCACCCTCGTTCTGCCAAATCAGAGACACAGTGGGAACTCCCATCCCCAGGTCCTTGCAGGTCCTAGACTGAGTGTCTGCAGGGCTGGGTGCTGCCTGCTTGCACCTTCCACCTCTGCTGTGGGACAGTTATGATGGCCCTGCTCAGAGGAGGACCCTGGTTTGTGGACCAGCGTCTGGCCCTGGCCAGCTTGGCTCTGGGGCTCCAGCCACAGCCCGGCGTCCAGCGGCTTCTTCTTCTTTGAGCTTTGTCTCCTCTCTTAAAACCCATGCTTAACAGCCGTTGCAAGCACAGGGCAGGAGTCCACCATGAGCGGTCACTATGGCGAGGCCACTGGCCTCCAGGGACCCATCACCCTCTGGTCCTGCTCACCTGGACAGGTGCCAGCAGTCCAGGCCCTGGTGCCCAGGAAGGCGATGCTCAGGAGAGCAGGCCCCTGGCCCCAGGGCTCTGCCTCGGCCACCCAAGGAGTCCTTGCTTCATGACTGCGGTCACCCAGTTACCTCTGCTCTCCCATCCCTTCCTCCCACCTGCCCTGGGGAAGCAGGAGCAGCACCCAGGCCCCAAGCTCTGCACTGGAGCCAGCTGAACCCTAGGCGGACGCTCGTGTTGGACAAGAGGTGGCCCCAGCCCCCCAGGCCCTCAGCCTCTGGGTTGTGTTAGAAGGGTCAGAACCAGCCTGCCTCAGACAGAGCCGCTGAGTCAGGGCCTGAGTGCGGAGCCCTCAGAGACCTGTACACCATCGTCTCCAGCCAAAGAGATGCCAGACCCCCGCAGGCAGGAGCCGCCTGGGAGGAGCAGGCACCTGGGGTGTGGAGAAGGAAGACCGGGGCACCGCCTGGACATCCCCGACAGGAAACAAGAGGCCAAGAGCCCAGGGAGCTGGGAGCCCGGAACCCCAGGCAGCCAGGCCCAATCCCCAGGTCCGTGTTCACCCAGCTCTGCAGATGCGCTGCTGCCCGGGGCCAGACAGAATCGAGATGGAAATCTATGTCAATTTTGCCGTTGGAGCCGAGTCCTGGCAGTTTTGGAGAGAACTTGGCCTGGTAGGTGACCACGGGAGAAGCTAAGAACAGGGCACTAAGGGATGGAGGGAAGCAGCCTGTGGTTACACGTGGGGTCTTGCTGGGTGTGCTTGGTTTCAGAACATTTAAGAACCCACCCGCTCATCGCATTCATATGTTTAAATCATCAGATTTTTAGAATTAGCTTATACTCGGAAGGTCTGTTAAGGATCGGCACTGAAATACCGAAACATAAATTTGAATACGTTCATTTTGTAAATGCAATCAAAATGTTTAAAGCTGTTAAATTAACTAAGTCAGGGAATGGACCAGGAATTATTCACAGGCTCCTTAAAGGAAGTCATTAAAATTTGCCTAATAAAGAATAAGTTTTATAAGCCAAATTTAAAGGCTGAAGAAAGCATTTGGGGTTTTGAAATTATAATTTTAATACACTGAACAAATTATACTTGAATTGATCTTTTTTTAAAAAAAAAATAACAAGGTAACCCAGTCTGTGAGAAAGAACACCAAACTCAGCGCTGAAGAGCCACAGAGGAGAAGCCCCTCATCACCAGGACCAGGACCGAGCCCAGGCCTCTGTGGGCCCTTCGAGGGGCATCCCTCACTCTGGAGGGGGAACCAGAGGCCCAGGTGGAGAGGAGCTGCCTCAGGGCCATGCAACTGCAGTGGCCCCCGGCCTCCCTGCCCTCTGCAGTGCCCCACTGGGCAGTGGCCGGGAGGCCGGCTCTGGTAATCCCACTGCTCAACCCTGTCTGCATGGCTCCCGCGCGACCCAGACGTCCCCGCTCCCCTGGGGGTTCCCGGCAGGAGCTGAAGTCATTTGCAGAGAAAACCAAAGATCAAATTCAGGGACCTGGGTCAGAAGCTGCAGCGTGGTGATTGGCAGCCCTGCACCTGGGCCTGCTCCAGAGTCTGGAGTGGGCTCTGGACCCCTCTCTGCACCCCCTGGCCAGCACACAGGGTGCAACCTCCGAGGGGGAGAGAAAGACGTGCTCATGTTCCCTCAGCACCCCCCACCAGCTGCTCCACTCCCTGAGGGGTGGGGGAACAGGCAGGCAGGTCCATAGCTCCCAGAACCTGTCCTGTTGAGGTAGAAAGAGCAGGCCAGGACACACACACACACACACACACACACACACACACATACACACCCCTAGAACACCCTGTCCCTCCTGTCATGTAACCTGAGAAACAAAGCAAGCAACGAGGGGACCTAAGCAGAGCATAGGAACAATCTCACGCACACACACACACAGGTCACCTCTCGCTCCCCGAAGAGCCCAGCCTCGGTGCTCCTGGCCAACTCCTCTCCTTCCGAACTGTCCCTGGTCCCTAGCTCCTCCAGCTGTGGCTCCAGCACCTTCACCTTCATTGAAGGCCCCTGTCCTGAGGGTCCACTCCTTTCCAGCCCCCGGGAGTAGAGGAGGGCGGAGGACCCACTGCGGGGCTGGAGGCCACCCAGAGGCTCCATGCTGTCCTCCCACCGCCCTCGGGCCTGACCTGTACCACGGCCTGTTCCCACAGGGGACGCTGGGGGAGTAGCCTGGTGTGTGGCCCGGACAGGAGAAGCAGGGGCTGCTGAGCACCCAGGAGGCAGACGGAGCTGCCCAGAGGGAGCGCCCAGCGGTCAGCATGGCCTGAGTCTCCCCTTGCGCACCCCTCGTCCTGTCTGTCCCTGGAGGCTCCCTGGACCCTGCTTTATTCCTGTCCCCCTAGCAGACTTGCTGAGCCTCTGTGGGTCTGCACCTGGCATTGACCTGCCTGGCTCCAGCAGGGCCCCTGGGTCCTCCGGGCCACCTTCCTGGGGTTGGCCACGAGCTTCAGCCTCCCCTCCTCCTCCTCCCCGGCCTCGGCCCCACCTCTTCAGCCTCTGCAGTGGCTGCCCCACAGACTGTGTCCATCCTTTCCTCCTCCGTCTCCCTCCAGTGGCCACTGGGTCCTCCTCCAGGAAACAGGGAGCCCTGTCCCCACCGTGGGTTTGGATTTTGATTCTCCATAAACTGTAAATCCCAGCACATGATCTGGCTTTTATTTCAAAAAGTCAGATGGTCTTTTAGCCACAGGAAGTCCTGGGACCCGCCTCCTCTGCGGCTCTTCACTCTCTCCCTAGCCCTGCGTGTCCGCTGAGGGCCTGTCACCCCTGTCCCAACCCGGGGCTGTGGTGTGCGATGGCAGCCCGCTGTCTCAGCCCTTATTCCCGCTCCATTCTTGGACCTAGTCCTGCCAGGTGTGGGTTCTGGACTTTGGGCTGCTCCCTCTGGGTGGCAGGAACCCTCGTCCTGGTCGGGGCTCCTCCTGTCCCAGGTGCTGAGGCAGGCGGCCCTGACCACTGCTCCCAGAGCCCTGGTGTGGTTTCCTTTGTGTTTCCCCTGCCCCGGCCTCTCTGGGCCCTTCACCTGGAGGTCCTGCTGAAGGTCAGGCTTAGAGATTTCTTCAAATGCTCTCCGCCCCTCCCCCGCCCTCCTGTTGGGCTTCTCCTGTCTCCCTCCCTGTTGGAGTCCAGGCCTCCTGCTCTGGTTATAAACTGGATTCTGCAGGCTTCTGCTGGGACCATGCCTGCCACAGCTCCTTTAGCTTCCTGATCCTGACTCACTGTGTATCCACCGACTTTTTGGCTTTATATATCATCTTTATTTTGAGCATTTACATCTGGTTCATTTTTAGAATTTCCAGGTCTTTCTGAAATCCTGTCCCCGTCTTTTCCTGCTCGTTATCTGACATGTTCACCCTTCCTCCTTGATGTCCCCACCTGCAGATCCCAACACTGCCACTCCCTGTGTTTCTTTGGGTAGGCCGTTTGCTCTTGGTGGCGGGGCACGCCTCCTCCTCTGTGTGTCTAGTAAGGCTTGATTCTGTGCCAGGCACGCAGTTCGGGTCGCGGCACCATCGCCACACGCTGCCTGGGGGAGGAGCTGTGCTTTGTGGGGGCAGCCAGGGCAGTGGCTGGCAGGTCACTTTGGATCCCAGGGGTGGGGGGCGGGGCTTGGCTGCAGACTCAGTTTGGGCATGTGGCCTTTCACCTAAGTGTCGAGTCTCCTGGGATCTCACGTGAAAGCCCAAGGTGTGGGCCAAACCCAGCTGGGGTGGTGGGACTTTCGCTCCATCAGTCTCCCGACCCCAGGAAGCTTCTGAAGTCTCCCTTCAGCCACGTCGGCCTTCTTCCTGCTCCTCCGAGGGTCAGTGGAGTCTCATGAGCTTGTTGAGACCAGGCATCAAGCAGGGACCTTAGGCAGGTGTGGGAGTGTCCCCAGGTGGCTCTCTCGGCAGGATTTCCCACCCCTTCTCCAGCTTCTCTGCCACGATGCCCTTCGGCAGCAGTGTCCCTGCATCCTGCCGCTGGGAAGGGCCCTCGGGAGGAGCCCCAGTGCACATCAGGTTCTGTCTGCCTTAAATAGTTGTGTCTTCTTAGATCTCTGGATTATTTTTGTTGACAGCAAAGTTAATCCAACATAAGCTATCATCAAAGATGCCAGAAGTCCGAAGGGTTAAGTGTTTATAAATGCTTAGTTCCACAAAGCCTCTCTGAAGAGGTGACATTTGAGCTGAGAACTGAAAGACACACATCAGATAAGCAGTATTTAAGTGAGGTCTGGCAGGAGGAGGAGAGACCTGGGAGGGTCCAGAAGGATCAGGGCCCAGGGTAAGAGCCGGAAAGGAAGGCTGGGAGGGGAGAGTCCAAGATTTCAGCTCTGTAGATCTGTGACATTCACCCTGTGCCAGGTGGGGTGACCGCACGCAGGCACAGTGGCGTCCTCTCCTGGCCACGTGGACCTCCAGTGCTGGTACAGTGATGGGTGCAGTGGTGTCCTCTCCAGGCCACGTGGTCCTCCAGGGCAGGTGCAGTGGTGCCCTCTCCTGGCCACGTGGACCTCCAGGGCAGGTGCCACGTGGGACCTCAGTGCTGGTGTAGTGATGGGTGCAGTGACAACCTCTCCAGGCCATATGGGACCTCCAGTGCTGGGGCAGTGGCGTCCTGTCCTGGCCACGTGGATGTCCAGGGCAGGTGTGAAGACATCCTGTTCTTCACTGGCATTCTCTTTATCCAGTGGACAACTGAATTCAACTTCAGAAATGAGACCTCACACAAGGTGACACCACCCTGGGAGGAACAGACCACAGCACAGCCTGATCCCCTCCCGCCACGGTTGCCACCACAGGGTGGGGGGCGAGAAACGGTGCCCCCCCCCCCTGTGAGGGACTCGGGAGATGGAGCCAGTGCTGCAGGCGGTGCGGCAGCAGTGGTGGGGCCTGCCAGGCTGGGTCCCTCCATCCCACCCTACCTCAGGCTGTGAGGTCCACTTCCTGTTGCTGTGACTACACACCCGAGAAGATCAACGGAGGAGGAGGAAAGGTGTGTCCTGGCTGGTGGCTTCAGAGGTCTCAGTCTGGTCACTTGGCCCGTTTGCTTTGGGCCTGTGGAGGCTCAGGACATTCTGGCGGCAGGAGCACATGGTGGAGGAAGGCTGTGGCAGTGGGGAGCCCAGGGAGGGAGGAGGGGCCTGGGTCCCAATGTCCACGACAAGGGCACGCCCTGGGAATGGCTTTCTCTGCTCGGCTCCTCTCCCTTAAGGTCCCGCCGTCTCCCAGCAGTGCCACAGGCTGGCAAACAAGCCTTCAGGGGACGTTTAGACCCACACATAGCATCTCACCCCAGTCCCCAGGGTCCTGTGTCCAGCTCACAGTGTGAAAGGCGTCCAGTCCATCTCCAGAGTCCCTGAATCGTAACAGCTCAGCATTGTTCCCAAGTCTCCTCTGAGACTCAGGCGACTCTCAGCGGTGAGCCCCCAAACCAAAAGCAAGTTACTCCTCCCAGCACGCAATGATGTGGGCAGACGGGGCCAGCGCCCTTTCTACACAGTCAGAACCTTGCCGCCTGGGGATTCGAGACACCTGCCCTTCAGTGAGGTCCCCAGCTTTGTGCAGGAGGGGCAAAAACCCTTCCCATGAATCTTCAGCTCGGGGAGCCTGGGACCGCAGTTCTGGACCCTCTGGAGCAGTGTTTAAGGGGTTCTTGCTTCGACTCTGCCCGGGCTGGGCTTGGTGGCATAAATCTGGAAACCCACAAGATCCTGTGTTTTCCAGGTAGCTGCACTCCACCTGGGAACTTTCCAGAAATACAGATTCTTGGGGCCACCCCAGACCTACCGGCTCTGGGCCCCAGCGCAGCGGAGGCTGGCAGCCCTCCTGGGAAGGCCGAGCAGGCTGTGAGAACCGGCCCAGCCCTCTCCAGAGCCTCCCAGGCCCTGTGCCTCCCGGGGTGAAGGACAGGCAACCAGCCTCACCGGTGACAAACCTCTCCTTCACTCCAAGCCCCTCTCATCACAGGGTCCCGGAAACCCCACAGCCCTGATCACTTCTCCACACCACCCAGGAGCCAGAAAATGGAGCCTTGCTGGACAGCCCCTCTGCTCCAAGTGCCCACCACAAAGGAGACAGGGCAGGCTGGCTCTCATGAAGTTCCTGGTCCACCTGTACCTCTGGGCAGTGCACAGAGCAGGTGGTCACGGCCGACACCCACGGAGCAGTCTTTCCCTCGCGGGCCCTGCTCTGAGCCAGTCCCGTGCCTGTCATGAAGCCCAGGTGGGCGAGGAGGTGAGTCATGGCTGGTGAGCCGAGTGTGTGGGGGGGGTTTGCGGGGGTGGATTTGGGGATTCATGCTTCTCGCCTGCAGAGATGTCGCCACAGAGGCTGGTGGCCGGGAGGCTTGCCAGTTGCCAGCCAGGCAGCTCTGTGCAGCTCCTTCAGGCAGGACAGCCTGCGGGGAGACGTTCAACTGGACCTGAGGGCTGAGAAGCAGGACGGTGGGGACAGGTGGGAGTCGTCCTCCCACCCCGGGGACCCACTCCACATGGAGCCTGTGGTCTTCCTCACAGCCTTCTTGTGACTTGTGGGCGGTGACAGCTCAGCACACGGTCACCCGATGACCCTGGGCCTCTGCGGGCTGTGGGTGCCTGAGTGTGGGGAGGAGCCTGCATCGCCTGAGGGCGTTTGCCATGGGCCAGGGGAGCTGGATCCAGGAGGCCAGGCCCCATGGCTGGAGGCCCTACCCAGGAGCCTTGTCTCCAGCTGTGGGAAGTGTTCCTTCCACCCACCAAGCCGCGGGACACCTCCCCTCCTGTCCTTGTCACATCCTTCCCAGTATCAGCTGCAGAGGACCAGCTCTGGGACCCTGCAGGAGCCTCTTCTGCAGACGAGCATCCCAGGCAGCCCTTCAGAGGCAGACAGTCCTCGCAAAGGTGTCCAAATGACATGGCCTGCACAGTTCCAAATCCCACCCCTGTCAAAGACCACACCCAGAGCCTCCGGTCTACGCTGCTCAGGCCTCAGCCTGGAGATCCCTGGCCTGGGTGGCTCTCTGGGGTCTTAGCTGAGTTGTGAGGTCACTGCAGGCAGGACCTTCTTCACCCCCTCCAGGTACTCATGCATGCTTCAGCAGGAGCTGGACATGTGGAGACCACCTGTTGATAAGTGTCAGAGGTGTAGGCAGAACACCCCGAAAGATCTTGGGTAGGCCACGGTGGGTGGCACTGGTGTGGTGATGCTGGGTGTGGGGGGCTATTGCATGACAGTCACAAAGGCCAGGGACAAAGCGCTTCCCAGGCAAGCTGACCCTGCAAGCTCAACTGTCTACGAGCAGGTGGGCACCTCATTTCTGACCTGTCCCTGAGCATGCAGGGCTCAGAGACACGCAAAGGTCCCCACATTGATGAGGAGTACTGTGATGACCATGGTGGCAGGCCGGCCTCCAGCGGACCCCACCACTGCCCTCCTGGTGTTCTGACTCCTGTGTGGCCCCTCCCTTGGAATGTGGACTGGACATAGCAATGGCTTCTAACCACCAGAGCAGAGCTGGGCGAGGGGGCGTGGCTTGTGATGAGGGGTGGGGACAGTGGGCGGGCTCACTGGCTGCACAAAGCCAGCCCTGCAGGAAAGGCCCAGGTGGCCAGGGCTCAGAGTGGCCTGAAGTCAGCAGCACTCAGGGACCTGGAGTCATGAAGAGATGACTCACCGTGTAGGAGAAGGGAGGAGGGCTTGGAAGCAGAGGCTTCCCCAGGCAGCCCTCCCTGGGGGACAGCAGCCCTGCAACGCGGGGAAGGACCCACAGCCCAACGACCCCTGGCCCCAGAGCTGCGAGGTGCCCGTGTCTGCTGTCTCGAGCTCAGGTCGAGGGTGATCTGCTCCCAGCAGCACAAGTGCACCCACCGAGGGCCAGCGCCCACTGTGGAAGGAGCCTTCCGAGCAGTCCCGCCCTGAAGGGGTTCTCAGTCTGGAAGATTCTAGTTTGAAATGAACTGGGGAAGGCCCAGAGGGTAGTGAGATTCTTGTGCTGTTGAACATGTCAGTCCTCAACAGATGCCTCGGAGCTGGCTTCTCCCAAACCTGCGTGAGTGCCATTTGTTGATGTGGGGAGAAAAGGAGGCGGGCAGGGGGCTCTGCTGAACCAGGCGCTCCTGGGACACCGCTGAGCAGTGATGCTTTCCTGGCTAAGGCACCGAAACAGATCCGCGTGCTCCAGGGAGGCTGCTGGCTCCCGGCAGCCCCACTCGAGCGGAGCCAGGGCTGCCTGTGGATGTCCCCAGCCTGCTCCAGGGGAGCCGGGGAGGTGTGTGAGCCGGGCCCAGCTCCCCAGACGGCCAGCTTCCTCCGGGGGACATGGGCTGCAGGCTGGACACCTGTCCAAGCTGGGGCATAGCCCTGTGCCCCTGGAGAAGCCCACGAGTGGAGAAACGTCCCTCCCTCTCTGGGGCAGGGCTGGATGGGTTCCTGAGCCCAGGATGAAGGGCAGCCATCCTTCCTTCTCATCTCCCTGGCCACCATCTCAGTAAGTCCAGACGGGCGTCCATAATCCCACGTGGGCCTCGGGGCTTGCGTGGGTCTGTGTCAGCATGCGCTGGGCTCTGTCTTCCGTGTTCTGTGATTTGGGGATGCTGCTGCAGTGCATAGGTCTCGTCTGGTCAGCCACACGGCTTCCACATGAGCTCCTCGGGTTGCTTTCTGTGAAGTGGTGTTCCTAAGGACGTCTCCCCTGTGAGGCTGTGAGATGGCAAAGGATGAGCCCTTTTAATGCTCTGTCCAGGGTTTTGCTGTGGTGGAAATATTTAAATCTAGTACCATAGGCATGCCCACTGGATATTTTACATTATATGTACAAAATATATGTTGATGTTTTATGTATGTATATTAAGTATTTATCACTAAGTGTATTTTATGACTTATTCAGTGTGATTTGGGCATCTCTAGTTGTCTGATTTTAGGTTTTGAATTCTTTACGTCTGGGCTCTGCAGGGTGACCTCAGTCTTGGCAGTCTGGGTGGGCAGGAGGGGGTGGCTCTTATCTCTGTGTCAGGAGTGAAGTGGGTCCAAGCCGTATCAATTAAAGAATCCTGTGCAGTGGTGGGGGACCCTAAATGCCAAGGTTCTAGCAGTGCCCCCAACCCAGGGGTGCTCAAGAAGACTAGAATCTGTATCTGAAGGAGCTCCTAGGTGACTCTGATGGGCAGCAGGGACACTCCAGCCTGTGGCGGGGAGCATCTCCCCTCCTCCAGGACACCCCAGGCCTCCCGCCTCCACTCCTGGCTGACAGGTCACTGGGGGTGCAGGGGGTGAGGGTTCTGGCCGCACCTGCTGCTCTACCTGAGGGGTGCTCATCGGGAGCTCAGGCTCTGCTGCAGCTGGCGCAGAGATGGAAAGGTGCTCGGGGAAGAGCGGGCTCTGAGGCCCACCACCCAGGGCCACCTGGAGGCCTCGCTCAGGAGCCTGCAGCTCAGCACCCCCCTTTCTGGAGTGTTTCTGGAGGCCGAGTCCAAGAAACTTGTTTCCCATGAGTTCTGCTAACTGAGGGGAGGAGTCACGTTGTGACCTAAGGGGATGAGAGTCATTTTGTCCCCAAGGCTCTCCTTTCTTACTACCCTGGGTCTTGGCACAGGAGGAGCGGCCCTCTGGTGTGGACCTCTAACCTGGGACCTGCCATTGAAATCTTAAGTCTATGGGTAGAAATCGCTCCGTCCAGGCCCGGGGCCCTGCACCTCGGGCGGAAAGGAGCCCATGTGCGTGGCTTCTGGGTCCGTGGCCAAGCACCTGTCCTGCTGTCTCTCCCAGGAGGAGGTGCCACCCTCCATGCGTAGCACCTCTGGAGCTGGCCCTCAGGGCTGAGCATTGTTCCCCAATATGGTGCCCCAGTGAGCCGCAGGTCCAGGGACTTTGTGAGTCTCATCCACTGGTTTCCCACATCTGGCCAGAGGTTCCCTCTCTAGGTGGCCTCTTGTGAAAACAGTGTCCTGCCTCTGCAGGTCCAGTCACTCCCTGGGCTGAGGCCCACCTGCAGCTCCCCTGGACCCACATTGCCTTTCTCCCCAACCTGCCTCCACTCCTCCTTGGGGCTCCCCTGCAGGGCCTTCAGACCTGTCAGTCTCGGATGGGGTCACATGGCTCACGGGTCTTTTCTAAACCTCTCTCTCCAACTGCACGGATTTTCTAGGCGCCACAGGAACCCCCTATGAGAAACAGAGAAGCCGCTCCCAGCTCCCATCCGGAGGGCTGAGTCCTACCTGCCGGTCCCTCTGGGCACTGCTCAATCTGCAAACAGACGCCTCTTCCAACCCTGCAAGTCCCGAGTCCTAGACTCTGCTGTCCTTGGCAGCTGCTCCGAGCAGAGGTTCTCTCTCTCCATAATCCCTGGCCCAGCAGTCAGGAGCGGGCTGCGTGGGTGACCTCACTCTATTTCCCAATCTGTAGCCCCAGGGCTTGCAGCTCATAGCTCGGGATCTGCCTCCCAGCTCCGGAGGTGTGACAGTTACCAAATGCTTTGCCTGTGTGCTGCCACAGCCTGGCACTGTGACCCCAGAACAGGGACCGTGATGTGGCAGGCTCCCCTGAGTGGGTGCTGCGGGAGCTGCGCCCCCTCAGTGCCCTATCTCTGCGATGCAGGGGTGTCTGGGTCAGTGTTCACAGACGGGACTGTGCCAAAGCTTTGTGAAGGAGGGTTACCAGGCCCTGCCCCAAAGCCTCTGACCCAGAAGGTCTCAGGGTTCTGGGCATGGGCCCTTCTGACCGGGTGATAGGCTGCTGACCACCTGTGGCCTTACTCTGGGAGCCAATGGTCTAGGTTACCCGCAGCAGTGCACAATCCCACGGTGGCTTACAACAGCAAGATGTTCCCACAGGCCACACCAGGAGTTCAAAGGGTCGGCGGCCAGGGCGTCCCCAGGACCTGCCAGCAAGGCAGCACTTTGCAGAACTTGGCTGGTCACGTGTGCTCAAGGGCATTGGCAGAGACAAGCCACGTGCTGCCCCACAGCCACCAAGCCAGGGAGTCTGCTCCTGCCACGGGGCTGGAAGGGCAGCACTGGAGAGCTTCGGCATATCCAGGAGGGTGCCGAGGAACCAGGGTGGAAAGTGAGCCCGGAACACCGTGGGGCTGAGACCGAGCCTGCTGAGGCTCAGTCAGGAATCCTTGCAGGCCACACCCTCCCCTCCTCCCGAGGGTCTGACTGTCACGCCAGGCCCCTGCCACACTCCTCCTGTGACCACTGCCATTACACTGAAGGTTCCTACCATCCTGGGACTGTGCACTAAACACTGGTGTCATGCAGCGGGGGCCTGGCCACACTAAAGAATACAGCCGATCACGTGCATTCACGGTGGAAACAGTCAACTTGATTTATTGAAAAACCATTACAATCATTCCTGGCTTACACAGGTTTGAGATACTTTGGAACGCCTTTCCTGGTCGTATGACATGTCTGCTGGATCTTTAGGACATGCTCGATGTGCCAGCCGGCAGGGTACTGTGGGGGCCCAGTGCCCTACAGCCATTCCTGTAGGTTTTCTGTTTACCAAGTTTTTTTCTTCTCACCAAGGTTTGTCCCCTCATATGTGGGGAAGAAAAAATAAAATACGCCAGAAGAGTGTCTGCAAATACAAGAAGTAATTTTATTGCAATACGTGGGGGCTGAAGTTGGTCGGGCACAGGACAGGTTTGGACTTCAGTACAAATCACAACACTGTGAGGGGACCGACAGAAAAAGACGGAATAAAAGGACACTCTGGATGGGGCGAGAAGTGGAAACAGAATCACATGACCTAGACGGAATCCACGGGCATCACAGGGCAGTCCTCCAATATGGCTTTTCTCACAGGACATGAGCATGGTTGTCACCGGCAAATCCTGGCATCCCGGCTTCGAGAAATCTCCAAGCCAGACTTTTCTTTGGCAAGAGTGAGACTTGATTTCCAGGGACGTCTGGGACACTGGCGTCAGTGGTGTCCTTTATGCCTCGGGTGCTTTTGCTGTGGCTTCCTGAGCCGCACGGGGACGGGAAGGACTGCATTGGAGCATGAACCAGGCTCACTCCCAGGCCACCTGCGTTTCCCACGGTGGAAGGAAAGGACGCAGCCGGAGGGCAGCTTTTCACAGTGAAGGGATTGCCTCTCCCGCTGGCCTCGGGGTCCTCCTGCCCGCACAAGAGGCCCCCTTGCCTTGGACAGCGGGGAGAAGGGACAATGCCCAGAGGGTCCCGTTCCAGCCCTGAGCTCCAGAGCGGCTGACGCCTGCATCCAGGACCTGTGCAGGTGGAAACCCAAAACGCTTCATGGGAAAGTGGCGCCGCACAGCCCCGGGGAGCCTCAGAGTCCACTGCACAGTTCTCGGTCTGCTGGGGCAGCGCTGGGGCCACCCCACAGCTTCATCGCGGTCCTTGAAACAGACAGAAATTAGCACCACAAACATTCGGCGACCGAACACAACCTGCTGTGGGTACACCGTGCACGAGGCAGGAAGTCTATTTTGTGTGTGTTTTCAAATTGTGTAGGCACAACCCGGTTCTGGTGACAGGCCCCGGGAGCAGCTTCCCCACCACCCAGAGAAGCAGCGGCTCTGGAGCCCACTGGGGAGGAGGTGACCGCGCTCATCTCAGGGTCCTTGGCAAACACTGAGCTGGCGGAGGCCAGGGCTGGGATGGGGAAGCCTGGAGGAGGAGGTCGGCCAGGCCCCTGTGTCGCTGCCCCGGGGATCTCAGGACACATAGCACCACAAGAGAAGTGTGAACATCAGCACCAGTTTTCACCTGATTCTCCACTACAGAGAATGCGGTTCTCTGCCCCGGAATCTTCCCATCAGGCTCGGCAGGAAGGAAAATGGAAAAGGGAAGCCATCAGAATTAATTTAAGCCTGCTTGAACCTAAGGGCATGTAGAAAAGGCAGAGTCTCAAATTCCTTTTTCCTCCCCATTAAAAAAAAAAAAAAAAAGTCCAGAGCTAATCAAAAAATCATCTGGAAAAGGGCCCGGGCACCTGCTTTTCAGCGACAGCTTCACTTCCTGCTGACCTGGGCGACTTTCCAATTTATTGCACATTCCTGACAGGCGGGCAGGAGGCGTCCCACTGCCAATCCAAACCGGCCTGCAACCTGCAGTGGACACCTCACCCATCTGCCTGCTCTCCCAGTGGGCCAGGGGCTGGGTTTCCACGCACGATTGAAAGTCAGGCACACTTAACATTTATAACAATACAATACAAATATTTACTTAAAACTCACAAAAACATAAGCACCTTTAATCCATGGGAAAGGCACAAGCGGATGACATTTGGCCTCTGCATGGATCGTGTGGAGGGTGGTGGGGAACGGAGGCTTGGCGACCTTTACAAGGCTTGCCTCAGAACATTTTTTGAAGGTCAGGGCAGATACATATCTTCAAGTTGAATTCTTAAAAAGTGATATCCAAATGCTGCAGCCCCACCCCCACCCCCTGCAAACTGTCCTGAATGCCAGGGTGACGGATCAGGAGAGCCGGGGGCCAGGGCATCGTGGGCCCGCTGCCTTCCCTGTGGCCTGGGGTGGCTGGACGTGGGCATGGTTGAGAGGCTGTGGCAGCTAGGTCATGTGATTCGGCTCTGGGTGGGGACGCGACTGTTTCCCTTTGTTCTCTCTGGGCTTGGGGTGGGCGCCGTGTGGTGCGGAGGCA